>NC_044985.1:22794918-23165773 GCF_008728515.1 Papio anubis | reverse complement strand
TCCAAACTTCTTATATATGAGATTCAATGCTCTGTTTTCCTGTTACGTATCATGTCTTAGGGATATATCATGTGTCTACAAATACTTAATGTACACATCAACAGACTATAATTTACATTTAGACTTTTGCCAGCAGCAATAACTAATATGGACTCTCTAGATTGTCCCCAAACTATCTTTAAGAAGGCTTCTTCTTAAAAGTCAGATGCTAATTTGGCTTCCAGCAGTCATCTCTTTTATTTGCATAAATTCTGTAAAATATTCAGATTTCTATCTTTCTCAGTTCCTTTCAAATATAAATAATGTGTGCCCATATTTGCACTAAAAATGTACATTAAATACATATTCACTGAATACATATATCAACCTATAGGAGTAGTAATTCTTCACACATTTCCATATAGAAGGATGTAATATAGAAACACATTTGAAAACCATCCTATTGTCAAGACAGTGATTATTTTGTAATTATTAATATTTATATGCTCTACAGCATTTTAAGTTTTCTATACTGCTAAAGGAGCGATATATTTTCTTTTAAATGTATTGGATTTCCTTCAAGGAAATAAAAACCACTGATATCTACCCAACAAGGGAAGATACTTTGTTTCTGAAAAATCTCAGGAGCCCTGGAGGACAAGTTTGTGTGCTGAATTTTGAAAACGAGGAATGACTATGAAGAATATCTCTAGAGATATCGAGATAAATAAAGATGAACCATGGAGAATTATCCAGCTCCCAAGAGTAATATCATATTCCCAAGTATTCATATGTCGAGAGGTGAAGACTCCACAGTCTCATTATCCATAGAAAACAAAGAACAAGGAGTATAAAACAAACTGTACAAGCTCCCTGAAAAATCTTCTCATAGAAAGAATATATTTTTATCATTTTTTGGTTTTATTTTATTTTATTTTTTTATCATTTTAGCCTGAAGTCTTCTAAAAATATGGCCTGGGAAGGAAAGACAGTTTCCTGATCTCACCAAGTTAGATTGGTATCAGCAGAAAATAGAGAATCCCAAGAGGAAGCATTTTCTCTCTTGTGCTTTAGAGAGAGACACACATGGATTCCTACATGGATATAAAGGCAATAAATTTATAGATTAAGGGGAAGAAAAAACAACTTTCCCAGGAAAATCAGTTTGCAAAATTTTCCAAATTGCCCTTATAAAAATGATCATAGATTTTATCTAATTGAGATTAATCTGGATTTTTATTTATTTGATAGTTTTAGGGTCTGCATGTGGTCAACAAAAAATATTTAGGAGAGGGGCAAAAATAATTTTCATATTTTTTAAATACAAGAAATGGGTCTATTTCTTTTTCAATTTACTTAAGAATATTAATTAGACACTCTCTTGGAGCCAGATACAATACTAGGGTCCAGAGATACAGTAGTGTAACAAGCTAGACAAAGTTTTGCTCTCATGAATGTTAATTTCTATGCTTATTTTAATAAAAATATTTTCAGATAGGAATAGATACTATGAAGAATACTAAATAGGATTATATGACAAAAAGGGTCTTCATGGTTGGGAAGGTGGCTGTATATATAGGATAGTTAGAGAAAGGTATTTTAAGACAGTAGGCAAAGAGCACCTTAGTTAGCAAGATGGGCAATGCAATGGCCTAAGGTGAAAAGATGCTCTAAATGTTCAAAGAACTGAAGGAAGTCAAGTGAGGCTGAGGCATGGTTAATAAGTGGGAGAGTGTCAAGAGCTAAAGTCAAAGAGGCAGACAGAGGACAAACTACATAAGACTTCAAAGTTCACAGGATGGGACTAGAGTTGTGTTATACATGCAATATATCGCGAGTCCTAGAATGAGTGCAGGCAACTGGTAGGCAGCTAAACAATTTTTAATATTAAAATAATATTGTGAATTTGCTTCCATTTGCACTTGCATTCTTAAGCCTAATTATTTTTTCATTAAAGTAGGTCCTTATGCCTGAGATCTCCTATTTTTAAAAGTAGTATACTAATAATATTCAATCAAACTACCTCTATGATCGAGACAGCTTCATTAACCAAAAGGTATAAACATGTTTATCTTTAAGTAAAGATTATTTGTCATTAAACAAGAGAAAAATTCATGAATTTTTAATCCATCTTACTTGCCATGCAGTTTTGCTACAATTTAGTCATTAATCATTGCTTATGTGTTCTGCTAGATAAAAAGACCATATCCAAACATAAATATAATGTCTACTGGTGTATACATCACTTGTGAAACATAAACTTTGTAACATTTAAAAAAAAAAATTTCCTAGAAGGCAGCTCTTTGTTCTTTTGCCTTTCTTATAGACTAGACACTGTATTCCTATGCCTGGACTTTTTTAAAGACTGTGCCATCTTTCTAAACAGAGTACCTGTAAGAAAATAAAAAGATAGTCTTAATGTTCTTTTATATCAATATTTGTAGACGTCTTTCTCCTCCCTTTCAGCCTTTCATGTTTGAGGCTTTATTTCTTACTAACATTCACCTAGCTCTTTTTAGGTGTCAGCTATTTTTTCCATACAGTTTTACAAATATGGATTCATTAAATAAAACATGGCAATAATATTGAAGTGAAACTCAAAGTACACAGCAAACTCATGACACATGAGTATGGTTTTCGTCAAATCATTCCAAGTGTTCTTATTCATTGCAACATAGCTGACATCATTGGCTTTCTTGGAGAAATTTTATTTTTGAAAACAAATGTAGCTTGTTAACAAGATTGAAAATTTTGTGTAAGAATGGCTTAGCGTTTATTTGTTTGAGAGGTACAAATTTCTAAGGAAACATCTGTTGAAGGAATAATTGATTATAGAGGAAATGATGGTGCTTTTTTTTTTTTTCCGTGTCTCACTTTGTCGCCCAGGCTGGAGGGTAGTGGCGCCATCTTGGCCCTCACTGCAAGCTCCACCTCCTGGGTTCACGTCTTTCTCCTGCCTCAGCCTCTTGAGTAGCTGGGACTGCAAGCATCCACCACCACGCCCGTCTAATTTTTTGTATTTTTAGTAGAGATGGGGTTTCACTGTGTTAACCAGGATGGTCTCCATCTCCTGACCTCGTGATCTGCCTGCCTCAGCCTCCCAAAGTGCTAGGATTACAGGCGTGAGACACCGTGCCTTGTCAATAGTGGTGCTTTAAAAAAAAAAAAAAGTTCTTAAATTTGAGGTGACAGCAGGACATTCAGGTAAAGATGAGGTCCTGTCCCTTAATGAGATATAAAAATCACCAAGATCTCAAACAACATCATCATCAGGATATACTACTATTGTCAACTTTTTGGGTCAGCCAACACTCAAGACACGAAAATGCTACGAATGGATTGACTGACAGATCAGCACATGGCTACACATGCCAAAAAGTGGTTAATGTCAACAGAAGAAGAGAAAAGTTTCAAGCCAAAAAATATTTCTCCTTAATGAAGGTTAAAAGTCCACATGTTAAACTGCGGGTTTCTGCCTTGACTATATCTATCAAGATAATTAATGCATATGCAGATTTCACAGTGTTGCTGAAGTTGCATTTTACATGAGCAAAACTCAGAAAATATATTTTTATATACAGTCAGGAAAGAATATTTGACTGAAAGCAAATAGTTATAATAATAGAAGGCTAACTAGGAAACAAATTTTTAGTTTGCTAATGATTGAATTATGATCTATTGTTTGCCATGTTTTTACTGTATCAGATAGAGCTTTGTCTCACTGTAGGCATCCTTGCTACTTTTTTTTCCCTTTCTTTAGGATATTTCAGAACTCCATGAAAATGTTTGGCCTTAAAGCCGTGTCAATCATGGTATAATATCAAAAAATGAAATCTGTCATAATTTAATTGAATATACTAGTGATAACTGGACCTATAACCACTCTAAGTTATACCTGCTGTCTGCATCCTATCAGTATTATATAAAAGGAGTTATAATACATTATTGGATTTTTAGCTCACATATACTAGAGATGCTGCTAGGAAATCCTCTTCCGACAGAATTGCTAGAAGCCATGAACAAGCACATTTGAGACATGTACATGTTGTAGAATGAATAAGAAGCTATCTAAAACAATGAGACATAACTTCAGATAAAGATAACCCAAGAGACTGAGAAGACTGAAGCAGATGAAATGAGTGACTTTTACCTTTGACTTTTCTCTTACTTGTGCTATTGTTTTTTAATACATAGTTTTTATACCTTCAGGCCTTAAATGCCTCAAGGTACTTCTGAATCTATTTATTAGCTTCTCCCCAACTCCTGCCTGCCATTTCTGTTTGAAATCAAGTGAACCTTGTTGAGATACGTGTTCCTGTGTTGCATTATTATCCATAGATAATAAGTTTAGAGTGAGTATGGGTGTGTAGGGAAGGAAGAAGAGAGGAATATGGAATGTGAGACTGAACTAAATACATGGGAAAATTATTTTAAAATTAAGATTGGTATCCCTTTCAAAGAGATAATTCTAATTCCAAATAGTTATCACTTACTGTGTCACAATGCAAAATGTCCTACCTATGTATTACATAACGTAAAGTTGAAACTAAGTCAATTATCTGCTTTGGCAGAGGCCTTAAAGTTTCACTATTGGTGCTGAACCATCCATATTGTATTAGTTCATCCATGCTGCTATATAACGAAAAACCATAAACTGGGTGTCTACGTATTTTTCATAGCTCTGGAGGCCTGCAAGTACAATATCAAGTCACTGGTAGACTTGTTGTCTTGTGAGGGCCTCATTTCAGACTGATATACAGTGACTTCTCGTTCTGTTCTCAAATGATGGAAGTTGGCTATTTTATATGGGCACTAATCTCATTCCTGAGGGTTCCACCTCTTTCCCTAATCACCACATCAAATCTCCATTTGCTAATACCATAATCTTGGGGGGTTGGACTTCAGCATATGAATTTAAGAGAATATAAATATTCAGCTTATAGCCATATAGAACACATGAAAAGATGGTAAAGCTGAGAAAGACACCTTTAACATATCACCCACCACCAGATCATTAAAGAGAAGGCTGAGGATTCACAAGATAGTAAGAATTTCTTTGGAGAGAAGTCAGTGAGTATTGGACAACTCATCTATTTCAGATCAAATTTGGGGAGAAGGACTGTATCAGTAGTTCTGGGGTTCAGACAATGCAGAAGCTAGTGCTTTACTCTGACCTGGCAAGCTTTATTGGCAAAAGTTTGGATAGAATTGCCTGATATGGCAAAGCAAGGAGAGAAGAGTGCAATTCACTTCTACTCATGGCACAAGTATAGCAATTTCTGGTAGGCAGTGAGAACCTCTCAAAAAGCCAAACTTAAAACATCTGGGAACAATCCTGGCTACAGGTTTTCCGCCCCAGAGCTGGATGACCACAACAGAAAGAGCCTGTAGAGATGTCCTGCAAGCAACTGGAGCTAAGGCAGAGGTAGTTGGCAGCCGATTGAGAGGCAGATCAACCACAGAACACAGCAAAGTGGAAAGACCTCCAGGAGGACACCAGATGGTGGTCACTGATGACCCCACAAAAGCACTCCAAGAGATAAGAAAGAGTATTTCACCATTTAACACACCAAAACAACATTTTAGCACATGACACATTAGTCAACTAAGAAATTGATATTTCTTTCCTTCTTTTACTTCTATACTGGTTGAGTTGGAGACAATAGGTAAGTAAAGGAGAAGGAACAGAAGAGTTCAAATAATGGTAAAGAATCTGACTATGTTGCCATTCTCCACTTTAGGTTTCTTAGCCCAAGTTAAGCCTAAAATGATCTGACTTTAAATTGAATATGAAAATAATGTTTCAATTTATATCAGACTTGTCTGACTCTTACCTCATGATGAGACTATTATTGAATAAAAGTGAGTAAGAAGATATTCTGGTTCTGCCAGGTTCAAGAAAGAGAAACTCAAAAGAGCCTGTTTGAAAACTAATGATGTGAGAAAAGTAAAGCTATTTCAGAAGTTCACCTTACAAAGTTCAGGTGGTTTAAGATATTATTATAGAATTCTCAGGACCTGTTTTCTAATACAGATGTTCAGGAAGATGGCCTTCTAGAAAATATAGATATTGAATCATCCAGGGCTCCATGAAACATCTATGTGTACATTTTTGAGGTTTTGCTATAATAAATGTTAGATGGACATTTATCTTTTTATCCTTGTCCATAAACCATGCTTATCTTCTGCTGTGTATTTCTCATTTAGCCTTTGATTATTGCTGTCCTTCACTAGAATCTTTCAGTCATCTAGATTGAATGAAGATCAAACTCTCTCATGATTTCTTATCTCCTAAAATGTTTATTTTAGAAATAGAAGATTGACATTGGCAAAGAGGAGAACTGATTTCAAACTTCACACTCACCTCTGATGGCTTTCAAAGGTGGCTATTTTTAGTTACCTCATAACCAAGAGGACTGTCCTCTCACTTATGCCCTACGTCCTGGCACCATTCCTAAGGAAAACATGTTGATGAAGGAGGATCTGTCGTTCCTCTTTGATGAGTAGACACTGCAATAGAATGGAGTGTGAAGTTGAGAAAATAGTTCAAATAAAGTTGACTCATATCTTGATACAAAGAGGAAAAGCAGACATAGTTTTTCTTCTCAGGGCTTCGTTTTTCCATCATCTGTGAGTAGAGCAATGAGTGACACATCAGAGAACCTCTTCAAACTTCCCTTTCTCATCATTCCATAGGTTTATCCATTTGTACAGCAGACTAGCAGATACAGAGGTCCACCATTTTTATTTCTCAGACTCTACATCTGTTTTCAAAATTTCCTTTTGGAATTTGGTTAGCCAGGATTGAACAGGATCACACCTGTCAGATTAAACCCCTTTACATTCATTTTTATTCATTGTCATTGCTAATGTTTATTACTATTTACATGCAAAGTCTGAAACCTTAAGGCTTCTGAAAAAAAGTCCTTAAAGAAAAAAAACTATGCTGAATAATGCATTTTTTTCCTCTTCAGATGATATTTGATTTGCAGATATGCAACCTTTTTGAAAATAAAATAAATGGGGGTATCCAGTCTCATGTATGAAGTTGTTTGTTTCTGATTTTTAATATAGGGCTATTTATCTCTCCATATATCAACATTTACACTCTATCTCATAAAACTTGGTGTTTGAAGAATGCTTGAACTTACAATAAAAATGATAATGGTAAGCATCCTTTTCAATTACAATTCTCTGGAATACCTTTTTCTTTACTTCCAAATTTAAATTTCAAATCCTGCATAAGTATAATTATTAGAAAACAAACTTGCCATATTTTGATTTGCTTTCAAATTAATAGAATCAGAATAGAATATATTTTTTATTTTAAGACAATTGCAATTCACATTTTGAAAATGCTTACTGCATTATAAATCATGTGACTTCATTTCCCAGGATGATAAATGGTCCTTGGTCAACTTGTCACATTTATATATGTATGTTTCACGCTTCCCTCCTTTGATGTTTTATGTCCCTGAAGGTAAATTGATTTTGTGCCTGGAAATGCACATGTAAGTAACTTTACCCTTTTCACCAGACTGACTAGCCCATTTAGTTGATACAAATATGCACACAAGCATAACAAATAAAAACAACAACAAAAAAATGAAAAGACAATTACCTGGCACTTAGAGAAAATATTAAGTGTTTGAAATCTTCATCAAAGTTTTTGTTTTTCATCATTTTTTTAGACAAAATGTCAATTGAAATTAATGCTAATATCTAGTCAAAATTTAGTAGTAATTATCTATCTCAATTTTACCTCAAGTAAACCAGCAATCTCAAATAGAAATTTCTATAGAATTCTAGAGATGACATGTAGTAGACTATTATGAGAATTAAACTAAATATATGGAATGAAGTACGAAGACAGTATTAGTGTCCTATGAAAATAGAAGCCAGACGGCCTGGCCATCATACTGAAATCGTGCACCTGATGGTAGAGCAAAATTAAGTTGGATTTATTTTCTTAAGAACGTCACTTCCAGATAAAAGATTAAGGAAAATAAGAGTTGTAAGTACCAAAAAGCACAAATATTTTTAACTTTTAAATGTTAATAACACATGTTTTTGCCAGATGCAAGACTTGAGAATTGCTGTTTACAAAAGGTTTCCATTGCGATCAATATTTTACATTTGTTTATTGGCAGAAGGGTGACCGAGAAGTGGATAGTTTTTGATGCCGTTTTTGTAGTTGTTGTTATTACTGCTGCTGCTTCTGTTGTTTTGTTGACCCCTGAATCAAGAGTGTATGAAGACAGCACTCAGGAAGAGTGGACAATACTCATTTGGAGAATTTGACGTATACTATGGTTCCCATATTATTTAGTGATGGTTTCTTGAAAAGCCATCCCAACATTCTGAAGCTTTGGACATCCACATATGCCGTCCTACTCCACTCTGTGAATCAAATTAACAGAAAAATTTGAAGTTTTAAGTCATAGCAGCTCATTAGCAAATTCTGTTCGGTATTGCAGTTGTTCTCAGCCTGTTCTTCTCCTGTCGCTGTACTATATAAGAGGTACCCTCCACTGTACCAATGAAAGAAGACCTAACTTAAAGTCTGTAGTCTCTTGTTAATCAAGGAAAAATTATTGAATGCCCTATACATTTCCAAGATCGTGCCAATGTAGCAGGTAATATGCCAGGAATTGAATAAGTCTATACATTTCTTTTTCTGACTTGTGGTTCCATTTTGGTCTGACAAAATAAGTACTTACAGAAAATAACTTAGGGGGCCTTCGAAGGAATTAGGTAATCTCTTCTGTGATTTCCTGGACACGACATTAATTAATTAATTATTAATATATTAAATCCGCAGTTTTTTTATACTGTTAGATTCTTATTTCATACATGTTTACTATAAAAATGTATACAGAAGGTAAAATATAACCATGAAAAGTGCTCAGCTGTCTGGCTTGAGACCTGACCAATCTTCAGATTGTGTGCAAAATAAATTAGCATTTGTTGAAGCCATGAATCTTGAAGTGAAGTATTTAAAAATTTGGAGCACCAACTTTCTTGTAGGATAATTATTTATGAGTAGATTTGCAAGTTATAAAGCAATAACTGGTAAAACATTAAAAATAAATATGGGAAATATAATCCTTGACCACAAATTTCTCTTTATCGGATCTTCCTTCAGACATTAACATGATAATTTTTTCAATTTCCCTTTCATTATTTGTTTTATTTTTAAATTATTATTAATATAGTATAGTATAATGACATTATAAACAATATATTATTTAATAATATAATTCTAGAAGTAATACTATGGTATTGTATTATTTTTGTTATTATCTATATTCATTTTGCTGTAATACTGATACGGTAATATGAAAAGATAAATCAAAACCAATGAGGTTTGTACCATGGACAGTAGAAGCAGAAAATTAAGAGTCTTAATTAGCCCGGGAGTGATGACTCATGCCTGTAATGGAGGCCGAGGCGGGCAGATCACCTGAGGTCGGGAGCGCAAGACCAGCCTGCCCAACATGGAGAAACACCGTCCCTACTAAAAGCACAAAAAAAATTAGCCAGGCGTGGTGACTCTGGCTGTAATCCCAGCTAATCGGGAGGCTGAGGCAGGAGAGTCTCTTGAACCTGGGAGGCATAGGTTGCCGTGAGCCGAGATGGCACCACTACACTCCAGCCTGGGCAACAAAAGGGAAACTCCGTCTCAAAAAAAAAAATATTGAATCTTAATTTTGGATCCAAGGTAAGAGAGTAGTCTGGTATCTTTTGTGGTCCCAATCTGTAAACAGAGGTACTGGACTAGGTGGTAACTAAAGTTTTTTCTCATCTCAAATAGTCCGCCCTTTAAAAAAAATAAATAAAAAATGATAATATAATCCATTGTTTATGTATAACGAATTATAATAATTATCCAGACTTTTGTATTGGAACAAAACTTGTAATTTTATGTTGGCCTAGAATGTTGTTGGGATATAAAGGCCCCAAGGGCAAGCTTCCACTTGAGCCAGGGCTGGTATCAACGACAAAACAGTGTTAACTTCCCGGATGGCTACTTTTTGGAATGTGCAGTTCTGACATAAATTAATTTCTTTCATCAAAAGCCTTTTATTCTCAGCCAAATCCTCTTTAAAATGTCATTGCCTGAGGAGTGTGGGTAATTCTGAAAGGATCATGAAGATAAACTGTTCTTGATACTTACAAAGTATGACAATGATATTCTAATATAGAATGAATACCTCCAAGCATTTCCCTTAATTTCTGTAACGTGTGTATTTTTCCTTTTAAATTGGCTTTAATAAGGCCTTAAAGATGTCTGCAAGGCATTCGACTGAATGAAAAGATAATTATTTCCTAAAGAGTTATGAAGATATTCATCCAAGGGTCAAATGTTTAGGCATGTAGTTTCCTGCTTTTGCAGTATGAACACATTTCCAAAGATATTTCAGGGTCAATATCTTTTCATATTTTTTTCTTTAGAAGTAATGAATAAAACTACACACAAAAGTACACACACACATCTATCTATCTATCTATATATAAAGATATTGGTGATTCTTTTCAGTGGGCTAGATTTTTCTGCTTGACTAAAATCTCCCTCTATGGATCTCTTTGATCAACGTAAAAACTGTTTCTGTTTCTAGTGTTAGCTCACTGCATTGCCAGAGCTTGATTTCAGTGATTCTATATTGTTGTTCTACTGACAATGCTAAACCTTAGATGATCAATTACAATGTATTTGAAACATAAATTATTGGATAAATAAATATTGCTAAAAGGTATGTATCCCAGATCTTCATTCTTCTCCCATATATTTGAAATTCTCACTGAGAGACACTGCTAGGATTACAAAATGGTCTTGAAATGGGACATATTAGTTATTGATGCATTAACACCGTGGTACAAACTAAAATGTATCCTTGAGGGAATATACCCTTCTTGGACTGCATAAGATATAGAAGAGAAAAGACAAATTAGGACTTTAGGTACTATGAGAGGTGAATAGCGCATTTAAGTGGGAGGCTCGGGCACCTTGGGTAAAGGGAGAGGATCAGGATTATTGGTGAGAAGTAAATAGAAAGAGTTGCTCACAGGAGAGAAGAAAGGAACCATTAAAAGTGATCCACATCACAGTTATGACTGGACCACTTCTAGACCAATATTAGCTTTAATTTAGAAGCAAATAACCATGGTATCAAACTTAGGGAATCCCATCACAATCACTTTCACTTTTAATGATGACTGAGTAGAGGGCCAGGGTACTTCAGAGTAGAGAATTTGTGAGAAAAAAATCTATCTCTGTTTTACACTTTCCTTTTCACTCCATTCTTTCAGGAAAACAGGAAAGGGTCTTTGATTGCCAAGACACCTTGAATGTAAGGCCCCAAAACTTACCTTGTAGGCCGTCTGTCTAACCATATAATTAAAGACTGCTTTGAAATTAAGAAAAAATGGAAGCCATAGAATAAAGACATGGGTGGGAGAGTAGGAAGTGGATCTTATCTTCGCTTTTAAATGAAATAAACTTGTGCAAATAATTTTAGATAATTTTTAATGTTTGTATTGTAGTGGTAGGAGTGATTGAAAAATAGAAGATACAATACAATAAAATATAATGTGATGAACATTTTATGTTAATGTTATGATTTTGCCAAGTTCCTGCCCTATTTATTTTTAGCAGTGTTGGGACAAAAAAAGACACAAGGCAACAAAACTATTTTATATCATGCACACAATAATACTAAAAAAAAAAAAAAAAAAATCCACATTATCAGAATAATCATAATAGGAGGAATTAAAATAATTTCCTTTCAATGGACACAAATAAAGTGTTATGCACCTAAAATTTTTTTATTTAATCCTTATAGCATCTATGTGGCCACAGAAATTGAGATTAAAAAAAGATGAAACCACTTGTCCAAGTTTCCATTTTTAATAAGTAGAGGTGCTGGAGTTCAGCGTGAAGGTTATTAGATTCCAATGACTTTGTACTTAACTCCTTCAGTACACTGTTCCCTTCACAAAAGTTTATGGCTACACGAAGGTTTTAGAGGAAGTCTTTGTTTTTTTCAACATGGACAGAGTTAAGTTAAACTAGTTGGAGAGCATCTACCCTTACTTTTAGTACATTACCTTCTTGGGGTCACATAGGATTACCGAATAAAATTAACATCTAAACAAATTTGATAAATTCCCACAAATCATGTATGTAGAATTAAGTGTATGAGTCTTAATTAAACCATCAGTTCATAACTACCTGTTGAAAAGCACTGCCTATACCTGTTTTATCATTGTGTACCCCATTGCTTTGGTAAGCCTCTCAGCAATGAAGATTTAAGTAGCATTTCCAAGACACCGTATCCCTTCCAGATTTTCTCTGCCCCTGGAAAAATCTTAGTGAAGTAGAGGAGAATAGGTTTCTCAAGCTTGATAATTGGACTTTCTTCCTTGGACCTGCAACTTGGAAAGTTTCATCCTTTTTCACTGTAAGAAAGTACAAAAACTTATTTTAAAATGAATCGTGCAATGGAAGTGCATTTTAAAGAACTGGCATGCAATAATAAAGCCATCGGTGACTTTCTCAACATAAACTTTTTTGATAATTACAATGTAAGTATGCGTGAAGCAATAATGAAATAAATTATGACAGCACTAAGGACATATTATTATGTAGAGCACATGCAAAGAAGCCTTTTTCCGGGGGAGGAAACCGGCTCATTCTGGTTACACATGTATTTAAACATTGCTGTTACTGGCAGAGATCTAACATCATTTCCCTGATGCCTTATAAACAGTGCTGCTACAAAAAAAAAAAAAAAAAAAAAAAAAAAATGTACTGTGAACTAATTGGAACCCAGTAGGGAGGAGGGCAAAGCAGATACTGTGAGGTTTCAACTTGAATATTTTCCCTGCCATTCGAACAAGTTGCTTTCTAAGCCAAGTTTTCTTTCTTTTTACCTCCATAACAATGTTAGTGGCCCCAGACCTCTCCTATTCACCATTGTCCCCACCAAACTAAAAGAAAGTTAACAGCAAGGGAGAAGTAAGTAAAAAGCTCTGGAAAAGAGGGAAACTGTTTAAAAACTTATCTGAAAAAAAAAAATCAAATAAAAAAATACCCACCCAGAGGAGAACCTTAAGGTTATTGAAAAATAAGAAATTAAAAGAAAATCCTTAAAGAACTAAATGCTGGTGCTTAAAAAAGAGAGAAAAACCAAGATAAATGCAGGTGCATTTCAGGAGACAATTGCCCAGAAATCATCCAGGGACCAGCAAATTCACCATCAGAAATTATACAAAACTTGAGAATCTGATGGTGAAATTGACCAAGTGGTGTTAGCAGGTCATAATCAATTAATCTTGAGCAAATGCCTTCTTTTCCATTGAATACCAAGTTTTTGTCCAGCAGCTAAAATCTAATCAAAACTGAATTTAGTTTTTATTCAGTCCAATTTAGTTTTATTTAGTCCACTAGATTTTGGCATATCCTGTAATTTTTCAGTGTGGGTTCTATACACATATTTTTTTCAGACATGGTCTCACTTTGGTGCCCAGGCAGGAGTTCAGTAGTGCAATCATAGTTCACTGAATTTAGTTATTACATTTCAAAGTAAATGTATTCTTCTTTGTCTCTCTTCTGTTTCTACTATGTTTGAGATGCAACTTAAATAATGGCAACAACTGAATGAGCTGCACCAGAGCATAAGAACCCAGAAAATATTAAGTGCAGGCCAATCAGACTTCAGTCTTCTTGTCTCTCACCTGAGCCCTATTCTTCATCCGCCTGCTAACCTGTCTGCTCAAAAAGCTGTGGTTAGAGAAGAACCTTCTAGAGCAGAAGAGATTAGAATAGATAAAAACAAGGCTTGAGATAAAAGGACAGGAAACAAGAGGAAAAAATCAGTGTTTTATGATCACTGTTTTATTAGTAAGTAATTGTGGCTAAGGGAATATTTAAGAGACTACTTGAATATATTCTCATATATTAAGGTAATTTATGGAATTCAATTCAAGAAAAGTGTTACAATTATAATTGCAAAGTATCAAAGCCGCCTACACTGAGTTTCAGTCACTCCTGCGTTAATTTACCTTTCAAATCTTTATTTTTTGTCCACTAGATTTTGGCATATCCCGCAATTTTTCAAGCAACAGCTTGAGATGAAAGGGCAGGCAAAGAAAAAGAACAGTGTTTTATGGTCACTTTTTTATTAGTAAGTAATTGTGACTAAGGAGAAATATTTAAAAGAATACTTGATTTTGGCATATCCTGTAATTTTTCAGTGTGGGTTCTATATACATATTTTTTTGAGACATGGTCTCACTTTATTGCCCAGGCTAGAGTTCAGTAGTGCAATCATAGTTCACTGCAACCTCAAACTCCTGAGCTCAAGTGATCCCCTGACTCACCCTCCCATGAGTAGCTGGGGACACGGGTGCGTGCTATTACACTCTACTAATTAAAAAAAAAATATTTCTTTTCATAAAGTCAGAGTATCATGATATGGCCCAGGCTGGTCTTGAGCTCCTGGCCTCAAGCAGTCTTACATCTTGGCCTCACAAAGCGCTCAGATTAGAGGCATGAGCCACTCGGCCCGGCCTATAAAGTTTTATAGTGATATAAAACATGATTCTAGAAAAATTCTGACATTTCTTTTTCTTTTCTTTCTTTCTTTTTTTTTTTTTTTTTTTTTTTTTTTTTGTTGAGATAGATTCACTCTGTCATCCAGGCTGGAGTGTAGTGGCACCATCTCAGCTCACTGCAACCTCTGCCTCCTGGGTTCAAGTGATTCTCCTGCCTCAGCCTCCTGAGTAGCTGGGATTACAGGTGTGCGCCACCATGCCTGGCTAATTTTTGTATTTTTAGTAGAGACGAGGTTTCACCATGTTGGCCTGGCTGGTCTCAAACTCCTGGCCTCAAGTGATCCACCTGCCTTGGTCTTCCAAAGTGCTGGGATTACAGGTGTGAGCCACCATGACTGGCCAAACTCGGATATTTCTTAAATATTACTGCTTAGAAGTTGTTGTGTGAATTCTAGTTATCTCCAGAAAGATGGTTACTCCACTCTCAAGTTAAGAGTAAACAAATTTATGACCAAATAGTTTAAGGAGACAATAGGCAAATATGTGATTTAGTGCAGGTTAGTCTGGACATTTACAGGAATGTGGCATCAGAGCCCTGCTTCTCCAATTATTTGACCTGGCCCTTGTTTTGTCCACATTGATGTAGCAGTTCTCATGTATCCTTCTGCTGCCTCCTATCTACCCCAGGCTTCTATGCTGATGCTCCTCTATTTATTTCCCTTCAGGCACTGCCTCATGTTCTGAACCTACTTGGACATCTGGGATCTACTGATAATCTCAACTCCTATTTCACTCTTTACTCGAAAGTCCGTAAGGAATTTTTGCTATTGTTATTGCGTTATTCAAGTTAAAGAAGTGGTGAAGGTCTTGCTCTTAGACATGTGGTTTTTTTCCAAATCTTTTATTTATAACTTGTGCGGCCTCTTAGCTTTTGAGACTCAAAAGCAAGGAAGAGTCTTCCTTTTTTTCCTGCATTATTTTGTTACATACATATGCAGAGTCAGTAAAAACACAAATTTCCTATGTATCCAAATGTGGACAAAGGATATAGGAAAAATATTGGTTAATCTTTCACAAATATTATTCTGTCTTTTTGTGTATTTAGCTAGGGAATGCTTTAATTCCTCTAAACTTAATTTCATGTCCCCAAGTGCTCTACAGCTCCCCTGGTAACCCTCACTCAGCTCAATACCATTCTTAAGAACCGCACACAGTATTTGCCCTTGTAGTAATAGAAGATAAACACAGAAAATACACAGAAATTACGTTTACACATTTACATCTTACCTCTTCTGGATCCTGACTTTCATCTCCCTTCAAGTCTGGAACTCTCTTGTCAGGTAAAACAAAACAAAACACACAATAAAACAGGCATTTTGATTAACATAACCAGGTTTATGGGTGCAGACTTAGTTATAATGGAGTGGTCTTTGTCATGGGGGAAAATATAAGCACATTGTCTGGCATTGTGTTCAGCCATGACATGGTAACAATTTAAAGCCATTTCTATAGAGTTTGAGGCATTCCAGGAGCCCATTAGTACAGAAATCTGGTCAGCCACCAGTACTCTCTGTGTAATGTTGGATTGGGTCCTGAGCCAAATTGCTGTTCTCCTGAGAGTCCACTCTGAAGTTCACACTTTTTCTACTTCAGTAGGCTAATAAGTACTATGTCTAGAAAAGATCCAATGTGGAATTGGCCATGAATATTAAATTAAAAATAAATAAATAAACATACCACACAGAACAACCTGTTTATCGTGCTATTTGCTTGAATGCAATTTCCATTATCTGTAATAATTCGTTACTGTCTTAAAAGCTAGGGCTTCAGCTATTTCCTAGTAAATGTATATTATCCAGCATAGCAGTAATGATGAATTAAGCAAATACATATCTGTAAGAACATAGAAACTATATATATATATTTCACTATATATATATAGTGGGGGAAAGAAAGGAGGAACTATTGATTGCTTTTGGAAAGAACACTCTTGTGGAACCTGTTAAAGGCACATTAATCTGCTTTTAAATTCAGAGTTTGCATTTGGAATTTGGAGGGAGGTGAGCAGTGCAGTGATACTTTCAGAGTGTCCTGTCTCTACCTCTGTTGTCTCTTCGTGAGTCTTGAATGAGCTGCTATGTTTGTCCAATGATAGCATAAGTCTAATATGGTATGATGAGGATTCCTAATATTGAAGGAATTTTTCTGTTAACGAATTAGTTTTCACTTCCACTTCCATGGTAGAATTAGTGGAACTAGTTAGGGAAAGAACACTAAGACTTAAAGCATTTGTTCAAATTTAGTTTTTTAAAAAGTATGTACTTAAAAGGAACGAAAGCATCCCATAAACTGAGTAAGAGAAAAGGTCTTTCAATGATATGCAGGCTGATATTCTGAATCCCAAGGAAGAATGTACTGGAGCAAATATTTTAGCTTAATGATTTCATTTAACTATTTAAATGAAACATGTACCAAATGTGCTTCCAAATACACTGCATTTCAAAAGTAAACACTTTCAATAAATGACATATATGTGCCACAGTTTTTTCCTGTTAATTTTTTAGAGAAAACTGGAAAGACTACATTATGTTCCCAGACAACTTTAAGTTTACTTCTTTGGAAAGGGGTTTAAAAAAAGGATGAAAAGTGAGAAAATTCACCTTTTAAACTTGAAGAGGAATTTGGCAAGAAGAACATTAATGCCATCTATCAATTCTGTGTGGAAGACCCACAAGACTACTTGCTATTAATGACTCATGTCATGGCATTACACATTCCACCCAATTGCTTCTATATTAAAAAGGGTCTTATTTAATAAGAAAAAAGCACATACCTTATGGTGTTTTTTGTGTATTTGTTACTGTTACTATTATTTATTATTCAGAGAAGGAGAGGAATTTGGCATTGAATTCACACAGGCTGTGTTGAATTCTGTATTAGAACTGACCTTTATATTTGTGGAATATAGGTTCTGCTTGTCATTGTACAGTTACTGTGAAAGAAAAGGTGATTTCTGCCATGGAGATAAAATGTAGAGCACTGCTCTTATTTGAGAGGCAACTTTCAAATATATCAGTAACAACAACAACAAAATCTTACAGAAGTTTCTTTATCTATCTGTTACTCAATTTTCACTTCTGCAAAATGTGAAGGTGTCTAAAGATCCCTCCGTTCCTAATGTTCTTTGATTCAGTATGCATATGGAACATAAATATGTCTCCACTCAATGTTGCAAAATAACAATCTATTATACTTTTGGTAGAAGGAACACCATTCTCATATTCTTATTTGCTATAGTAAGACTAGATTGCAGTCTTTGACATGATCGTAAACATTGCAGTAGAAGGGAATGGAAATATTTCAAATGCTCCTGTCCTGACTCTTAACATCAGGCAAACTAAGTGGGGTATGTCTAGAAAACATATATAAAAATGATTGTTAAGTCATAACTTGATAACTGCTCAAATTTAAATTGCCTCATTTTGTAAAGATAATTTGGTGGCCTGTTCTTCCATTACCCTCTGTCCAAAAATAAGAACTTGAAATAAAGCCTAAGTAACAGGGCAACTTCAGGAAAGAAAAACAAATTGAAATGGTCTCTGGTGAGTATTTAGAGAATCAAAGCACATGTAACAAATCACTCAGAAAATTACTATACAATCCAGGATGAAATTCCTCTGGCTTTTAAGTTATCAAGACACAAGGGAAAGGGAGATAAATCCAAACCAGCTAGTTCCACTTTCTTAACCCTCTGGCTGTCCACTTAAAAACTCTAGATGCCCATGTGAAATGGAAGGTGTTTACATCTTTTGGTGAGGAAAAAATGTGGTAAAAGAGCATACATACTAACTCTTTATCTCTCTTTAAAAAAAAAAAAAATACAAGGCATTATGCAAAGACCTTTACTACTATAGAACTAGGTTTTTAATATATGCATTATTTAGAGTTTTGTTTTTTGCGTATTATCTCTTGACATTTCTTGTGTGTGTGTGCGTGCGCACATGCGTGCATGAGTGTGTGTGTAAGAGAGAAACAAAGGAGACAGAGAGATGGTGACACAGAGACAGAGACAGACAGAGAAAAAAAGAAGAAGAAAAAAGGGAGAGAGGAAACCAGTCCTTTTTAAAAGACATTAAAACAATTTGATATTTTTAATCCCTGGGTTTTCCATTAACTTAATGATTATGTTTGAATAAAATGCAGCAACTATATTTGTACATCGAATTTCAATAGCAGGGGTAGGCAAGTAGTTACCTCTTTTACTCTGAGATTAAAAATTCACCTGGTTGACTCCCTCAGAGTTAATAAGAGGATAATTCTACTTGTCTTCCAAGAACTCACTGAAGAGATTGTAATGTCTGGTGCCAATTACAATGTGAATATCTGACTACAGGAACTGGTATGACACCACCAACTCATCTCGTCCGCACTAACAAGAAACTGTCAGTCAGACAAAAAGGGTTCTCTGCTTCTCCCACCTCAGGCTATGTCTAAACCAGTTGCCTAGGGGTGAACGACTCAGTATATCTCATTACTGAACTCATGCTACACTGCAGAGTTGGAAATAACCTCAATGCCATCTCAAAAGAACATAACAATGGTCAAATTTGTAAAGAATAATCCAAATCTCCTAGGAAACTTTTTAATGTCTTCTGACCTTTATAGGATTTTATCTTAAAACGTTAATGTCAATGGCAAAGGAAATCTACATGCTACTGTATATAGCAAGACAATGATTTCACTACAAAATACAAAAATTTAAAATAGAAATTAAAATTAGTTATAGCCTAGTAATATCCTTCATGTTAATAAAATGGGATAATAGGCAAAGGTATGTATTCAGAGTAGATTTACTCGGAAATGGAGAAACAAGTGGGAACCACTTCTGCTATATACCTATCGTGTTAAGTGTAAAAATTCTAGAATCATTCTAGTGGACTTAAATCCCAGCTTCACCACTTAACTACTTAGCAAATCATGGATAAATGACTTAAATTATCTGTGCCATAGTTTCCTTATCTGTATAAATGAGTGTAGTGGTATCAAACTAATAAGGTTGCATAAAAATTGCAAATAAAATTCTTAAAACAGTGTTTGGCACATTGTGAATGCACACACACACAAATGGATAGTATAATTAATAAAACACAAAGGATTACTTTTAAGGAAAAAAAATGTGTTTATACATTTGCACATTTTTTAACTTTGTCAAAATAGGGTTTTATAAGAGTCTAGTCATGCTGCTCTCTTTTTCCGCTACCACCACCAAATGATTAGCTCTAGGATAAACTAAGATTCTCCTGACAAAGTGAGAAAATTCCAGGAGACTTTACCTGTTGGTAAGTATAAGTTTCGTGCACTCTGGGGCTTTGAAGTAATGGTGAATGACAATTGTCCTCTACTTCATGTTGAATCCTTGCCTTTGAATTCCAGTGTATGTCAATTAAAATGAACTATCATTTCTTTCACCTACAATTAATTCTCATCAGGCAATTGCATGTGATAGGTGTCCAGTGTACACAAGCCAGAATAGAGTTGTAACAAAGGAGGGAGTCTCCTTCCCGGTAGCTTGGTGTAGTCTGATAGCTAAACCAGGAAGACTTCAGTTCTAGCTTATTACACATTATTTATTTTCTGTGATCTAATAGTGTATACATTATTTTTCAGGATTAGTGTTAGAAGTATTTATGCTTTCCTTGAGCATGTTTATATTGTGCCACAAAAATGTTTCTGGGAATCAACATTTATTAATTACTTGTGTAAATTATAATTCCCAGCTCCCAAAGAGCTATTTTCAGATGAAAGGCATTATTATAATCTTTGTAATAATGTGTTAAAACAGCTGCTAAAATACCAATCAATTAAATAAAAATTAGTTAAACACAAAGGACAGAATAAGATATTGCTATTTTGTTTTAATTTTAATAAATGCTTACCTGTCTGAGCATCTTTATAAACGTATTCTCAATTGTGGATATTTCTTCTGTTTCATTCTATAACTTAAGGAGGTGACAAACAAGAATACTACTGAAGGACATAGGAATGCATCTCAGTGTTTTAATAATCATAGAGAAGTTTTGTGTACACTGAGCAAGGAGATGACTAAAATATTCATGATGTTACTTTAGGGCAGGTTCAGTAATGTATCAGTGAAATCTCACTGGCGGCTCTGTGCTTATGTCTCAATCCTCTAGAAATCCACCTGCAACCTACTGCAATTTGTTGTAAATAGATTCCAAATACTTGGAACTTAAGAAGAATAAGCATGAACTCCTTAGAGAGTCTATTGTAAGAAGCACTCACCTTTTGGGTTATTTGCCTCTTTCATGAGAACATTCTTTGTATATTCTCTAAGAACTTTCTCTGCCCCGTTCACATAGTCACAGGATGAATTACCATTCTGTGATTCAACCTGTCATGTAACTTCCTCTCTTCTCCCTGTTGTTGTTTCTCTTACTTTTATCTTTTTCCCATGGTTTTCTTCTTTTTTTTCCCTGAGTACCTCTCCTCTTTACTCTCTATCATATGACATTGTTTATTTATTTCATAGCATATATTGCAATCTAACATCTCTTTTTTATTTACTTCATACATACCTGTTGTCTCTTTATGATCCTCTATTGCCAAGAGTTCATGAACAGAATCCATTACAAATACACTGTCCATAATATCAATTTTTAATGAATGAGTAAAATGAAAGTACTGATTAATTCTCAAGATAAACATAAAAAGCAAGGGCCTTTTTTTCTTCCAGTGTGACATAAATATTTATTAATGAAGATGAAGTCTTCAGTAAAATACAGTGAAAAGGTGGAAGAAAAGTGCTTTGTTTATGAGCAATACAACTTTTATAAATTCCTGAATAATTACATATTGAATTTAAAAACCATCAGCTACTTAAGGAGCTAAGATATATGCACCATGAAATTACACAAGAGAAACATGGTACCAAAAGACTGTTTAAGCCTAAGAAACTAGGATAAAAATTACAATCAAAGTTCTAGTCTCAGGAATACCTCGTGTTCTTACTTTTCAAGTATAAGCGAATGTAGATTAGGTACAAGTTATATGAAGGACAAGAAAGGACCATTTATTCTTAACTTAGATGTTTCTTGTTATATAATATTATAGTCATTTATTCTAATCATTGCTTTATTATTCTAAATTTTTAACTTACTAAATTTGAAGACTTTTTTAAGACCATCAATCTCCTCTTCTCATGTGAAATTTTAAATGTTTGACCTGCATCTGACAGATAATGAGAGACACTAGCCTAGGCTTTGAAGGCAGGTTACGCTTATTCCTAGACTCAATAAATGTGTGTTAAGTGAATGTTTAACTCACTTTGGAGTCCCTTGCCCCTCTGCTTGACTTCCTAGTTCTCAGACTTCTTTCCTGCTGCTAACAGAGGTATGAAACTCCCAAGACATTCAGTCTTGATCTATTGGTTTTCAGGGCATTCATTGAGCCTTGCTTTCTTCCTTCAGGCCATATCTGTGTCTTTTGTTCTGATACAGATCCTGAAATTTGCCCAGGAACTTTTTGCCCACCTACACCTTAACTGTGCTGAGCTCCTGTGATTTCCATCTATGTCTTTTAGCATAAAGGAGGTACATGGGGCATAGATCCAGTCTAAAGAAATAGCCTAATTGAAACTAGATGAAGCATTTGGCAAAGATCTCTTGAGTCAACCTTCTATTTCTTTTTTATTTCAAATATAGAAGTGTCATTAGCAAGTTGGCAATAAAGAGAGATGCTCTTAGTATTTAAAGTGTTTCAATATTTAATTCTGTACTACAGTATTTAAAGGGTTCTAGAACCCAAACAACCAGTCCTTTCCAAATTGAGCTTAATAATGAGGCATCAATAATGTACTGAATCCTTCTTTGATTGTTACAAAATGCTATCTTGTCAGTAATTGAGGTTTGCTCATGTGACAAGCTGAAAGGTGTCACATAGACACATTTCAGTGCTGAATCTAGGGATCCTACGAATGAAAGTTGGAGTGAGTTGCTAATATAAACTGTGTCTCTTAGATATGATAGGCTTATTTGTTTCAATTCCCTTATAATTTGATTGAGTACACATTTGGGTGGCTTCATTTGCTTATTCATTTACTTTATTTACTTTTATTTTCATGTCATTGCAGCATAACTGGCAAAAATTATACAAAAAAATTATAAAGTTTTAAAAAGCCCCTTACAAACTCTGAACAAGATTACCTATATCTTGTCACTTTTTTTTTTAACCAATATTTGTTTGTTGTTTTGAAAAAATATTGGACAGAAAACTGCCCAGAAAATGTACTTAAATCAGTGACAAGGTCAAGTTTATTACATAAGTATGATGATTTGATTGGAAATGTTTAAAGAAAAGTGACACGGTGCTAAATTAGAAAGGAAATGCCTCTCTCTTTCGTTTCCATCTTGTGAGGTGTCCCTGAGCTGCATCTTTATGTAAGTCAATTATGTTTTTCCTCCACATATTCTAGCATGATTGCTATAACTGATTCGAATGCAGTCATTCCTAAGACTTCACGAGGGATTTGTTTTTAGGAAGTAAAAGTATCAATGCTACTCTCTACTCCCTGTACTTTTAGGACAGCTCCTTATTGGCTGGTGTTTTGCACCAAAATATTCTAGGACTGCCCTCTTCTAGGTCCCTACTTCCCATATACTCGTAAGCAGTTGCTCTGGCTGCTCCAATCATTATTTCCTGAGCCAGAATTTTCTTCTCCCATAGTTAACCATTGCTTTTTGTAAGCATTATTTATTCAGTCAATTAAAAAGACAATTTAATTAGAACTAAAGTGGTAATGGCTAAAAGCGTACTAAAACCAATTCTTGATCATAAAAATAATTATTAATGTGAATCAATAATTTAATACTGATTCAGTCTTGAAAAATGCAAGCCATATGTTGGGCTTGTATGTCATTCTTCGGGATCTCTAGACATACTATTTGAATGATTGCCTTCGCTACCCATTATGGACCCAAGGTTTACAAGGCCAACATGCAGTTACACAGGTTTTTCACTGCAAGAAAGCATAAGCTGAAAGAGCAGGTAGGCATTGGAACCCAGACTACATTCTGTTTGCCAAGCGCACTCCCTAGGATAGGGCTTCGTCGATCTACAATATGGGGGTCCTTTTCTTAATTGATATAAATAAGAACTAGCTATTTCCTAAGCACTGTATTCCTGGAGGCAAGTCCACCTAGAGAAGATACTGATTTTTCTGTTTGTTGTAATTTGTATAAAGGTACCAGTGTTAGCCCTGATAGGACCAGCTTTGCTTCCTTTGTATAACTATTATTTCTTCTACTGGACACTTACACATTTATCACAATCAAGTCCAGTTTTCTTAATTGTCTCTTGCTGTATACTGAACTTTGGGGTAGGGGATCTTTTCAAAGGTGTTCTTTTAGTAGTTTATTTGAAGCATTTGTGGTTTTTAATATTTAGTTCATAATTATGCATATTTTGTGTTATTTTATCACAAAAGCTTTCAACTGTTCATGGATCTGGAGTCATTTTAAAGTTATACTTAGACTACATGTGCAAATTGAGAATATTGATTAGACTCCATGTGAGCAAGAGCCCCACATAAAAAGCCACTGTCAATTAAATTACAAGGTATAAGATATGAAAATTCTATGATTAACCAAAGAAATGAGCTTATACTATAGATCGCATAATGACATAAATGTTACCCAGAAAATGATGTGGAAATTCCAGTGTTTTTCAAATCCTTTAACTAATCTTACCTGACATGATTGATATCAGATATGTAGTCTATTAAATTATTAAATCACTCATTTCATTTAGCTAAGAAAATTCAGGTGCAATAAAGTCATTGACATCATGTTTCTTTCACCACCCATGTAGGAAGTACTTCTGGCAAAAGCAATGGATTGACACCTCCAGTGGCCAGGAAGGTTAGTTGCCAGTTACACAGAGCTAAGCCCCTTGCCAAGAATTGCTCTGTCCTCCTCCCAGAGTGCAGCCCACACACAATGACTGATGGAGGACAAATGCCTTAACAATTCAGGACAACTCTGAAAAACCATCCCAATTCCGGAGCTTCCCTTTGGATCAATGGAGGCTTCTGTTATAGCTGCATTACAGATGAACTCCACCCTCTGCTCAATCCTGCTTTCCTCGCCCTTCACAAGTGTTATTCCTGGAATTTCTCAGCAATAAACTTTCTGCACACTTATCCCAGAAACTGTTCCCTGAAGAACCTCACTTAGTAGAGTTCGTACTAGAAGTGATTCTAGCAGAGGAGTGGCTCACTAACCAACTGGCCATGGAGTGCCTATCTCTGGTGGGAGATGGTGGATGGATAGCACTTGGGGTAGTCTGAGGGCAATTGCAAACCTTTTACAAGTGGTGAAACTAATACTGGAATCCTGGAGAAGGGACTGTACCAGGAGGTGCAACATTGTAGGCATTTGGGAGATCCAAGGACAACTTGAGGATTATAGAATCGGATGGATGGGACCGTCAATGTACTAGTTAATCAACAATATAAGGTAAATTTTTTAAGCCAGAAGATCTTCTTAGCAACATATAAAGAGTTTCTTCCAGAATAGTCAGAGGACAAAACAACCTGATGTTCTTGTTCTAGGACTTAATCATAAGATTAGTAGAACTCTAGAGATAGATGCATTACCTACCTTAGCAGATATGCTGTGCTGGGTCAAGTCCTTGATTATGAAGGAATAAGACTCAGACACGTGAAATGGTTACATCTGGGACAAGGAAGCTGGAATTCTTGAATACTCAGATCATTCTGAACACTTTAGGCATGTAATAGCCTAAACTGCCTCTCCAATAGAATCAAAGTGTAAGCTTTCTCCCCTTGCTTAAATATAACAAAAAGAGTCTTCTTTGTTAGATAACATGTGCTCTCCTCATAATCTGCCCTCATCTATCTTCCTATTGGACCAATAAAAGGGTCATTTCACAGCATAACCCTGCCCTGCCAAGAAGTGCTGGGCTGGCTAAGGAAGAAAATAAGGCAGTGCACAAAAGGAGCTGCTGGACCCAGACAACGTGCTGGTGATGGAGCCCCTATCTCTGGTGGTAGATGGTGGATGGATAGCACTTGGGGTAGTCTGAGGGCAACTGCAAACCTTTTACAAGTGGTGAAACTAATACTGGAATCCTGGAGAAGGGACTGCACCAGGAGGTGTAACATTGTAGGAGTAAGAACATGGAGAGTATGTGTGGGCCCAGATGCTGAGAATGATGAATCAAGGAGGGAGAGGGACAGAATGTAAAGTAAAACAAGAGAAAGTGCCAATATGGAAGCATTCACATATAGTTCAAGATTTCAAATCCTAGAACTAGAACCTATTAGAAAGGACCCTGGGATACAGTTCTTATACACACTGGTTGGGTTGTAGAAAAAGAGACGGTCCACTCTAAGAGAAGTAGAGACACCAAATCTACCTTGAAAAAGGGGAAGAAGAATCAAATACCTCAAATGAATAAGCATTATACAGTGGATATATTATCTAAAGCCAAACAACTAACTAGTTAACTATCATGGGGGAGCCAGAGTAAGTATGTTAAGTTCTCTTCTATTGAATAGACCACTTTGAGTGTACCATCTGTTATTTGTACTTGTTTTAAAAATCAAAATGTGTGTCTACAGTACAAAGCAATGACAGTTTGAGTTACCAAAGTGCTAAGGGATGTGCTACTAGGGTGGGCACCCACATTGTTAGTAAAGTCAGTGGAGCTATCCTCTGTAAGTCGGTCTTGCCCTCCATAGACAAAAGATACTGCTAAAAGACTGGCTTCCCCGAGAGCAATGTGGTGGTATGCTCCCCAAATCACAGAGACTGTTTGGTAGCACCTGATCATCAGAAACCAGCAAAATGCAATGATTATTATGAATGTCATGGTTGGAGATGAAAGACAATCCTGTACTTTCCACACTTGAAAATTATAAACTATAAACTTTGTCTTTTTATCATCCCAGTCAACAGCTGTGAATATCTGGAACTGCACTAGATACTGCATATGAACATTTCTGCTTAGTCACTTCTGAGAAGGAAAAAAAAGATAATTCAGGGTAGCTGGATTTTAGAACCATGTCTTTTTCCTTGATCTATAAAATGTAATTCAATAAAATCTAATCAACATGTAGAAAGTGATACTCTAGGGAGAACTTTTCTGAAAGGCAACTTTCTACTTATGAGAAGAGGACAAGAAGGTTCTTCTGATTCTTCTAACAGATGTCATTTTCCTTTGAAAGATTGCCAGGGACAAACACACTTATAATTTGATACAAGTCTCAGAAAGGGGAAAAAAGTGGTCACTACCATCATAAGAGGTAAGTTTGGAAAAGCTTGGAAAGATTTAGAGCAGCATTTTAACAGTGCATATTTCCAAATGATTGACCCATAGCTGTGCGTGTGATTCTCTGCTCCTCTAGATCCATTCTCCTGACCTCTCTGCCGTGAATGGCCCTGGGGAGGTGGACTGCTATGGACTCCATTATCAGGCTCTTTGGCCTTCTCTTGTTCGCTGGGTTCAGACAATGAATTCTGAGCCATCCCAGAGATGAGTAATAGAGGAGAGAAAGGGTGGGATATTTTTTCTCTTGTCCTCTCCCAGTCTGGCTGTAGTTTTTGGTTCACATATGAGTTCATGTCCTGTTGGGTGGCCATTCTCCCATGGTTAAAATCCTAGTTAAGTTTCAGTAGCCCTCTTTTTTTCTTCTTCTGTCCATCTAATCAGAGGGATGGTAATGATTTCTCACTGATACCTGGCTCTGAGTTCTTTTTAGTTCTCTTTGCCCTCCTCACACTCCTGTAAGTATTCGCATTGTTAAGTTCTCTTCTATGGAGTAAACACTCTGAGTGAACCATCTGTTTCTTGTTAGGACACTGATAAAACCTGGTAAATTTTTCTTCTTTATTTGTGCTTGTTTTAAAAATCAAAATGTGTGTCTACAATGAAAAAGCAATGACAGCTTGAGTTTCATATTATTATGTTAGTTTTGCACCTCAGGGAAATAATGAGAAATTTGTAACTTCATACCGTTTTCCTTGACAATGTTAATACAAGTTACACAAGCTGACCCTTTGGCTGTTTTTGGTTTGGCTATGATGGTTTATTCCAAGTGAAAACATTTTGGGGAAGTGGGTGGAGACAAATGATGGAGTCACATAAGTTGGGTTTTGCTTTGCCTTGCCTCTGATCTCAGCAAAGTCCAAAATTATTTCTCTCATTCCATATTTCTGTTCATAGATAAGGCCTATACTGATGAGTTAAGGGCTTGTGTCACTGAAAGTCATAGTTGAACTGAACAAAGGTTAGCAAAGCAGATATCCAAGACTAATCTGTTAAGTTGTTTAATCCTAAAAATTACAAAAAATTAAAGGAAGCATCTGCAGATATTCCCAGAGCATACCACCATATATATACATCTATGTCATACTATTGCTCATTTGAGGTAGTGCATAAAAATACCCCATTGTCACATAATAATATATGCACACACAATCTCTTCACTTTGATTTCAAGCATTTTATAGAAAAATAAAGTTGTAACTCTATTTAAAGTTGGCTAAATTAGGAAATGCTTGTCTTATTTGAAACCGTGACTTGAATTTTAATACCTAGGGACACTCTTCCTCCCACATGTATTATGAAAAGAGAAGTAATTAAGTTCCTATATATAGAAAGAATTGGTTTGCTGTTCAGACACATCATTTACTTTTTGCTCAACTGCTCCATGGGAAGGCAGACAGATATAGCTTCAGATGTGTGCCTGTGCATCTGTGCAGCTTGTTCAAAACAAACACCTAAACTCTTGGGACCACTCAGTTAGAGAGTAAAATAATGAAAACATTTTATCAAGAGAGAAATATCAGCTTGTGACAGACTCATCTCAGTTGTACCCCTTCAACTGAAGCATTTTGGAAGAAAATATTTGGGCATATATCTTGCACAGGATTCTTAATTCCATGTTGCTACCATCCCAAGGACTGTCTGTAATGAGGTCCATCCACCCTATAGGTTAAGACAGCACTATTTAGTGTTAGAAGAGACAACAGGGATCATGTTGTGCAACGCTTTTATACTGTGAATGAAGAAAGTGAAACTCAGATTAAGAACTTTCTCTAAGACTATGCAACTACTTAGTGCCAGCCCTCATGTTGCTGACCATTTCACCCAGTACATTAAGCTGCCATTATTACTATCCTTTCATGTGGCTTAGCATCTTCTTATATCCTGCTATGTATTCTTTTCAGTTCCATTAAACACACAATTATTGAGAACATACTATGTGACCAGTGCTAAGTGTGGTGACAGAGACTGCCTGCCAGGCATTGGAAACCTTGGGTTAAATGGCAGGCAATATTATTGGCAAGGCAAATGTCAAAAGGGAACCAATCTTCTTAACTCAGATTAGTAAGAAGGGTATATTCAGGACTGACAAGGCATAATAAGACCTTTGGAATGAGTGAATTGAATGTTGAGTGTCACCCACTGGTTAGTTATCTCTGAAACATTCACATTGTATGAATTAGCCATACTTAACTATTGACAACTTGGCAAAATGTTCACATTTGTGGAAATTGAGGTCATGGTAATTAGTAAATTAACCATGTAGTTTACTGAATGAGAAAAAGGAAGGGATAAACATGAAACTCTGGAAAACATCAACACTCAAGATGCTGTGTCAGGAAGAAATGTCTCAAACAGCAGCAAGAAGCCATAGCCAAGAGAAGGTAGTTAGAAACTCAGTTGGGAGTAATACATCCTAAGTCAGGGTTGGAAAAGGGTTTTTATATTTTGTTTTGTTTTTATTTTAACAGAGTGGGTAAAATACATTGCAAAGTAATGCAAGAGCAAATAGTAAAGGACTTACTAGTTTCATTACATTAAGCCCATAGAAGGATATTGTTTATTTTATTTTATTTTATTTTATTTTATTTTATTTTATTTCATTTCATTTCATTTCATTTCATTTCATTTTTTTGAGATGGAACCTAGCTCTGTCGCTCAGACTGGAGTGCAGTGGCACGATCTTGGCTCACTGCAAGCCCCGCCTCCTGGGTTCACACCATTCTCCTCAGACTCCCAAGTAGCTGGGACTAAAGGCGCCCACCACCATGCTCGGCTAATTTTTTGTATTTTTAGTAGAGATGGGGTTTCACCGTGTTAGCCAGGATGGTGTCCATCTCCTGACCTCATGATCTGCTCGCCTTGGCCTCCTAAAGTGCTGGGATTACAGGCGTGAGCCACCCGCCCAGGCAGAAGGACATTGTTTATAATTGACAAGAGTAAATTCAGTGAAGTTGTGAAAGTGGAAGTAGATCACAGTGGAATCAAGTGTTGAGAGGAGGTGAGACAGTGGTGGCAGCTATAAGCCCCCTTTTTAAAGAAATTTGGCTATAAAGGAAAGAAGTAGTCAGAGAAAAATGTGGTTGAGGGGAGGACTCTTCTGTGAGAAGAAAGAGGCCTGGGTGGAAAAGTCCTGCGTTTAGAAGCAAAAGTGTGTGTGTGTGTGTGTGTGTATACATTTTTTTTTCTGTCTACCTCTCCCTACCATCCCTAGTGAAATAGAGACTGAGGAAATACAGATTTCTTCTAAATAACATACAGACAGGGTGTGTGTGGGGGAGTGTGTGAGGGTAGAGTGGAGAAGGGAAAAGTAGTTCTTAAATCAGTCAGCCATGTCATAGCATTTTAAGTGAGGGGTGCATTAGGCTTGATTTTGTGAGTCAACTGAATTCCTACATTCCAGGTACCACAGATGTATTACCAAAATAGCACTGACAACTCAGTCCTGACAGACTTGTTTAGATTTGCTTTTGCAAGAGGACTCAGAGCTGAAGAAAGATATTTACCAACAGGGAACTGCCAAAATGACACTGAGTGATTGAGGTTAAAAAATAAATTACAGCTCCTTCACCTGAATCGCTCATCTTAGACCAATTCCTGCCAAATTAAATGGTCATTCTGAATTGCCTCAAGACAGTATGTGAGTCGGATAGGATCCCTGATATTCCTCCAGTTAATCTATGGCATCCTCCTTCCAGGAAGAAAGTTTCAGCATTTCCATAATAGAGAAAAAAAAAAAAAATGTCAGGTCCCTTCTAGTCAAATATAAAGGTTAAATTAAATCATAATCACTTGTTTCCAAAATTAGTTGCATGCTCAGGAGTAGTAAATTTTTCAGTCCACAGTGAAACTATTCTCAGCATAGACATATTCCATGAAAAGGCAGACTGCTAGACTGTTTAAAATTAACTCTCATTATTATTCAATGATGTGTCAAATGAAATGAGCAAAAATAGATTGATGCTGCTACCTGGTCACTGGTATGCGGTGTGTTTCACCACAGTAGAATCAAATGGTGATGTTAAAAATAGTAACAGCCTGGCATTCCCAGTCATCGTGTGATGTCGGTGGCAATGCAATATCTCCAGAGATTATGGACACTACTAGGCTTCTCTACCCAGTAACAACATATCCACAAACCCCCAAAGTTTGGAATCTTTGGAGTTACCTAGGGTTTCATCTGAGATCTTGAAGGTGTTATTCTGAATCTAGTTGCAGAAAAGAGAAAGAATGTTTCAGAATTTCCTTCTGTTCCCCATTCTTCAGGTATTGGGATGAGTACTAGTTTAGACTACACTTCCTAGAAAAGAAAACAAATCATATATTTCTTGAGATCTTTGAGAATTTCTTCCTGCCTCCCACCATCCCAGACACTCTCCAGACTTCTGACTATCCCAAGCCTAATACAAGCCACAATCAGCAGGAAGATATGGGCTGAAATGGTAATGGGTCAAGGTTACTCACAAGTGCCAACGGCTGTTCTGGTTGTCCATAAAATCACTCTCAGCATTAAGAGCCATCCCTATTCAGTGAAGAGATATTGATAGAGGAATAGAAGACAGCTGCTCATTCCTTAGCCTTACCTTATACCTGGGCATCTACAAGGCAGACTCTCTAATTGAATTCTGGCATTGGGAAAGCCAGGCAGTTTCAATGGTTGTCAAGTTAGCTAGCAACAGACAAGACCCAAGTCTACAGAACAATAAAGTTAAATTTAAAGTTAAGGAGAGCACTAATGTGGTTCTTAATTTCTTACTAAATATGTCGTTCTGAGCTGATACTAGCACTGTAGTGTGTATGTTTGGTGCTCTGCACTGCACTGGACCACACACCCAGACCCTACCTTCTATGAGTGCAGGTTATTAAGAGTTCACTACTTCTTCTCTTGTTCATTATTAGCTTCCCTTACCACAGTTAACATGCCATGATAGTCCCTGAGCAATACTATTTACAAAATATTTACCATCTGTCAATTAAGTGCTGATATTGCATTAGGAAGATTGAACAGTTAGATTTTACAAATCAAGAAACAAATGTATCAGTCTTACTTTATTCTGTGTTAAAATTTGTCCATTATAACTATACACCAACGAGCAGTAACTACAAGTCCTACCATAAAAGTAATTGTATGTTGGATACAGATTTGTTGTAGTTAAATGAATTAGCTATAATTTTCTACTAATCCTATTTCAAAAGAGATTAAGCTTCAGGCTACAGAAAAGAGAGTGCTAAATTTTAAAACTTTTGTTTGAAAATGATCCTAAGTTAAAATCTGACTTCAGATTTATTACTCTCAATGTAATAATTGTAATTCTAGGTCCTGAAAACCCTGATCAGAGGTCACTCTGATTAACTTTCTTCCACTGCTTTAGTACAGCAGACACTAGCTGCTTTTTAAAAATAAGTCAGTGAATAAATAAGAATTAATTGGCACAGAATTTCAATTTGAACACCTTTTCATCTTAGCGAAAATCCCAGGCATGTAAAAGAGTTTCACAGTATTGAATTATGTAGACATCCCATATTATGTTTAACCTAACTTGCAATGATGTAAACATAATATGGGATGTAATTATGTATAACACCCCACATTATGTTTAACGTAATTTCCAATGATAAGCATTTGGTTTTTTCCCCCTAGGTTTTACAAAAAAATATTGTACTGAACAATTTTTTAAAAGTATTTGTAAAGCTTAGGTTTCCTACAGGATAGATTCCTAGTAAATACATCTCTAGGTAAAATAATATGATTTTATTGATTCATATAGATTTGAACAGAGTTTCGAGTGCCTTTTTAGTATTCTGTTTCATTGTTCATTTCCACAAAAACCTGATGAGACCTTTCTCCATCTTTCCTTCCACTCTTTATAACTCTGAATTTCAACTGCAGCAGTCCTCAAAAAGGTCCTCATATGATTCCTGTTATCCTTCTCTATGTATCCCACCTCTCCCATTAAAAGAGGAGTCTCTTTCCCCTCTTTTTGAATCTCTACTGATTTTGACTTGCTCTCACCAATAGAATACAGCAGATGTAAACCTCCCTATGCCAGTTGGAGGCCAAGCCCCCTAAGAGGACTGGAAGCTTTCACTTTTGTTTGGGAATGTCAGCCAACAGGAGTAAATACGTTCAAGATTAGCAAATAAATGCCGAGATGACATGAAGAGAAAGAGATAGGCCACATGGAAAAGTACGATGAATCAGATGTGTGAGTGGAGCCTTCTAGATCTTCAATTCAGCCCAGCTACCCAGTTGAACTGAGCTGTGTGAGTGGCCCCAGCCAGGACCACCAGTGGCACATGGCGTGAAAAATTGATTGCACAAATCTCTGAAGTACAGACATGAGAAAAAAATAAGTAGTTGTTGTTTTAAACCACCATGTTTTGGGATGGTTTGCTAGGCAGAAATATATCTGATAGTTTAACATTTCCATATTGACCCATATGGTAGTCAAAAAAACTCTTCATGTTATTTCATTTCAATAGAAATTAGTGAGGCTGACTACCTTCTCATACATTTTTCAGCTATTTCTTTTTCTATTTGTGTACTCTGCTAGCTTTAGTGTTTTGACTATTGTTTTGTCAAATTTATCGTATTATTCTTCTTGTCCTTATGAATCACAGTACCTCTCTATAACATTGTATATTAGGAATTAAATTTTGTCACTGATTTTGAAAGCAAACACTTTTAGTTCATTTTTTCCTCCAGTGCCATGTGAGGTGTGTGTGGTGTGTATATATGTATGTGTGTGTGTCCCTAGATTCCAGGTATCTGTTTCAAAATCCTACATGAGTCAATAACCTCATGATAGTAAGTCTAAAGAAATGAGGTAGGAGAGAAAGAAAGTAGGATAGAAACCTGTATATATAGCTCGTGGAAGCCCAGGTAGTAGTTGACTGAAAGGCCTGATGGCTGAGCAAGAGATTATGGATGTGATCTGCTTTGGCAGGCTAACCCACCTGGGGGCTTTCACAGAAGTAAGGTAAGAGGGTTGGGTTATTATAGAGACCCTGAATGTGAGCAAACAGAGTGGAATTTTTTGTCTACTAAATTTATTAAAATTATTTTTTTCAAAAAGAAATGAATTAAAATATTAATGTTCCTCAAAAAGTTTGCAACTGATGAAGTACTTGAGAAAACCATTATAAGGAATCAAGCCAAAACTAAGGGGACCTGCACCAAGGTCATGAACAGAAGGCCTCAAATTCCATTCGTTTGGGATAATGCTTCAGCATGACTCCCAAACACATCCAAGAAGAGAGATTTGCAAATTCCTCTAGGTGTCATCAACCCCTCTAAACAGAAAATTGATTTCAGCTATTTACCTGCATTTAGAGATCACAAGACCAAAGCTAGCAATAAGTCGGGAAAAATGACAATATGTTGCTAAGTAGAGCTCCTAAATCAGGTGGTGAATGTGAAGTCTCAGAATGAGATGAACACAGAAAGTAATCAGGAAGTGCCAAAACAAATTAACCTTTTGGGGCTCTTGTTACTAATGGAAAGTTGAAGCCTATAGCACTGTGTACACTTGTCAGGTTGGACAGGTGCCCTTTCATAAGTCATAATCAACAACAGCCTGGGAGGAATTCTTTGACTCTGAGCCTCTGAGCTGAGCAATATTCTTAAGAAATAGGCAGCTGTGTGCCCTCATTCTCATTTTCTCTCCCTCTCTATAAAAAATAATTTAAAATACTCACTTTCTACTTTTCATGACAACTCTGGCTCAGAGCAAATAAAACAAGTGGGGCCAATTCCCCTAAAGCTAATCTACCAAGTCAAACTTCTAAGCGCAGGTGGGCATTGATACTCCCTCTCTCTCTAATGAGCTTGTTTTCCCAATCAGTGGCCCCCAGGATTGTCCAGCCATGGCCCAAGCAACTCCAATCTCAGTTCATCAGAAGCATGTTAAAAATTTGAAGCAACTAGAAACTGCACTCGATAAAAAAGAAATCCTTGATCTATATTTCATTGGTGCCTCAGAATGAAAATGTCCAGTAATATTAATTCCATTATCTATAAACTAGCACAATAGTATTTTCTACAGTTTGCATATTTCAACATCTCTACCTTCCTACAAAGAGGCTCTAAGTGAAAATTTTTTTCAGTTAAAAATATTAGGATCGAAACATTAAGATTTACTAGAATAAATTAAATCACATATTGATTAATTCATTAATTCATTCAATGTCATAAATGATGCATTGTGTCAGGAAATATGGCCTCCTTGGTACAACTAGAGTAATTTTTTTAAGTACAAATCATATCCATTCATGGATTGTCCATTAGATGAAGAACCAACTCTTAATGTGGTCTATAGCTTGCTGCTAAAAACAGGTATATGAGAACCTGGCAGAATTGTAGAACCTGAGGCTCAACACAATGCTGTGTCCCCTAAATCAGGCTCTGCATTTCTACTTAGCTTCCACAACAAGCTGAAAATGACAGTCTTCAGCCTATGCTTTGAAAAGCTCTGGTTTACAAAGCCCTGTGTGACAGAGCCTGCTTCCTTCGCCACCCTCATCTGTGCCACTCTGCGCCCTTCCCAGGTATGCTTCAAGTCCCAGCCACAGTAGTTTACAGAGTGCATCCAAAGCAGGGACTCTGGTCTTTGTATTTCTTGCTTTCTACGAAGGGATAATCCTGCTTCTTCCTAGCACACCTGCCCTGTATGAACTACCCTTCAAATTCATCCCCTCTCCTTTTCAACTAATCTTCATTTTTTTTCAGGTCTCAGGTTAGAAGCCACTTCTTTCAAGCTTTCCTTGATATTCTGATATCAGATTATGCTTCTCTCCTTCGTATTCCCATGACATCCCTTTCTTACCACCACTGGAAAAGTAGCACTATCTCACTCTTTCTATCTGCTCATTTACTTTTTTATATTCACCACTAAGTAGTCTTTAGGTGCTTTCTGACCTCTTGGTATTGATATCTCTGTCACTAGGACTGGGCAGAGTACCTGGCGGACAGCAAATAGAGTAGGTGCTTGATATGTGATTGTTGAATGAATGCTTAAAAGATAGACCATACATCTTACTAAGGTCTATTTGCATATTAAACACATTTAAGTCTTAAAATTAAAAGATTGTACTTCTATAAAAGAATTTAAAACATTAAGAAGCAGGAGAGGAAAGTGCATGGTGAAGGATGGGTTCAGGGGGATCTGTTCTCAGGAAAATTTGAGGCAAACCTGGGTTAGAGTGTTACTTGGTTTGAAGAATTGCTACCCCAAGTCTCTGGAACTGAGAGGCGCTTCATGCGGAAAGCCACAGCTCTTTTGGAATATACTGTCTTTTATTTTCTGTACCAAAAAGCAGGTTTTAAACTCACAGACTTATTTTCTTTTGCTGCTTTATGACTGCTTGACTGAGGACTACTTTAAACTGGCGGTTTGCTTTGGATAGAAAAGTCCCAGAAAGGGGGATATTTCCACAGAAACATATTTTTCAGTCAGTGGTATAAATGCATTGAGCTCACAATTCCAGAGGTATTTAGATAGATGTGGACGGTTTTCTTATTTCTCATGGAGAAGGTTAATGTGGTGTGTCTTATCTTTTGCAGACCACATGAACCTCTATTATATGCTTGTGTATCTTTATTGACTCATTTATCTAGATTTCAGTGGCAACCCGGGTGCCCTCATACAGCTCTACAGAAATATCTATCAAGGTAATAAGAAAGTAGTTTCCATTACTGTTTAGAATCTTGAAAAAGAAAAAAACAAAAAAACTGTACCTAGGGTAGAAGGGGAGTCATCTCTTTTGAGATCAGAGTTGGATTGTGGGCCTGCTTTGCTAATTTCTTTCAGAGTGGCAGAGGTACTTTAGCAACATGGAACAAAAGTCTTGGGTAGGTAGGAGAGAATAGGAAAAAAAAACCCATAAACTTCCACATAAAATAAAGTCTCCATGTGAATGATGACCAATGAACATCATCTAATTTAATCTCTTTCTTTTCCTTTACTCTAAACTATTGCCCAATCAAATTTAGAAAGGTCTTATTCCTATTTATTAAGTCCCTGTGAAAGTATTGACCTGTCATGGTAATGGTTTCTGATTTGCTGTTTTCATCTAATCTATTTTCCTTTTAACTCTAATTTTCTTTTCTTCTTAAACCTTCATGTCTTGTAATAGTCACTAATGAAAGATTAAAGGTAATTCAGTGTATTTTCTTACAATATTGTAGGATTGCTCATCTCCACCCAAACCAACTATTTAAAGTGTCCTGTAGGCCAGATGTTGTGGCTCACACTTGTAATCCCAGCACTTTGGGAGGCCGAGGTGGGTGAATCACTTGAGGTCAGGAGTTTGAGACCAGCCTGATCGACATGGTGAAACCCCATCTCTACTAAAAATACAAAATTAGCTGTACATGGTAGTGCACACGTGTAATCCCAGCTACTTGAGAGGCTGAGGCAGGAGAATTGCTTGAACCTGGGAGGCAGAAGTTGCAGTCAGCCAAGATAGTGCCACTGCACTCCAGCCGGGGCAACAAGAGCAAAACTCCTTCTCAAAATAATAATAATAATAAATAAACAAATAAAATAAAATGTCCTAAAAATAATATATAGTGATGGTTTTGAATGTCAATGACAACTTTAACACCACTACTATTTACTGAGGTTTTATAATGTTTTAGGCAATTGGTCTCATTCTTTACAGGTATACTTTGACTTGTAGTTGACATAAATACTGACATTTTTTACCTGAGAAAATTGAGGCTGAGATAGTGATTTTTTCTATTTAAAAACTAAATGTATAAGAGCCGTGAGTTGAACTCAGGTTTCCTGATATCAAACTTAGTTCCTACGATTGCATTATTTTGATTAAGTATTTTAGTGTACAAAGAGACCCTTGATGTGGACTCTGTGTTTTATTTTTCATATCAAATTTAATTCCCACAAGGAAAGAATGTGAGCTTATATTTTACATTTTACATTCAGAGAAAATATTGTTTAAAAACAAAGCTTTGTTTAATTGTAGAAAGAGAAGAATTATCAATAATTTTTTCTAAGACTCATAAAACAGCAGGTGATGCAGAGATTTTCCATTTAGTGTAAATCTCATTAGTTCTGTAATTTGTTCAATAGCATAATAAAAAGAAAATTCCAAGTCATTAAAGCCTTCTCAATCTTCACTGCTACAACTACCTGATGAAATAAGTAAACAATCCATCCTGCTTGGAAAGCAATTTTTTAATTCAAAACTGCAACTAATTTAATACCATCCAACATCAGTGCTAATAATTATGTGCCCTTACTTTGGAGAAAAAAAATAAATTGATCAAATATAATCAGTAATAGTTGAAGCACCAAGCATAAAGTTGCACCCCACGTGAAAGGACAAGGCTTATTGCCAAGCTATGTAGCCAATTATCACTATATAATGTATAATATACCCTGATGGAGATGTACACTATAGATTCCAATTCATTTTATTATGGCAGGTCCATAGGTAGGAATTCTAATATAATAGAAGGAATACAGTCTATATCTATATTGTAATATGATTTAGAATAAGTTATCATCTTTACAGGGCCAGTTTTCATATCTACCAAATCATCTTAGAGAACACCCTTAGCAGCATGTCATTATGAGTCAGTGATAGCATATTCTCAACCTTATAGTTACTATTGAGATGGCTTGGGGAGAGTAAAATATACTTGGTGAGAATGAAAGAAGACAAAATAAGACTTTAAGTCATTTAGATATAGCTTGATGGTATTGTCTATTACATATCCCATTACTCTGTGACAAGATTGTTTTCCAAGTAACTATTTTCCAAGTAGGGATGAATGTTGACATGACCACAATGCACAAAACTGGCATACTGGGATAAGTTATTGTGATTTATTTTTTGCATATGCAGTGCATTGTGAAGTTATTGGTGCAATAACTTTCCTTGATTCTCATACTGACGTCTCAATACTCCTCATGCCCATGACTCATTCAGGGGTCACAAACGGTGAAATTCTAATAGGTGATTGAGTTCTAAGGACTGAATTGGAGTAAGATACTAACCTACAGAAGTGAGTATAGAGCCAGCAAAAATGTGAGTCATGAATGGTGTCAAAGAAGGAAGCCAGAATTTATTATCAAAGCAGAAGAATCAAATACCGGGTCCATGTGGTAAGGGTAAGTCCTTCTTTCTTCAAACTACGTTCCAGGTGCTTTGTTCAATATTAAATACAGACTGGTGAAAAGAGATGTAGCTCCTGCCCTAATGGAGCTTAAAAGTCTAGTAGATATCGTCAAGAAAGTAAAATATATATCAATCCCAAAAGTATAATCTACTGAATAAAATCCATAAAAAGAAAAACAGTTCAGTTTTCAAAAGCCAGAGAGGTGAGCCGGGCTTAGGAACTGTATAACAGCACAGAATGGGAGTTGTTGAAACAAACTGTTCAGCCAGGAATGGGAATTAATGAGAAGAGAAATGTCTGTTCTGACCAATTACTAATCACATTAGAGCAGAGGCATCTGGCCCATTTAAAAGCATCAGTCCAGGCTCCACACTCTGCTGCAGCTCTGCTCCATTTCTGCCTCTGGGAAGAATAATAAGAGTAAGAATGGCTTACACACAATGCTTACATCTTACATACAAAGTGCCAGACACACTTTCAAGAATCTTGTATCTGTTATTACATTTGATTCTAAAACCATTTCTTTGAATTAGGTGCTGTTATATTTGTTTTACACATGGGGAAACTGGGACAAACATAGGTTTAAAATTAATAATATGTCTAAGATCACACAGATGATAAGTCACACAGCCTAGAATTTGCATCAGACTCTGGCACCAGAATTTGACTCTTAATTCCTATACTGTTTTGCTTCTTTTTTTTTTTTTTTTTTCTGTTTATTTTCAGTAGACTTTTGGGGAACAGGTGGTGTTTGGTTACCTGAATAAGGTCTCTAGTGTTGATTTCTGAACTTTTGGTGCACCCATCACATGAACAGTGTACACTGTACCCAATGTGTAGTTTTTTATCCCTCATCACCCTCCTACTCTTTCTCCTGAGTCCCCAAAGTCTATTGTATCGTTCTTATGCCTTTGTAACCTCATAGCTTAGCTCCCGCTTATGAGTGAGAACATACAGTGTTTGGTTTTCCATTCCTGAGTTACTTCACTTAGAATAATGGTCTCTAATTCCATCCAGGTTGCTGTGAATGACATTATTTCATTTCTTTTTAGGGCTGAGTAGTATTCCATGGTGTGCGTGCGTGTGTGTGTGTGTGTGTATGTGTGTGTATCACAATTAATTTATCCACTTGTTGATTGACGGGCATTTGGGCTGCGTCCATATTTTTGCAATTGCAAATTGTGCTGCTGTAAACATGTGTGTGCAAATATACTTTTTGTATTATGACTTCCTTTCCTCTGTGTAAAGAATAATACTGTTCTCTTTTCACCGCATCTATTATTCTTTGCTTTTTGATTATGGCCATTGTTGCAGGAATAAGGTGGTATTGCATTGTGGTTTTGATTTGCAGTTCCGTGATCATTAGCGATGATGAGCATTTTTTCATATGTTCGTTGGCCATTTTTTAATTTATTTTTATTTTTTTTTTTAAGACGGAATCTTGCTCTGTCATCCAGACTGGAGTGCAGTGGCATGATCTCGGCTCCCTGGAAGCTCCATCTCCCGGGTTCATGCCATTCTCTTGCTTCAGCCTCCCAAGTAGCTGGGACTACAGGCACCACCACCATGCCCAGCTAATTTTTCGTATTTTTAGTAGTGACAGGGCTTCACCGTGTTAACCAAGATGGTCTCGGTCTCCTGATATCCCGATCAGCCGGTCTTGGCCTCCCAAAGTGCTGGGATTACAGGGGTGAACCACCACGCCTGACCCCATTGGCCATTTTTATATCTTCTTTTGAGTATTGTCTATTCATGTCCATCATGTCTTGCTGATTTGTTTAAGTTCCTTGTAGATTTTGGACATTAGTTCATTGCTGGATATATAGATAGTGAAGATTTTCTCCAACTCAATGGGTTGTCTGTTTACTGTATTGATTGTTTCTTTTGCTGTGTAGAAGCTTTTTAGTTTAATTAAGTTCCATCTATTTATCTTTGTTTTTGTTGCATTTGCTTTTGGGTTGTTGGTCATGAAGTCTTTACCCAAGCCAATGTTTCGAAAGGTTTTCCTGATGTTATTTTCTAGAATTTTAATGGTTTCATGTCTTGGATGTAAGTCCTTGATCCATCTTGAGTTGATTTTTTATAAGGTGAGAGATGAGGATTCAGTTCCATTTTTCTACATGTGGCTTGCCAATTATCCCAGCACCATTTGTCGAATATGGTGTCCTTTCCCGACTTTATGTTTTTGTTTGCTTTGCCAAAGATCAGTTGGCTATAATTGTTTTATTTCTGGGTTCTCTACTGTGTTCCATTGGTCTATGTGCCTATTTTCATACCAGTACCATGCTATTTTGGGGACTATGGTTTTATAGTATAGTTTAAATCAGGTAACATAATGCATCCAGATTTGTTCTTTTTGCTTATTCTTGCTTTGGCTATGTGGGGTCTTTTCTGGTTCGATATAAATTTTAGGACTGTTTTCTTCTAGTTCTGTTAAGAATGATGGTGGTATTTTGATGGGAATTACATTGAATTTGTAGATTGCTTTTGGCAGTATGGTCATTTTCACAATATTGATGTTACACATCCATGAATATGGGATGTGTTTCCAATTGTTTGTGTTGTCTATGACTTCTTTCAGCAATGTTTTGTAGTTTTCCTTGTAGGGGTCTTTCATATACTTAGTTAGGTATGTTCTTAAGGGTTTTTTGTTTTTTTGTTTTTTTTTTTTTTCAGCCATTGTAAAAGTGGTTGAGTTCTTAGCTTGATTCTCAGTTTGGTTGCTGGTGGCATATAGCAGAGCTACTGATTTGTGTATGTTAATTTTGTATCCTGAAACGTTGCTGAATTCATTTATGAGTTCTAGGAGGTTTTTTGAGGAGTCTTTAGGGTTTTCTAGGTATATGGATGATTATATCATCAGCAAACAGTGAAAGTTACACTTCTTTATTGATTTGGATGCCCTTTACTTCTTTCTCTTGTCTGATTGCTCTGGCTAGAAATTCCAGTGCTGTGTTAAATAGAAGTGATGAGAGTAGGCATCCCTTCCTTGTTCTATTTCTCAGGGGGATATGCTTTCAACTTTTCCCTGTTGAGTGTTATATTGGCTGTGGGTTAGTCATGAATGGCTTTTATTACATTAAGATATGTTCTTCCTATGCTGATTTTATTGAGGGTTTTAATCATAAAGGGATGCTAGATTTTGTCAAATGCTTTTTCTGCATCTATTGAGATGACCATGTGATTTTTGTTTTTAATTATGTTTATGTGGTGTATTGCATTTATTGACTTGAGTGTATTAAGCCATCCCTGCATACCTGGCATGAAACCCACTTGATGATGGTTGGGTATCTTTTTGATATGTTGTTGGATTCAGTTAGCTAGTATTTTGTTAAGGATTTTTGCATCAATTTCATTAGGGATAATGGCCTGTAGTTTTCTTTTTGTGTTATATCCTTTCCTGGCTTTGGTATTAGGGTGATACTGGCTTCATAGAATGATTTAGGGAGGATTCCCTTTTTCTCTACCTTGTAGGATAGTGTCAATAGGATTGTAGGATTGGTATCAATTCTTCCTTGACTGCTTGATAGAATTCTATTCACAGAGATAGCTGTGAATTTGTCTGGTCCTGGACTTCTTTTGTTGGCAATTTTTTGTTACCATTTCAATCTTACTGCTTGTTACTGGTCTGTTCAGAGTTTCTATTTCTTCCTGGTTTAATCTAGGATGGTTGTATAATTCCAGGAATTTATCCATCTCCTCTAGGTTTTCTAGCTTATGTGCATAAAGGTGTTCACAGTAGTCTTGAATGATCTTTTCTATTTATCTTGTATTGATAGTAGTATCTCCCATTTCTTTTCTAATTGGATCTTCTCTCTTCTTTTCTTGGTTAATCTCATTAATGGTTTATCAATTTTATTTATCTTTTCAAAGAATCAGCTTTTTGTTTCATTTACCTTTTGTATTTTTTTGTTTCAATTTTATTTCGTTCTGCTCTAATCTTTGTTATTTCTTTTATTCTTCTGAGTTTCGGTTTGTTCTTGTTTCTTTAGTTCCTTGAGATGTGACCTCAAACTGTCTATTTGTGCTCTTTTAGACTTTTTCATGTAGGCATTTAATGCTATGAACTTTCCTCTTAGCACTGCCTTTGCTGTATTCCAGAGGTTTTGATACGTTGTGTCACTATTATCATTCAGTTCAAAGAATTTTTAAACTTCCATCTTGATTTCATTGTTGACCCAATGATAATTCAGGAGTAGGTTATTTAATTTAATGGATTTGTATGGTTTTGAATGTTCCTTCTGGAGTTGAATTCCAATGTTATTCCACTGTGGTCTAAGAGAGTACTTGATATAATTTTAATTTTCTTAAATTTATTGAGAATTTTTTTGTGGCCTATCATATGGCCTATGTTCGAGAATGTCCCTTGTGCTGATTAACAGAATATGTATTCTGCAGTCATTGGGTAGAGTGTTCTATAGATGTCTGTTAAGATTTTTTTTTTCCTGGGGTATATTTTAAATCCATTGTTTTTTCGTTGACTTTCTGTCTTCATGACCTCTATAGTGCTGTCAGTGTAGTATTGAAGTACCCCACTATTATTGTATTGCTGTCTATCTCAAGTTTTATGTCTGGTAGTAATTGTTTTATAAATTTGGGAGCACCAGTGTTAGGTGCATATGTATTTAATACCGTGATATTTTCCTGTTGGACAAGTCCTTTTATCATTATGTAATGTCCCTCTTTGTCTTTTTTAACGGCTGTTGCTTAAAGTTTGTTTTGTCTTATATAATAATAGTTACTTTTGCTTGCTTTTGGTGTACATTTGCATGGAATATGTTTTTCTACCCCTTTACCTTAAGTTTATGTTAGTGCTTATGTGTTAGGTGAGTCTCTCAAAGATAGCAGATGCTTAGTTTGTGAATTCTTCCCCATTCTGCCATTCTGTATCTTTTAAGTGAAACATTTAGGCCGTTAACATTCAATGTTAGTATTGGGATGTGGGTACTATTCTATTCATCAACCTATTTGTGGCCCGAATACCTTTATTATTTATTTATTTATTTATTTATTTATTTATTGTGTTTTTGTTTTATAGATCCTGTGAGATTTATGCTTTAAGGAGGTTCTATTTTGGTGTATTTCTAGGATTTGTTTCAAGATTTAGAGCACCTTTTAGTAGTTCTTGTAGTGCTAGTTTGGCAATGGTGAATTATCTCAGCATTTGTTTTTCTGAAAAAGACTGTATTTCCTTCATTTGTGAAGCTTAGTTTTTCTGGATACAAAATTCTTGGTTGATAATAGTTTTGTTTAAGGAGGCTGAATATAGGTCCCCAACACCTTCTAGCTTGTAGGGTTTCTGCTGATAAATCTGCTGTTAATCTGATAGGTTTTCCTTTATAGTTTACCTGGTGCTTTTGCCTCAGAGCTCTTAAGATTCTTTCCTCTATCTTGACTTTAGATAACCAGATGACTATGTGCCTAAGCAATTGTCTTTTTGTGGCAAATTTCTCAGGTGTTCTTTGAGCTTCTTGTATTTTGATGTCTAGATCTCCAGCAAGGCCGTGGAAGCTTACCTTGATTATTCCCTCAAATATGCTTTTCAAACTTAGATTTCTTTTCTTCTTCAAGAACACCAATTATTCTTAGGTTTGGTTATTCAAGATAATCCCAAACTTCTTGAAAGCTTTATTTTGTTTTTTTTATTCCTTTTCCTTTGTCTTTGTTGGATTGGGTTAATTCAAAAACCTTGTCTTCAAGCTCTGGAGTTCTTTCTTCTGCTTGTTCAATTCTATTGCTGAGACTTTCCAGTGCACTTCACATTTCTCTAAGTGTGCCCTTCATTTCCAGAAGTTGTGATTTTTTATATATGCTATATGTTTCCGTGAGGATCTTTCCCTTCATATCTTGTATAATTTTTTGATTTCATTAAATTCATCTTTACCTTTCTCTGGTGCCTCATTAATTAGCTTAATAATCAACCTTCTGAATTATTTTTCTGGCAATTCAGGGCTTTTTTTCTTGGTTTGGCTCCATTGCCAGTAAGCTAGTGTGATCTTTCGGGTGTGTTAAAGAACCTTGTTTGTTTTTTTTGTTTTGTTTTGTTTTGTTTTGTTTTCATATTGGAATTGTTTTTCTGGTTCCTTCTCATTTGGGTAGATTATGTCAGAAGGAAGGTCTGGGATTTGAGGGCTGCTGTTCAGACCCTTTTTTCCCATGGGGTGCTCCCTTCATGTAGCATTCTTCCCCATCCCGAAAGGATGTGATTATTGAGGACCAAACTGCAGTAATTGTTATTTTTATTCTGGATCTAGTCACCCAGTGGAACTACCAGGCTCCAGGCTCATACTGGGTGTGTTTCTGCAAAGGGTTCTGTGATGTGAAATGTCTTCAGGTCTCCTAGCCATGCATACCGGCACCTGCTTTGGTGGAAGTGGCAGGGGAGTAAAATGGACTCTGTGAGGGTCCTTAGTTTTGTTTATTACTCTAGTTTTGTGTTGGTTGGCCTCCTGCCAGGAGGTGGCACTTTCAAGATAGCATCGCTGTGGTAGTGTAGGGAGGATCCGGAGGTGGACAGGACTTTAGAGCTCCCAAGAAATTATGTCCTTTGTCCTTGGCTACCAGGGTGTGTAGAAAAAGACCATCAAGTAGGTAAGGGTTAGGCGTGTCTGAGTTCAGACTGTCCTTGGGCGGGGCTTACTGTGGCTGCTGTAGGGTATAGGGTATGGTTCCCAGGCCAATGCAGTTATATTCCCAGGGAGATTATGGCTGCTTCTGCTGTGTTATGCAGGTTGCCAGAGAAGTGGGGGAAGGCCAGCAGTCAAAGGCCTCATCTAGCTCCCAGGCAGCTCAAAATGGCAGTTTCACTCCCACCATGCCCCCAAGTAGCACTGAGTTTATTTCCAGGCAGCGGTTGAGCAGGACTGAGAATTTTTCCCAGGCTACAAGCCTCCTGGCTTAGAAAGCAAGCAGGGTTTTCGGGTTTCACACCTCCCTGCCTGCTGTGGCTTCTGTGCTGTATCTCCACTCCAGATTCACCCCCTCCCACAATATCTGTCCAGGAAACTTTACATTCAGTTGAAATTATTACAAAGTTCAGTTGGAAATTTTCTTCTCGTTGTGATTTTTTTCTCATTTCCTCTGGCAGCCCTCCCCAAGGATAACTTTAAGACAAAGTCAGAAATGGCTTCCCTGGGGACCAAGAGAGCCCACATGGCTTTTCCTGCTGCTTCTTCTACCCCTGTATTTTGCCGTGCTCTGTAAATTCATGTCAGTTCCAGGTGAGGTCAAATCTTTCTCCTGTGATCTGGACCTTCAGGTTCCCCAGTGCAGGTGTGTGTTCAGGGGCAGATGATCCCCCTTTTACACTTTCACACTTTGGGTACTCACAGTATTTGAGCTGTCTCCTGGGGCCTGTGGGAGCATTTGCTTCCTTCAAAGGATCTGTGGATTATTTCAGCTTTCCTGGTATGTACCTGTAGTAGTTTCTGGAGCAACAGTTCACGATCTGAGTCCCCACACACTGCTCTGTCCATCCAAGTGAGAGCGGCAGTTTAGTCCTGCCTCCTATCTACCATTTTCCTTCCAGCACATGTCCTCATTTCTGTTTTGCTTTTTAATACTGTTTTAATTAGGTTGGATTTTAAAAAGAAAATCCTAAGTGAGTCAAATTACCATTTTACTCTTTAAGTTTACGTTTACTTTTCCTTTGCTTACCTTGTGTCCCATCTTATAATTTCTTCGCATGTGACTCTTGGCTGGGATCAAATAATCACTTGAAACTCCAGTTCTGGTATTGTGAGTTCTGCCTCTTCTACATTGGAAATGCTGCCTTGAACCTCCTTGCCTCATACAAAACGTTACAAAACCAAGGTCTAGCCCCATCTCACAAACCTTCCTGAATCATGTGTCCTGCCTCTGTACATGGCATGGTTGCTGGAACTTGATATAATCATTTGCTTACACTTATTATTAAGTATTATGTAATTTTTTTTTTTTTTTTTTTTTCCATTTGGACATCATCTGCTTACCTTGTTCTTCAAACACTAATAATCTTACATTCACCCTTATTGAGCTCCACTTTACTAACAGAAGTGCTGTATTAGCTTTCTCAGGCTACTATAACAAATAACACAGACTAGGTGGCTTAAACAATAGAAAGCCATTTCCTCAGAGTTCTGGAGGCTAGAAGTCCAAGATCAAACCTGAGCAGGGTTGGTTTCTTCCAAGGCCTTTCTCCTTAGCTTATAGCCATCTTCTCACTATCTTCACAGGGTCTTCCCTCTGTGTATTTCTGTGTCTTACTCCTTCTTGTAAGGGCACCAGTTATGTTGAATTAGGGCCCACCCTAGAGACCTCATTTTAACTTAATTACCTCTCTAAAGGCCCTATCTCTAAATATAGTTGCATTTTGAGGTACTGTGAGTGAGATTTCAACATGTAAATTTTGAGGGGGACACAGTACAGCCCATAGCACTGGGGTAGTTTGAACCCCTTTGGTATCAACTGCATTCAGGAGTAGGTGTCACCATAATCTCAATTTAAGAAGCACGTCTGCTAGACTGAGCCTCTGGTCATTGTCCAAAACTGGATCTGTCCCCTAGTGCAGACTGTATGGCTCTGGGGCTATGGTCCCAGAGGAGGAAAGCTTTATCTCTTCCTTCAGATTATTGGCTCATCAAGCACTAGATATACTAGAATAGTGCCTTTTTCAAATTCCCATGAAAAGGCTGAGCAAGGATAGTTTAACTTGCAGCTGGCTTAGGTTGTCCCATTCTTATCTCCAACAATGCCTGGAGCCATGGTACTGACAGCCCTTGGCCAAGATAGAAATGAAAGTTACTCCTATCCTATAGTTATTAATAATACTATACTATGATTATTTAAAGACCAAAACTCATTGGAAGGCAACTTGTACCAGCTTGTTTATATTGTTTATGAAAATATGTCAGATTTATATGGTTGCTAGCCAAGTCTGAGCTACATTTACCAGTGTTTTGGCTCTCCTGAGACTAAGGTAACTTGCATGTTTCTTGTGGGTTCATGATATGAAAATAAAGTATTTCCTGTGCTACTGTGCAAGGTGCCTGGGAGCTGGGCCTGGACTTCTTGAACTTCTCTGATATTTGCCTGTACCTTTTTTCCCCTGTTGTACTGTATCCTTCACCTTTAAACAAGCCTTCTATGGAGTTTCATGGGTCCTTTTAATTATGTGACCTTATGTAATTGCTTTAAGGTGCCATACATGCAAGCTATAGAGCTGAACATCTCTTCTCGTAATTACATGTTGTTATTCTAGTTCTGTTTCTTGATATGCATTAATAGTAATACTTTCTTCCTTTTTTAACCAAATATTACTTGGTATATATTAAACTATTTGCTATAGAAATAAAATTATTCAAATATATATTGAACATATTTTATACGCCACAGAGCATGGTAGCTATCTGGGAAATAATAGTTAACAATAAAGTTTCCCTGGCACCTGCAGAGCTTCCAGTCTACCAATCAACACAGAAGATATTACTTTTAGATTCATTTTTAATACACAAAATCACCCACATATATCTTACTTTTACAAAAACTAGATTATGGTTAATTTCACAGATTGTCTTGCAGCAAATGCTTTTTCTTCCACTACATACATTGAGTGTCACTAAATTCACTTCAAAAATATTTTTAGTAATGTTACTGTACTCCTTATATGGGTGTAATTCTAATTGCCTATTTGAAATACATATTATTGGACATTTATTGGCTTCTTACAGTTTTGTACAATCTTTTGATATGAATGAGTATATTACCACAATTTTAGTGTAGGGAGCATTGTTTCTAATAGTGGTGAGGAAACCTCTGCTATATTTAGCTACTCAATCACTGCTAATGCCACAACACTCCTAGGCATAGAACATTATATATATATCTTAATAAAACCAGCAGAAATATTACACGGTCCTATTATAGAGGTCACACAATGATGGTAATTATTGCTTGTATATTGTCATCATTAACTCTGGAAATTTTTCCACAGTTTTTCTCCAAAAATTACCATATTTTAGGCATTCAATTGCTTGGGGGGTGGGGGAGAGAAGGAGATGCCCAGACACCACTTATACCACTTATTAAATGATAAAAATTCCTAGAGGATTTTTACTGACATGTTCCATTTTTCCTAATTTAAATCTTGAACAATCCGTGTAAACTGAGGCATCAGAGGCAAACTGCAAAAATATCATGAATTAAAGAGAAGCGTGCAGAGAATCATCCCCCATCTTGAAGACAAGATAAAAATTCTGAAAATATTCTTCTGTTTGTGATATCCTTATCTCTTTCCATGTTCTTTATCCATTTGCATACAAATATACAAGTGTGTACCCACATACACACACACACACACACAATAACCTCTCCAGTAACAAAATCTCATAATTACACATTTCTGTTGGGGTTTGTAATCCAGATAGAACACCTAAAGTTGCCATGATGGGCAGGATTTGTTTAGGTGAATCAAAAATGAATAATTCCTTTTTGCAACAAATCTAGGTTTGCACCTAAGCAATCAGTCTAGGATTTGCTAAATTGCTAAATACTCCAAATTCTAATGATATAGTTAGCTAATGATGTAGTTCAACAATAAAGCCCAAGCTGTAAAACCGCCAGGGAAAAGACTCTCGGCTATGTGCCATAAATACTATTCAGGTTCAGTCAGAACCTCAGGTTTATGTTACATATCCCTAACTAAGGTAGTGATTTTTTTCTCTTCATCAATCATGAATACCTCCTGACTTTTATAAGGCAATAATAAACCTATTTCCAAACAATTCTGCAGGCAAAACAGCATTTAGGTTTTACAGTTACATGACTGGATTATTTTCCATTTTTATCATGTGCCTTATAAACTTGATTGATTTCAACTAATATACAATAAAATTCCCATTACCTAAACTTATTGGCAGAATAAACTGTTCAGATTATGTAACATTTGTAAAGCTAAAAAAAATGCACATGATTGACATATTTTAACACATAGCATTTTAAAGGAAAGAAGCTAAAAACAATTCAATGTTTTCTTTTAAACTTGCACTTACCAGAAAAAATTATATTTCCCCCAAATGCAAATGACATGGACCATAAGGCAAAATGACAACTTGCCATCATATTTAATTCAACATAGAGAAAACCCTGGAAATGCACTGACATGTACCAGTTCGTCAAACTTCAATCAGGCGCATTGATACTTTGGAATCTGCTAAAGCACAGGTATCCAGTTAATGACAAATAAAGTGTGGGAAAGAATATAAATGACTAAAACCTAATATCTTTAAGGCTTTTAACTATTTTTAATAAAGGACAGTTCACCTGGTCTTGAAAAGAACCTTCCTAAATTCATATCACGGCCATTCAACTTACTGGTTTAATAGCTACCCTAATAATTCAATTCACTTAATTGTAATATGGGGTAAACATCTATTCAGCCTGGTGTGGTTGTTTTTAATTTCACATATAGGACACATTAATATTTCCTTTCTGAAAAATATTGAAATATATATTTCGAGAAAAACATGAACATTACTCCTTATCCTTTTCCTTATTGCTTTCCACCACCTGCCCCAGCAATTCCTAAAGAGTTTGACATCAACAGATATCTAGTAATTTTTCTAGTGTTTACATGCTACTGTATGTAATTCTTTGTGAATATACTGTAGTTTTATTAAACCCGTTTCCTAATAGATAGATGTTTAGAATAGTTACAATTTTTCATTCATATAAACAATGTTACGGTAGCATTCTTAAACAAACACACAAATATTTGATTACGATAGAGTCATAGCATTGAAATTGCTGGATCAAAGATTAGGTGTTTTTTTTTTTTAGGTTTTTAATTTTGAATCGTGCTGGCAAATTGCTTCCAGGCTAAACGAATCGTGATCTCACTCTATGAGATCACTTCTTTCTGTATCCATGCCAACACTGGATATTACCACTCTCTAAAGTTTTTTGTTTTTCTGTTTTGTTTTTGTTTTTGTTTTTGTTTTTTTGAGACGGAGTCTCACTCTGTCGCCCAGGCTGGAGTGCAGTGGCACAATCTCGGCTCACTGCAAGCTCCACCTCCCGGGTTCACACCATTCTCCCGCCTCAGCCTCCCGAGTAGCTGGGACTACAGGCGCCTGCCGCCACGCCTGGCTAGTTTTTTGTATTTTTGGTAGAGATGAGGTTTCACTGTGTTAACCAGGATGGTCTCGATCTCCTGACCTCGTGATCCGCCCACCTTGGCCTCCCAAAGTGCTGGGATTACAGGCGTGAGCTACTGCGCCCGGCCACACTCTTTAAAGTTTGATAGAGTTAAAAAAGTGTTTACACATGCATTTCCCTAGCTATTAATGCTTTTGTACATCTATTTAAATGCTTACTGTTTAACTTGTATTCTTTTATGAACTGTTTCTATCCTTCCTACATTGAGCTGTGTTTTAGAAATTTTCACTCTATGAAGGAAATTTTTTATCATATCAGACTTTATTCCTATTAGTCAACCTTCAGTATAGTTTGTAGATCTTAAAATTGCTGAGAAAAATTTGTTGAAATCTGCCACAATGATTGCGATATGTCAAATATTTTCACGTTTCCCTAGGTGTTTTAAATTCAAAGCTATTGGCCAGATGCAGGGACTCACGCCTGTAATCCTAGCACTTTGGGAGGCTTAGGCAGGCAGATCACGGGGTGGGGAGTTCCAGACCAACCTGACCAACATGGTGAAACCCCATCTTTACTAAAAATACAAAAATTAGCCAGGTGTAGTGTTGCACTCCTGTAATCCCAGTTACTCAGGATGTTGAGGTGGGAGAATCGCTTAAACCCGAGAGGTGGAGATTGCAGTGAGCCAAGATCACACCACTGCACTCCAGCCTGGGTGACAAAGCAAGACACAGTCTTAAAAAAAAAAAAAAAATCAAAGCTATTAATATATTTCAATACTATTTTTATTAGGTATATAAATATTTGTGACTAATGTGTTTTGAGTGGATAACATTTATTATTAACTACCTCTTTTTATCCTTCCTTAAAATTCCATTTGAATATATACATAATGAGAAATGTTCAATCTAATGTTAGTATTGCTACATCTCTGTAATTTTATTTAACATCTGCCTTCTAACGTGTTAACATTGCATTATATTCAAATTTTGTGTTATTGTCAACCTTTGTCTCTTTCATGCGGTGTTTATTTTTTAATCAAAATTCAAATGAGAATTTACTTCTTAATGAAAGATGTAATTCATCCTACTTTAGTGTGATTATTGATCCTCTTTGCATTATTCCTGATATTTTACATATTTTACATATTTCTGATATCTTATATTTTTCGCTCCATTTTCTTATTCCTTTTCTTACCTTTCTGCCTTTTTCTTTGACTGTGTTTTCTTAATTCTAACATTTTCTTCTAATGATTTGATATGTAGAAATAGTATTGTAATCCAGTGACTACTTTCACATTTCTAACACATTTATTAAACAAGACCTAATAAATATTGATACACTGTATTATTTCCCAACTAGAAAATAAAAATACAAGCATTCATTCACTACAGCTTCTTCTTATTTTGATTATGTCTTAGGTTTTTAGTAGAAAATAGACAACAATATTTTTAAATGTAAAGCAAAAAAAAGTTCAGAGTTGAATATAAGATTTACTAAATGATTCACTCACACTTTTTTCCCTGATGGATTTACTTTTTCCTCTTTCTGTGGTGTATACCTGTTTGGAACAATCTCATTTATCCCTTTTGTTAGAATGTTACTAGAGCCAATTATAGAATTCTAGGTTCAAATCATTTTCTTTCACTGTTTCGTGCCAATGTCAAGTGACTTCTGATTATATGGCATAATTATGAACTAAGGATTCGTTTAACTGTACACAAGCAGGCATTGGATCCCCTGCCATTGTTTACCTACTGAGTGACAGGCCTGACCCAAGCCAATGGGACAGAATGATTGCAAAAATGTTGTTTCGTATCAGTCTATTTATGTCTGAGCTGAACTCTTGATTGCTGTAAATACTTATGTTACTTTTCAAAACCACTCACGGAGAGGATTCCAGTCTTAACTGGTATAAAGAATTGTTTCCATCAAGAACACTCCAAGGTATGTCCTCAAATTTCCAAATTTCAACCTCCAGAACTGTGAGAAAATAAAAATCTTGGTTGTTTTAAGCCCCCGGTCTATGACGTTTTGCTATGGCAGCATTGGCTGACCAAGACACTTTGGCTCCACCCATGATTTGTACTGGTCTAGACAAAAGCTGGCACCCATCAGCATTCATCTGGGTGATATGTGGGAAGCCATGGCAGCCTTCATAGCTGCAGAGTTCCAAGTTCCACGTTAGCGTGCCCATGGTAAAAGCTGTGGAAGATGTGTCTGCTTAGAGGTTAGTCCCCTGGTATCATCACTGAACCAGATCTGTGGTAGGGTTTGGGGCTTTATCACAAACACCTGAGCCTGGATTTCTGGCATTTTTTCAGACCTGCCTTTGCATAACCCCAACATTTTCTAAAATCAGCCACAGTCAATGTCTACTGCTTTCAGCTAAAGGTCCTGACATATGTCAGCTGCTAATTTTAAAATGTTATTACTTGCAGTGAGTATACAACTATTATAGATAGGTTATTTTTGTGCTACCCACAGGAAAATAGTTGAATGCTTTGGTTGACTCTTATTCTAGTTTAATATAACACAGCGACAAACCACCTCTACTGTTCTAGGGAAAAGGCTGATATTGACATCTAAATTATAATTAAACCTGCTTGTGTATCCCTAGCTCTGAGGTGACTGGTCAGTTTTTCCAAATTGGTCAATTCAGTCCAACCACTCAGATGCACTGTAACATACAAATTCTGAACCTGCAGAGAACAAGGTTAATAAATAGCATCTCCTGTGCTTTCTCTGCTAAAACAAGTTAACGTGTAAGTTACTCGTTTCTCAAATAGGTTCACCTAAGGCCATACTGTGGTTTGGCTCATAATTTACCTGTAGTGGCTAGAAAATCACTCAATTTAAATTACAATATACTGCAGCACAGTGAAAGCTATTTTCTAAGCTTTATTATGTTAGGGAACCAAGATGGCCTAATCAATTTCAAGCAGTTTTTAAAATCTTCTAGAATTGAATAAAGGAAGGTACTATGTAAAAGACATTTAGATAGGCTTATGTGATACTTAAGACATCCCTTATGATTCTTCAACAAAGCATAGTGCATATCATTTTCATTTCATATGCAAAAGAGCTTTCAGTCGTATATATTTACAGATCAAAATATCATAATTATACTTTCGTTCTGGTTAGTGCTTGAATTAAACTAAACTAAGCCCTGTTAAATCTTTTCTTTTTGTCCTCAGGGTAAAACAGAAATTTCTCTCAAAATTCATTTTTCACTTCTCCCCTCCATGCATTTAAATCACCCAATGTTTGTATGTTTCCTTCTACTGTTACCTCACTGATTCTATTCACCAACTACTCCAATCCTTATCCATAAATTATTTACATGTGTCTTCAATCATTCTACGATTTCTTTCACCTTTTTCCCATGGTGATCTAGTGATTAGAATTCAGTTCACTCTTTCTCTTTAACCTTCCAAGTACATATACTTTGATTCACTCAGAGCTTCGTTGGGAGACAGCTGGCCAATCTGGTAAATTTACATTGTGATGATGTTGAAACATTCTAGGTTTTCTAGGTATAGGTTAATGAAAACTTTCTGAAGAAAATGTATAATCTAAATGGAGGAGAGGGAACTCTTTTAGAAATCTAGGTTCCATCTGAATTTTGCCATCAACTATTATTTTTTTCTTTCTTCTTATTATTAAAATGAGGGTATTATACTAAGACAAATTTCAGCTCTCAAAATAAGTAACTAGACTGTAGGGACCTCAGGAAGCTGTTGGGAAAATTAATTTGAATGCAGAAAAATAACAGTATTGTTGGTCACCTACTGTGTCTTCATCTACGGGCTGAAGCATTTAACATTCTGAGACACCAAGGTGAGAAATATATGTGTGGTAGATTAAGGGAGGTCAAAAATATTTTATACCTTTCCCAAACAGTGGTAGCATCAATGTTCCTACCTCTTGAATCTGGGTGGGTGCAGAACTGCTTGGTCAATAGGAATATGCCAAAAGTTGGTGTGTACCAATTGCTAGGTCCATAAGAGACTGTCAACTTCTACTTTCTGTCTCTTGAACACTTACTTTTGCATCCATGTGTTGAGGTAGTAAAGGCAGTACCATGGAGAAGCCCATACGGACAAGATGTGGGCCCCCAGCAATAGCCCCGACTGATTGCCCAGCTGACAGCCACTGCCAACTTGATAGGCTTGTGTGTAAGCCATCGTAAGAATGAGTCCTCCAGCTGTGGCTGAGAAATCCCAGCTGAGGTCTCACAAAGCTGAGATAAACATCTCCTCAGAAACCTCTCCAAATTGCAGATTTGCAACAAGATAAATGATTGTTATTACTGTTCTAGCAACTGAGTGTTGGGTTGTTTGTAACCCAGCAGTACACAATTGGGATAATATACAAGCACCCTCCATAGCTCTCACTTCCTTCAATTCTCTATTTTGTCTCATGTATGTCTTTATATGTAGTTAAGCAGAGGGAATTAACTTTGAATATGGGCAGTCCAGAGAAGTATCTGAAAGTATGGGGCAAACAAACTTAAATGACAAAGAGATCCACTGGTGTTTGCAAAAATAGTAAAAGTATAAACTCAGAAAAAGTGACAGGAGGCGCATTGCTAATTTTAACACTGTTGTTCATTCTCTATATCAGCAGTCCCCAACCATTTTGGCAATAGGGACCGGTTTTGTGGAAGACAATTTTTCCATGAATCTTGTGGCGGGGATGGGGGATGGTTTCAGGATGAAACTGTTCCACCTCAGATCATCAGGCATTAGATTCTCATAAGGAGCATGCAACCTAGATCCCTCACATGCACAGTTCACAATAGGGTTTGCGCACCTATGAGAGTCTAATGCCGCTGCTGATGATCTAACAGGAGGCAGAGCTAAGGCAGTCATGTTTGCTTGCCAGCTGCTCATCTGCTGTGCAGCCAGTTTCCTAAGAGGCCATGGACCAGGCACACAGCGGGAGGACTGGTACTGGTCTGTGGCTGGGGGTTGGGGACCCCTGCTCTATATCATGTCTCTTACTTCTCTAAAGTTGATAATGATAGTTGTATTTTCAAGCTGTTGTGTAATGTATAAAGTTCACAAACAAAACACTAAGAAAGTTAATAGTTCAATTTTAAAAACATAAAATTAATGTTGAGGACAAATGGATATTTCTATCTATCATTTAACAACAACAACACAACAAAAATCTGTTGTCTTAAACTTCCTACGCACATCACTGTGTACCAACCTTACAGCAAAGCACAATGCGTTAGATTCTGTTATTTCCCCCAAGCTGGTTAATGGCTGGAACTTTTAATATACTTTTGGAGGTCAAATGCTTAGACCAAAATAAACATCTGCTTGATGTCAAATGCTTTACTGGTTATTCATGTTTACATATTTACTGAACTCAGACAAACAGTTGTGAGTCTGTAGGGTAAAATTAAGCAAGAACCCTCCAAACATGTTGTTTGTTTACCAGAAATCCCAGTTCAGAGACAAAACCACAAGCCAATGGCACCCATCAGGCGAGGAACCAGACAGCAAGCTCTTCATCACTCTCTTGCTCTTCTCTTCAGGCTCCTCTCTCAGAGAGTCTAGAATTCCTAAACTGGGGCTTCCAGGAAAACACGGCCCAGTGTCCATCATCACAAAAAGTTCAGCAGTCCGATAGCTTGTGCTCTTTGCAAATAAAGTTGCCATGACTGTTTCACTGGACATTTTGAGGACAGAATTCAAAAACATTTTGGAAGTTCCTCAAAAAATTAAAAATTGAGCTACTGTATGATCCAGCAATCCCAATGCTGGGAGTATACCACCAACAAAGGACATCAGTGTATCAGAGAGATGTCTGCACTCCTCCATTTGTTGCAGCACTGTTTACAATAGCTAAGATTTAGAAGCAACCTAAGTGTCCATCGACAGATGAATGGACAAAGAAAATGTGGTACTTATATACACTGGAGTACTATTTAGCCAGAAGAGAGAATGTGAGCCAGTCACTTTAAACATGGATGAAACTAGAGATCATTATTTTAAGTGAAATAAGCCAGGCACAGAAGAACAATCTAGCTTCTTTATTGGTTATTGGGACAGATTTACATCCATATACAACTATGAACATTTGATCTCAAATGCAAACTAATAGAATAATAGTGTTTAGTTCAATTTATGTAGTTCAATTTCTTTTTCAATGAGAAGGTCAAAATTCAGGATTTGGGGATTTTGTTTTAAAATGTATTTTTAACCTTGCTCTTTTACTTTTCAGCATGTAATGTATTTTGCTCAGGATGTTAGAGTAACCCAAAAAAGCTGTTGATAGACACTTGTAAGATAATATAATCACTGTTGATTTAGTGTCTGCTCACAGAACTATTTCCCTCGAAAAGAACTTATTTAGTGTGCTGTTACAATTTTATTTACATGTATTGTTATTATTTGACAGTAGCCTTCACTTGCTAATGAGTAGGATTTAAACTGTTCAATCTGGTCACTCCAAGGTGGGGTTATACTTCTTGTCTCCTCTAGTCAGCACAAACCCAAAGATATTTCTAGAAAAAAAGCTTCCAAGATGATAGAAGCTCAAATCTTCTCTTTCAGATATTCAGATTTTTGATCTCTAAAAAAGTTTCAAATTTTATAAAAATCATCATTTTTTCTATTTCATAGTTAGGAACTGTGTCTTTATCTTTCTAACAATTATCTACAACTGATAATAGATTTAAAATATAGTATTTAGAAACTGTAAGAATACTAGAGCCATTATCCATAGTCATTTTTAACTCACATAATTTTTTTCAAAAATGTCCTCTCTTAAACAACTACAAATGTTATTTGCAAAACAACCAAATCCGTCTCATTCTCTGTAATTATTTTTATTTTCTCCTTGAGAAAATTAATTTAAGTTACAATTGCGCTATTCTGAATACGAAGATTACCTCTTTGATGTATTTCTGGAAAAAAAAAGTAACATTTGTAGCGATATATAAGTCTCTTACCTGCAATTAGTATAATTTTTTGATTGTAAAATAATATGATTGAAGCATTATTTCCTTTGACATGCATAAAAATTCACTGATATGTTTACATGTCAATTCTAATGGCTTTGATGAACTCCAAAACAACTTTTCTGGAAAAGTAGATAGATTTTCACATAGGGCATCCTTTCTCAAGAGGAAGTAAAGCTGTCTGTTATCATACCCTTGTAAAATAATGTCAGAAGATGCTATTCTTACATATACGGGTTCTCATATACTAAGATCACCAGCTAATAGATTTTGCTTTTTATTTTTTTAAAAAGAGAATCCACCAAGAATGAAGAAATTAGGAGACTATTATCTATTCTAATTTTAGCCATTATTATAGAATTTGATTTTTGCAGAGTACTAAGATCCACTGACCGAATGCAAAGCCATGTGTATGAACTACATGATTCATCTTTTGTGAAACTATCAACCTAAGGGCATATTACCTTTACAATAATTATTGAGGGCTTAAATTGTGATGGTATTCAGTGTCTCCCATATGAATTAATTTAGAATTCAAGGAGAAAATAATATTTTATCTGAAAAATTGGTGTGCTTTCTCACTTCTGATGATAATTATACAATCAATAATATTTTCTTTTCCCCTGATTACCAAGAAACTTAAGGTCCAATTACCTTTTCATATTATTATTTTATGATTATCAGGCAGACAAAATTTCTTTGTACTATGCTGTTTCTGACTATTGTTAAATTATTATAAATGAAAGATTGCATTCTAACCCAACCCTTGTCATGATTATTACACAAATTAAATTAGTAGGATCCAAATTAAAGGACAGAGGAAAGCTGTGGAAAATAAAGTATGTTCTTGGAATTTATGGTGTAAAATAACTTGTCTTAATATCTCAAGGTATTTTTTTAGATTGGCTTTTGATCTGAGATTCTCAAGGCTGGCAGTTATAAATAGCATATTCCTCTTAATTCTGTGATATCAAATCTCCTATTCTTTTTCATGAAGCAATTTGGTTTGGGGAAGCAGCTCACATACAAAACCAATAAGAGACAGTACTGTTTTTCTCTAAATCCTTATGCTGGATCATATTGCAAGATGAGTGTCAGGGTGAGAAATTATTTGGACAAAATCAAATAAGAAAATGAATATACATTCGTAATAAAGCTATTCATTCAGCATTTGTTCCTGTGGATACAAATCAGCTCTATTTCCTTTTCCTTATAATTCATTATATAAAGTAATTCTCATTATAACAAAGAGTCAAATTGGTTCTTGAAATAGTATCTTTATCCTAACATATTATATCAGTTTTTTTATGCAGTTGTAACAGGCATTTCTTTGAGAAAAAGGAAAACTGGTTGTCCTCCCATCACGTTCACGAACCCCTATGGTACTCTTAAGATGTCATGAATCATTGATCCTTCATTTTTCTGCCTGAGATAAGAGGGATCACTTCCTCATCCTGAGGGAACTGGGTAGTAGAGAAAGTAATAACCCTTCTTGTTTTATAAGTGACTCTCAGATAAAATAACAAAAGCTCATAGACATTCCAAGGGTTTGCCCCTGTGAGTATAAGGCTAATAAATTAATTTAAGATCCCTAACAGAGAATGTTATGTTAGTGTTATTTCAGGAAGCTGTGCAGCTATTTTTTGATATTGTATTTGAAAAAGGAACCTCAAATATTAAACCACAAGGAAAACCTTTCATCAGAAAGTGGTTTCCAACTCATGGACATAAGAATTAAAGAGGTATCCTCAGTGTATGTCAGAAAGTTCACACCATGACACTGATATTGCAGTATAGGAAGTCATCACTCTAGTTAAGATAATTTGAGTTTCCCCTTTACATGGATTTTATCTCTGTATTTCAGAGATTTTAGTTATCCACACAGCTCTTCTCTGTTAACAGATCCTTTGCTCTTAACACTGCATGAATGTAACACGCAATTAGTCCCTGGGCTCCTGATATTTGCCCTGAATTGGCATTCAGTCTCATCTGTAACTTTTCTTATCTCTGTATGCCTTTGTCTGCCCAAGAGACTTTAGCTCTCTACATTCTCTGGCTTTGGCATCTTGACTGATCTACTTCTTGATTTTTTTTTTTTTTTTACCTGTTAAGTTTCTGGTTAATGGCTCATCTACTCTTCTCTAAAATGCCTCTTTTTCAGCTGCCTACACAAAACCATTAACCTGAATCCTGATCTCAGTCATCCTCCTGGAGTTTCCCCATCCATACAGCCTTCTCAACAGGCCCAGAGAACCATGCCCCAAATAAAACCCTGCTGAAAACACAGTTCCCTTTGTGTGTGTGTGTGTCTTCAACACAGCATCACATTCTGGTCTCACCTTATTGACCTTAGACCGTATATTCAGAGACTGTCTTCTCTTCTTCTGAAAAATAATTACTCATAGTCTCAGTGGAAAGCAGAAGCCAAATCTCATTGGCTCAAAAGGGATGATTGTTAGATATTCCAATATTTTATGAGCAGGTTTTCAATCCATTAATGGCTTAACGTCAGCCATGATAAGAATATTTACACCACAGGAATTGGCAAATGCTTTAAATCAAAATTTTCCCCATCCTCCCACTCAATTCCCCAATGCCTATCTCTCCTTCCAGCAAGTTTACCATGCACCACTATTCTTTTTCCTGAGCACCATCCTATGAGGCAGAAATAAATCAGAAAAGGTATTAAATCTAGCATGTGATGATGTGCTATGATATATCCAAAAACATTTGTGTTTAACAGAAATTCCCTGAAGAATTACATGAACTCAATATTTCCCAAACGTAGTATCCATCAGAATCGTATAAGAAGTGTATAAAATTGAAAAGTCAAGACTGTATCCCAGGCTCTTCTGCATTTGAGCGCTGGGCATCCTTATTAACAAGCCTCCTAAGCAAATTAGAGTCCAGCAAAGTTTGAGAACCATTCAGACAATAAATCTCCAGTGGTAACTTGTATAGTATCAGAATAAGAAAATGGAGAGTCATTCAGCAGAGCCTTTCCCATGACACTTTGGAGATGATTATCCATCATATTCCAAAATATACCCAGATGTATATAAAGCAAGCAATTACACAGTGCCTGTACTAAGCCACATGATATTGATGTTCTTTTATAATTTATTCCATAACAAATCCCTAAACAGTGGTAAAAGATATAAACACTCAATTTTCAAACTCAGAAAAAACCTCAGTAGACTTTAACAGTTTTATTGGGTCTTCCTATACAAATAAAAATAATTCAATTGTTTTTTCAGCTTTATCTATCCAAAGATAATTTTATTAGTTTGCAATGCTATGAATCTGCAAAAAAAATAAATAAATAAAAAATAAAATAAAATGCTTCTAAGGATCTAGAAAATTTCTAGGTTGCCCTGTTTATGCATGAACAAATCATTTTGATATTTTTCCCTCAAATATTGGGTTTGAATACTATGTTTTAAAAGATACTTACCCATCCTCTCTGTCTCCTTACTGGTTCTGATTTGAAAATGAATGAACAGAGAGAAAAGTAGGGGAAAAAAACGGTTAACAGAGAAAAAGGAAAATGGATGCAGTGATCCCTGAAGTTTAAGTAACAAGGCTCTTTATGTCAGTGCAATTTTTTGCCCTCTTTTGACACTTTAAATAAGATGTATATGCTGGTGGATGTCTCAAGTTTTAAATGATGAACCAAGGAGTGTAATATGTCAGAAGAGCGTTCCTCTGTAGACATTTTTCTGAATGAGAAATGTGCCACCCAGAATGTGCTACAAAATGTTAATGGCTTTGAGTCTATACAAATTTGAACTTTATTGAAATGTGCTAATAATGAGATAGATTTAAAAATTATATACTGGGTTGTAGAACAGTAGGATTATGGCAAGGAAAGCACAGGGAACTATGTATCACCCTGCCACGTAAAAGGACCCCAGGCATTCAGCAGTCAAGAGATAGGTTCCACTAACCTTTCCCTCACCGTGTTTTCTCACAAACCTTAGCAGCTAGGGTAATTTTGCTTGACTTTGCTAATGAGATCAATAGTTAAAACAAGAGGCAGGAATGGCCAAAGGGAGTAGGCAGTTTAAAAACTCGTAGTTTGTTGTGCTTTAAAGTCAGTGGGTTGGTCACATTTAACCACCCTGCTCCACCTTCAGCACAAGTCAGGAGACTCACTACTGAGTATCTGCAGGCAGAGATCACATTCTTTCCATCAAAGTTTTGAAAGTCATTTCTTGCCATTTACAAAATGGCCATTTTCTACAAGGAAACTAGAAAGAGCTGTATTCTCTCTTGATAGCATATGCATCTGAGTTGGTTATTGTGATGCTCACCAGTGGCTTCTTACAAAGAAACTATGCTTGTTCTTTCTATGTTGAAGCCTAGCCATATTATCATCACATCATATTTTTGTGGACTTCAGTTTGATCTGGAAAGCACTCCTTTTAAGCTTCCATTCATAACAATATTCTTAAAAGATTTATTTTTAAATTTCACTCTCAAAGTAGATGTTACCTTCTGACAAAATATATTAAGGATGTATATGATATGGTCCACACTCCACAAATGAAATACTTAATGACCTCTTCTTTGATTCTGACATTTTTTGTTTTTGCCAAAAAATAAGCTCACAGAATAGGGTACAACTGAGAGGTCAATAACAGGTAAAAATAGGGAATATTATTTTAGACAGATAAAGCAGGCTAAATCCAAGTTCCCATTCTTTTTTGTTAAGATATCACCAATGCTTTTAGCTATCCATTATTCACCTTCACAAAAGTGTTAAGTTGGAAAATAAATCCTGCCATTTATCTCCAATGCTCACTTAATAGAAATAAATGCAGCTACCACCTTCCAACTCTAAATGATATGAGATGAGTGTTTGAGTTACTGACTGTAACCTTGACAAGGTGTCTCATCACTTGTCTGAGAAACTCAATCAGCCAGCATCTAATCATACACTGGGATGAAAAATAGGGTTAGAATCTCTGAATCCAGCATGGAGAATGGGGTTTATATTTGAGGGGCAATTTTATTGGTTAGCAACAGCTTGCAGATTAGCAAGATAGAACTCTTCAGGATTGGAGGAAATTGCAGATTCGGACCCTTGGTTACCTATTTCTGTAATGCTCTGTTATTACAGAAATAAGATGTGTGCGTTTGTGTGCGTGTGTGTGTGTGTGTCTAATAATCACAATCCTCAACACCAAGGTAATTGCACTTTTATACAGGCTTTTTCCTTCCTGTATGAACACAAATTCTTATGTGGATGATATATAATGTCAGACATCTTTGAGAACATATAACAAATTCAAAATTTTACTTGTATTATGTCTGTTTAAATACACAATGGACACCACATTTCAAAAATAGTAAATCAATCAAGACTTGTCAGCAGCATGAAGGTGAACTATTCAGCTCTGTAAATAATATTTTCAGAATATCTGAAAGCTTGCACTTCTGCTTATCTCTACAAGGTATGATAATAATTTTCTATTTGAGCCGTAAACCAAAAAATGCCAGAAATGTATGTGACCAAATAAACCATACAGTCTAATACCATTATTAGAGTTTAAGTGAGCAAGACATTGTGAAGGTAGTTATTAACAAGCACCTATGTAGTAGTAATTGTGTGTAAATCACTACTTGCAAAATCTATAAATATTAACTTATCTTCATAACAACTAATGAGAGTACTATTATTACACACATTAAATAAGTGAGTAAACAGAAATAAAAAGACATTAAGCAACTTGCCCAGAATCACCAGCTAGTAAGTGGCAGATACAGGATATAAATCCAGGCAATCTGACCAAAGAGAGTATACTTTTCTGCAATTCATGAAAGTCATGACAAGAACTTTTCAGGCCCAAAAGACACCCGATTTTCTGACCTCAGTGATTTGGTGACAAAACATTTTTCTAGGTACCATTATAATGTTCTTGCCCAAATAGGGATAGTAGCTAATATTAGTTGAGAAGGTACCACCATTTTTCAGGATGGATTTGTATTTTATCTCATTTATCTTCACAGAGACCTATATAGACATTTAAAAAACAAAAACAAACAAACAAACAAACAAATAAACAAAAAACAGGGTCTCACTCTGTTGCCCAGGCTGGTGTGCAGTGGTGCCATCATGGCCCACTGCAGCTTCAAGCTCCCGGACTCAAGCAATTCTCCCACCTCAGTCTCTTGAGTAGCTTGGACCACAGGTGCATGCCTCCATGCCTGCATAATTTTTTTGTAGAGACGAAGTCTCCCTATGTTGCTCAGACTGGTCTCGAACTCCTGGACTCAAGCAATCCACCTTCCTCAGCCTCCCATAGTGCTGGGATATGGGTGTGAGCCAACTCATCTGACTCACATTTTTATTTGTATTTTACAATTAGTAAATTGAGGGTTAGAAAAGTTAAGTAACTTTCCCAAGGTCACACTGCAGCCAAACACATTCTAGTCTACTGACTCATAATTTCACTCCCTACCACACACCACACTTTCTAAAATTATATATGATTGGAAGATTTGATCTGTGGATTTCTTTATGAAAGTCAATTAAACTTACATTTTTGGTTTTGCCTAAAGACCCCAATTAATGTCTTGCACTTCATATTTCCATATGATACTTTGGAAATTATCATAAACTCAAATTGTCCATAACTAGTCACTAAGAAGGGAGAAAATCTTTAGACAGAGTCATAAAGAAATATTCAGTAACTGTATATACATATATAATACATCCTCATATGTCAAGGCTTCAATAAAGTGAACAAATTAATATTTTCATTAGTACAAATAAGTAAACATAAATTTATTTAAAATCTCTAATAATTTGACTCAACACCACAACTATTACCTTTGACTATTCTTAAATGTAAATGCCACTTTGAAGCCCTAGTGTCTCTGAACTCATGTTAATTACAAGGTCCAAGGAAACTGGAGTATCTGGGGTGTGGAAGGAAGAAGGTAAGTTCATAGACTATAGCAGTCTGCCAGGTTGTAAACCCTGGCTCATCCACTGACTGGGACAAGCTATGCAACCTCTCAGTGCCTCAGCTTCCTTATTTGTAAATGAAGATAATTATAGTCTATTACTCACTAAAGATTAAATGAGTTACATGTTGAATAAAACTTGACACATAATAATTGTTTGATGCTATTATAGAGGATATTAAAATATTTTTTGCCCTGTATCTTACCAGTTTTTCTCTTTCTTAGATGCGGTAGGAAACCTTGAGTTTCCTATAGAGATTGAGTTGTTTCCCTAACACTAACTTGTATACCTAAAGGAGTTATAAACAAGTAAACCTAACTACTTTATACAACTACTATTGGGTATTTAGCATTAATTGTTGCCATATGCACAAGTTTTGACTGAACTAAATGGAAATACCTTGTGACATACAGCTATTTGTTTTTAATTTTAATAAATACTATATTAAATATTAGTTGTCTTGTGGTTACTAGAAAGACCACCTAAAAATAAAAATTAGATATAAATGAAGCCTCTATGTGCTTTTGAGCTACATTTGTTTCATGCTCCATAGCCTTTGGTCAAGTATTGACCGAGTTTATTTGACATTATTATTAATAACAAAATCATGTGTCTCTCACATTTTAAGATTTCTGACCACCTGGATCAGTGCTAAGTAGCATTTCAATGGCCATACTATAGACAGTTCTAGAAGATAAGCATTTACTGGATTGTGAGGACACCATGGCGGTCACTACAAGATCTTAAATAATGGGTTAAAATGGATGTAATTTCTTCTCAGCTTTATCCAGTAGCGTGCTACTACAGCCTTCAAGGTAATTCATAACTCGGTATTCTTGAATGTCATCATCACGATGAGCTGGAAGTCTAACTTATATGGCAGAGTCATTATCTATCCATCTGTCTCTCTACCTGCCTATCTATTTTTTCTATCTATCTATCTATCTATCTATCTATCTATCATCTGTCTGCCTATCTATCTATCTATCTATCTATCTATCTATCTATCTATCTATCTATCTATCTATCTACCTACCTACCTACCTGCTGGTCTATCTCCTGATCTATCTATTTATCTATCTTCCTATCTATCATCTATCTATCTATCTGCCAATCTATCTGCTGATCTATCTGCTGATCTCTCTCTCCCTCTCCCTCTCTCTCTCTCTCTCTCTCTCTCTCTGATTCTTCTGTAAGTTCTCCTTTTGCTCCTCTACTCACCCATTTTCCCCATATTAAAACGTTTAGGTTTTTCTTTGCGCTTTGCTCCAGGAGAAAGATTCAACCAATTAGAAGACAGGGAAAAAGAGTTGTAGTTTGAGATTTTTATCTCCACAAACCTTGGTCTTTAGTGTAAACTAAGAAGACACCAGGTATATACACTAGGACATTTCCAGCTATTGTTGGCTAGACTGGTGTTACCTCTGGTACTAAGGTTCCCTCCAAAATATGCAGTTTAATCTATTTCCATTTGCTGAAGTGGTCCAGATAGTAAAAACAGCCCCAGTTTGAAGAAGAAAGGAGAGAAGAAACTAAATTGAGAAACTTTAGATACTAATGGGTCTTCTGCAGAGAGAACCTGCAATGGGGATTCTGGGAAGAGCCGTGGGGATGAGGAAGTCCTCCAGGATTAATTCAAGACCCACTACCATCCAAGTGGCAGGTCTAGGCTAGCAAGTTTCCGGCATCCTCACTGAGACTTCTGCCCTCCCAGGAAAGCAGAACATGGCAAACTAATCCCTGAGACCCCAAGTATATCACTAATGTGTCACTGAGAGCTCTGGGGCACAAAAGGGCTGGTTAAAGAGCAATAAATTATGACCTGGCATTTCACAAGAGTGAAGAAATAACTAGAAATGACCCTTTGGCAGTTCATTAGGCTCCCGCCACTTGAACACAGATGCATGGATCAAGAAAGACCCTGAGAAATTATTATTTCAATTTCTTCCATTCCAGCTGAATAAGGATGTAAAATATAAAATTGAGTAATAGAACAACTTATCATTCTCAATATACCTGGATTATGTGACTTGAGATTTATACCACCTATATGTATAATCAGATATGTTTATGGTCATCTTTGCTATTACCAATACCTCTGTCATGGTAGATTTTTCAAGTGCTGATGTTATACTATTGTTATTTTTTCTTCTTCACTTTTAAAACCAGTTCTTTCTAAAGGATGTTGCACTACACAACATTGTTGCACTGCTGATCACTGGCTCACAGTGATGTAGCTCTTTGCCATGTGTCATGGTCCTCCCTTTCCCAAATCTACATACTCAGGATTGGGAATGGTAGGGGTGTGTGTGTGTGTGTCCTTTAGTAGCCAGACACAGCCTTACACTTAGCCATAACCCCTGCTCTCTCTGCCTCTAGGTTCTAATATGCAGATAGGTCCTGTCTCCCAGACTTCCACCTGACCTGTGGCTATTTTGTTTCAGAGGAGTCACAGTTTTTCCTTCCAGTTCCACCTCTTGAATGAAATCTTGTCCATTTCCCCAATTTATGTATTTCTGATTCACAAATGTTAATTTGTGAATCTGTCCTACTTGCATCTTTACACACGCACCTGGGGCAGGGCACCCAGTTCAGAGTGACTGGTCAGTTTGGTACGGGTCAGTTAAATAACTTTCAGAGCATTCTAAAGCAGTAAGGCAGTTGGTTTGCCAATGGAACAAAGAGGATCTCTTGGGGTTTACAGGACCTAAGTCCAAAACCCAGCTTAACTGACTCATGGCCAAATTTTTTGTTTCCTGACTGATTTAATCCCACTATCAAAGTGGTTTGTGTTTTTGAGAGCCACAAACAATAAGTAGATGAGGGAGTAACTTGACATGTTTCCCTTACGGGTATTTTTCATCTTTAGGTATGAAAAGCTACTTCTTTTCTCAAATGAATCATTCAAAAACAAACTCACTTTAAATAGCTATTTTGTAAGAGAGGGAAAAAGTGTCCTGTGTCGAGGTCATGGTCCAGGTCTGGAGATAAATTGTCCTTAAAGCACCTCATGTCCGTAACTTGCCTGTTAGTATTTTGATCAGTGAGCTGACCTTGCTTGTGTGGTTATCCAGGGTTATTTTTTACATGCCGGACAAAAGATGATCATTTATTAACCTAGAGAAAGTTCCCCGATGAAACAAAGTCTTTCTGAATGTACAGTTTAAATGGATTGTAATCCATTAACTTTTATTATTAAGTTTTTATTCTCCTGTGTTTAAGTCCTTCAAGATATGAATTTATTAGCATAACCATGATTTAGTTAAGAAGGCTTTACAATGTTGTAAAAAATTTGAGTCTTTATCACTAGGGAAGGGATGGATATTAATTCTCTAGCTGGTTGCTAAACATAGGCACACATGGATTAAGTTAATGCACAGTCATACAGATTTCAATATTACATTTTCCTCAAAATGGTAGTATAAATGCTTACTTTGGAAGAACTCTACTTTACAAAGGTCAGCTTAAAATGAAGCCAAGATACTTATATTTTCCCATTTTTGTCAAATCTCTACAGGGTTAGTCTGTAAAAAAATAATACTTTATAAATCCAAATTATTTTACTCTGAATATATAACAGTCTCGTACTCAACAAGCTGTTCTATTTCTTGACCTCATGAGAGACCAGATCAACTGAATAAATGACAAGATTATATGAGAACTGAATTTCATTCTTGTGTAAGTTTATAATATGCTATTGATTATTCCTATAAGCTGCTCAAAAAAATTGTAGAGTTAAGATGTTTAAAAAGTTGACTCATATTTTTCTTCCCATGAAAGCACATAATAACTTAGTAATAGTTTTGAAATTATGAAAACCATATTAATCATATTATAAAATCTTTCCCAGCGGTTGAGTAAGCACAGGATTCTTTAGGCTTTAAGGAATTTTCTTTTTTAAGATGAAATGGAATATTTAACATAGTGTTTATGTATTTCTTGACCACTTAAAATGTGTAAAACTGCTACTATTTTAATTAGGTTCCTATCTTTTTTTTTTTTTTTTTGGGACGGAGTCTCGCTCTGTCGCCCAGGCTGGAGTGCAGTGGCCAGATCTCAGCTCACTGCAAGCTCCGCCTCCCGGGTTCACGCCATTCTCCTGCCTCAGCCTCCCGAGTAGCTGGGACTACAGGCGTCCGCCACATCGCCCGGCTAGTTTTTTGTATTTTTAGTAGAGACAGGGTTTCACCATGTTAGCCAGGATGGTCTCGATCTCCTGACCTCGTGATCCACCCATCTCGGCCTCCCAAAGTGCTGGGATTACAGGCTTGCGCCACCGCGCCTGGCCAGGTTCCTATCTTTATTATGTGTTACTAAGTTTTGGAGTGTTGTCTCAACCCATTTATCTTATAAGTCATGCGTTGTGTTCTTTTTAATTAAGCTTTCAATTAATTTACTTAATTTAATTAAGATAATTGTAAATTTACTTGCAATCATTAAGAAACAATGCAGACAGATTTCTTGTACCCTAATCCAGTTTCCCTAATGGTAACATATTGAAAAATACAACATCACAAACAGGATAATGACATGAATACAGTTAAAACACACAATATTTTCATCAACATACAAAATTTCATGTAGCTCCTTTGTAGCCAAACCTACTCTGCTTTCGCCTTGACCACTTCCTTAGCACCTGTTAACCCCTAATCTCTTCTCCATTTTTATAATTTTGCCAATTCAAAAATTCTTTATAAAGGGAATTACACTATGCAACCTTTTGAGAAGGACTCTTCTTCACTTAGGATAATTATCTGGACATTCATCCATGTTGCTCTGTGCATCATGAGTTTATTCATTTTTATTGCTGAGTATTCCAGAGTATGGAAATACCATATTTATTTAACCCTTTACCTGTTAAAGAATATCTGGGTATTTTCTGGTTTGGAGCTATTATAAATAAAGCTGCTATAAACATTCAAGTCCAGGTTTTTGTGTGAAAATAAGTCTTCATTTCTTGGAGATAAAGCAGAGTAGTGCAGCTTCTGGTTGCATGTTTAGTTTTCTTTAAAAAACTGCTAAACTATTTTCCAGAGTGACAGCAATATGTGAGTGATCTAGTTTTTTGGTATCCTTGCCATGATTTGGGTTATCACTATTTTCTTATTTTAGAATAAGAAAATATACCTTGACATGCATATAGAGATATCTCACTGTGGTTTTAGTTTACATTTCTCTAACAGCTTATACAGTTGAACATTTTTTCATGTGCTTAATTATATCTGTGTGTTTTCATCAATGAAATTTATCTTCATATCTTTGGCCCATTTTCTAATCAGATTGTTATTTTCCCCTTGACTTTTAAGGGCTATTAATATATTCTACACACCACCTTTTGTCAGACATGTACTTTTCAAGAATTTTTACCCACTCTGTGTTTTCACCCTGTTAATGGGGCTTTAACAGAGCAAAAGTTTTTAATTTTCATCAAGTTCAATTTTTCAACTTTTTCTCGTGAATTGTGCTTTTAGTACCAAGGCTAAGAATTCTGTCAACCTGTAGATCCTGAGTATTTTCTTCTAGGGTTTTTTTTTTTTTTTTCTTTTTTTTTTTTTTTTTTGTTAACAAAACTATTTTAGTTTTATATTTTACATTGAAGTCTGTGAATTCATTTGGAGGTTTTGCTTTGTTTCGTTTTGTTTGTTGTTGTTTTTTTAAATAAAGCATGAGACTTCTCCCAAGGTCTTTTTGTTTGATTGTTTTGCCTATGGATGTCCAATTACTGCAGCATCATTTGCTGAAAAGGTTGTCTTTTCTCCATTGAAGTGCTTCCGCATCTCTGTCAAAAATTAATTGGCTGTATATATATATGGGGATATACTGTATTTCTGCATTCTCTGTTTCACTCCATTTGTGCTTTCATTCCACTAATACTACTTAGTCTTGATTAGTGTAGCTATAAAATGCATCTTAGGTCGATGGGTTCCTCCCACTTGATTTTTTTTCTTTTTTTTTCAAAATTGTTTTAGCTATTAAGACTTTTTTGTCTTTTAACATAAATTTTAGAATTATATTTTCTATATCAACAAAAATCTTGGTGAGATTTTGATAAGAATCATCTATATTTATATAGATACTGTATATATATATTTGGGGAAACTGCCATCCTTACCATGTTGAGTCTTGTTTTGTTTATTTGATTGTTTTTTCAGACAGGGTTTTATTCTGTCATTCAGCCTGGGGTGCAGTGGTGTGGTCGGGCTCACTGCAGCCTCAGCCTCCCAAGCTCAAGTGATCCTCCCACATTAGCATCCTGAGGAGCTGGGACTATAGACAGGTGCATGCCACCATGCCTAGTTAATTTTTGTATTTTTTGTGGATAGAGGGTTTCACAGTGTTGCACAGACTGGATGTTGAGTCTTCTAATCTATGAAATCCCTCTATGTTTATTTACATTTCCTTTGATTTCCTTCATCAACATTCTGCAGTTTGCAGCATACACTCCTGCATGTGTTTTGTTAGATTTGCTCCTAAGTATTTTCTTTTCTTGAGTGATTGGAAATGACATTTTAATTTCAATGTCAACATGTCTGTTACTGGTATGTAGACCATCAATCCAACTTTGTATGTTTATCTTGCATTCTGTAACACTGCTGAAATCACCTATTAGTTCTAGGAGTGTTTTTCACAATTTTTTGAGATTTTCCTTGTAAGCAAATATGTCATCTGCAAATGGACACTATTTATTTTGTCTTTCCCAGTGAGCATGCTTTTTATTCCTTTCTTTTCCCTATTGTACTGGCTAGAACTTCCTGTCCTAAGTTAAATAAGGGTGGCTGAATAAAAGCAGAGACGCTAGCCTTGCTGTTCATCTTAGGAGAGAATTTTCAGTCTTTTACCATTGGTAGACTTCAGCTGTAGGTTTTTTATAGATGTTCTGTATAAAGTTCAGGAAGTTCTCCTCTATTCCCATTTTTCTGAGAGTTTATATCATGATTAGTGTTGAATTTGGAAAAACATTCAAACATATACACACACACATATATGTGTATATTTGGAATCAACTGATATGATCATGAGAGCTTTCTGCTTTAGCTTGTTAATATGGTGGACTACATTATTTTATTTTCAAAATTAAGCCAGCCTTGTATCTCTAGATTAAAACCCACTTAATCATGATATTTTTAAATATATTACTGATTTATATTTGCTAATATTTTACTAAGGATTCTTGTGTCTATATTCAAGACAGATATTGGTCTGCAGTTTATATTTTGTCTTTGTATTTTCTATGTCTTTGTATGATTTTGGCTTCAGGACAATTCTAGCTTAATAAATGAATTTGGAGTATTCTTTACTCTTTTATTTTCAGGAAGGGATTGTATAGAATTGATATTAATTTTTTAAACATTTGAAATAATTCTTCAGTGAAACCATCCGAACCTAGATTTTTTGGTGTATTTTTTCAATTAAAATTTTAATTTTCTTAACAGTTATAGGATTATTTAACTTACTGATTTTATATTGCATGAATTGCAGTAGTTGGTGTTTTTCTAGGAACTAGCTCATTTCACCAAAATTACTAAATTCACATGTATATAGTTCTTTATTGTATTTCTTGGTTATCCTTTTGGTGTCTGTAAAGTCAGTAGTGATGTCCCTGTTTCATTTGTGATATTGGTAATTTTTTCTTCTATTTTTTCTCCATCTGTCTTGCTAGTAGTTTGTGAATTTTATTAGTCTTTTTAAGAACAAGCTAACTGTTTCATTGTTTCTCTCTGTTATTTACTTTTTGTTCCAATTTCATTAATTTCTGCTATTTCCCCTCCTCATTATTTCTTTTTTCCTTCTGATTGGCCCTGGTTTATTTTACTTATTTATTTAGTTAGTTAGTTAGTTAGTTCTTGAGGCGGGAGTTTAGACTATTGATTTAAGACATTTTCTCTTTACTAATGTATGCATTCAGTGGTGTAAATTTTCGTCCCAATACTCGCTAACTTTGCCTTACAAATTTAAATATTTTTTATTTTTATTTTCATTCAGGCAATGTATGTTTTTATTTCCACTGAGACTTCCTTATTTATCCATGGATCATTTAGATGTATATTGTTTAGCTTCTGGGATTTGAAGATTTTTCCTTTATCTTTGTTATTGGTTTCTAGTTTGATTCCACGGTATTTAAAGAACGCATTCAGTATACTTTGAATTCTTTAAATTTGTTGAGGTTTGTTTCATGCCCCAGGATGTGATTTATCTTGGCATACCTTTCCTGAACACTTGAAAGAAATGTTCATTCTGATGCTGTTGGGTGGAGTGTTCTAAAAATGTTCATTAACTACTTTTTATTTGATGGTGTTATTGAGTTATTCTACATCCTTTTCTATTTTTGGTCTACCAGCTGTTAACTTCCCCAATCATAGTTTTGTGCATTTGTTTATTCTTTCAGTCCTCTCAGTTTTTCTTCATCTATTTTGTGGTTGTGTTGTTTTGAGTATACACATTTAGCATTGCTTCCTAAATGGTCTCCACTACTCCACTTCCATCTAGGAAGTAGAAAGCCAATCCTATTAGGTAATGGTAAATGTCCTGGCATTCAATGAAGCTTCCTCTGACCCAAATAAGTGAAGGAAGGAAAAAGAGTAGAAAGAACAATAAATTTCCTTACCCTCAAACTAAAATTAGTGGGGAAACAAAGTCTTCTCAAATAAAATAAAAATAAATTTTAGAAAACTGCCACACTTTACACAACAAATATAATACTGGGGAATTTCATGGGCATGAGCGAGTTGATAAGAAACGGCATGACATTCTGCAAGAGTACCAAATAAAGATCAAAACTTAACACGAGAAGCAAAAACATCACTCAGAAGTTCACTAAGTGATAGGAAATTTTAATAATAACAAGAATCTAACTAAAATAAGGACTAAAAACTATACGATAACATAAAGATAATAGAAGAGATGGCTAATTGAAAATATGAGTATTATTTTTAAAACCTAATAAATAGTTTTAAAATGACAAAGAGACAAGGCTGAAAGTCGTAATTCTAACATGAAGAAATGCTTACGCAGTTTCTGTTCATAGACTGTTAATAAGGGTTTGGTTTGGTTTGGTTTTGAGAGGAAGTCTCACTCGGTTGCCATGCTGGAGTGCAGTGCTGTGATCTTGGCTCACTGCAACCTCCGCCTCCCGGGTTCAAGCGGTTCTCCTGCCTCAGCCTCCCGAGAAGCTGGGATTACAGGTTCCCATCACCATGCCCTGCTAAATTTTTAGTTTTCCAGATAAAGACAGGGTTTCACCGTGTTATCCAGACTCGTCTCAAACTCCAGAGCTCAGGTAATCCGCCTGCCTCGGCCTGCCAAAGTGCTGGGACTACAGGCATGAGCCACTGTGCCCGGCCTAAGATTTTGACAGAGAAAATGTAGTTACGAAGAAGAGGCAAAAAGGACCCAACACAAAGACAGCTGGTGTTTCGGAGGCTCACGCCCAACAAATGGGCAGATATGAACTGAAAAATTTATTTCCAGAAACGTTTTATGACATAAAAAAGCCAATGTTCAGAATAAAAGATGATCTATGTTTCATTTAAAAAAATTGATATAGGCTGGGCGTGGTGGCTTACGCCTCGAATTCCGGCACTTTGGGAGGCCCAGGAGGGCAGATCATTTGAGGTCGGGAGTTCAAGACCAGCCTGGCCAACATGGTGAAACCCCGTCTCTACTAAAAATACAAAAATTAGCCGGGTGCTGTGGAGCGCGACTGTAATTCCAGCTACTGGGGTGGCTGAGGCAGGAGAATCGCTTAAACTCAGGAGGCAGAGGTTGCAGCAAGCCGAGATTGTGCCACTGCACTCCAGCCTGGGCGAGGGAGCAAGCAAGACTCTGTCAAAAAAAAAAAAAAAGAAGAAATAAGTGATACAGATTGCTCACCAATGAGGTACATAATAGTTAAATTAGGAAACTTCTAACATTAAAAAATAATTCTTCAAACATTTAGGCTGAAAAACCCAAACTATCTGCAAGAGAAAAAAAAAATCTGGCTTGACTCAAACTACCACATACTAAAATTCAATGACATAAATGTCTACAAACTTCTCAAGGAAATAAAGTTCGAGCTGCAAATATCATATCCAATTAAGATGTAAGTCAAATAAAAAGGCAAAACATAAAATATCTACTCCATGAAGCAATACAGGTAATATCCAGCTCTAATTTATTCAACAAATATTTACCAAGCTCCTATTATATAAAAGGTAATGTGATAACTGCCATTATGAGTATTCGTTGGGTAAATTTCTTAAAGTTGAAATTCAACCAATTAAGACATGAATCAAATTAAACATATTTAAAGGTAAAAGTATTGGGGTACAAGAGCTACTAGTAAGAATCAGTTTGTCTGCACACTATAATGAAAATATAGAATAGTATTTGACCACTTATTATGATGGAAAAACTATGTACACACACACACACATATATATATGTATGCATATCAGTACACACAGTTATCAATTATATCTAAAACTATATATATGCATGCATCATTCTCTCTGTGTGTGTGCGTATGTGTGTGTGTATGCCCAAATATAAATAGTTAAGAATAAGTGGAAGAGGGATTCTACTCCTAAGTATTCCGACTTCAGGGCCTGGGCTCTTTACTTCTATACTAAACTTTCTGAAAGAAATACTAAGTAAAATTACAAACTTTGAGAACATAATTTAGAGAACATTAATGCTATACATAATTGTGTAATAATGGTCATATAACTAGTAAGAAGCAGGAAGTAAAGAAAAGTGGTGGAAGAATTGGAAGAGGATCACTTCCCCAACCTTCATAGCAGTGATCAAGGGATATTTTCTTAAATCACACCACTACACTCTGTTGCCCAGACTCCATCTCAAAAAAAAAAAGAAAAAAAAAGAAAACATAGTCTATAGGAGGTGGAGGTGGGTGGCTCACTCAAGGCCAGAAATTTGAGACCAGCCTGGGCAACATGGTGAAACCCTGTCTCTACTAAAAATACAAAAATTAGCTGGCCATGGTGTCAAATACCTATACTCTCAGCTACTTGGGAGGCTGAAGTGGAAGGACGGCTTGAGTCTGGGAGGCAGAGATTGCAGTGAGCTGGTATCATGCACTGCACTCTAGCCTAAGTGACAGAGCAAGACCCTGTCTCAATAATAAAAGAAGAAGAAGAAGGAGAAGGAGAAGGAGGAGGAGGAAGAGGAGGAGGAAGAGAAGGAGGAGGAGGAGGAGGAGAAGGATGCCACCTTTTAATATTTTCAATTAAAAAATACACAGATGGAAAACTCCATCTGTCCTACACCAAGATATGCTGAGACCCTCCACTGATGGTGTGCAGACAGATGGCCTTTTCTAAAGAGATGAGACAATGATGAGATATCTTCTTTGGTAACCCAGATGGTTGACAGCAGCTTGTTTTAACTCCTTTTTAAAGGAAACTAAAAAAATAAAAATAAAATAAAAAAGATTTTTTTAAGTGGCAAAGATGCATAGTTTATTATCTTACTTTAAAAGTTGAATTAGAATGTGCATGTACTATTTATTGAAAAGGAGGTAGATTGTATCACCAATTGTCCCACCAATCAATCCCACTTTCAATATTCTTGCCCTTATGTAGTCCCTTTCGCAGTATCTTGGGCTTGGCCGTGGGACTTGCTTGACCAATGAGACATGGGCAAACACGACACAAGCAGAAGCTTGGTAAGTGTTTGCATGTTGAGGACTGCACTCTTGTACTACAGATGCCACCAGCTGAGAAATTCCAGTCTTGTCTAGTGGCCTTAAGGAACAATGACCACATGAGGAGAGAGGTTCAGGGGATTCTCCAGCTGAAGGATGCCACATGTGTGAGTCCAGGGGAAACCAGTAGAAGAATGCCCATCCCACTGAGAGAATTGTGAAAAATAATAAACTGGTTTTAAATTTATTTTTATTTTAAGTTTCTGGGGTACAGCATGTGCAGTTTTGTTATACAGGTAAACATGTGCCATGGAGGTTTACTGCACCTATCAACACATTACCTAGGTACTAAGCCCAGCTTGGATTAGCTACTTTTCCTAATGCTTTCCCTTCCCCCAGCAGACCCCCTGACAGGCCCCAGTGTGTGTTGTTTCCCTCTTTGTGTCTATGTGATCTCACTGTTCAGATCCCACTTATAAGTGAGAACATGGAGTGTTTGGTTTTCTGCTCCTGCGTTAGTTTGCTGAGGATAATGGCTTTTGGCTCCATCCATGTCCCTGCAAAGGACATGATCTCATTCCCTTTTATGGCTGCATAGTATTCTATGGTGTATATGTAACGCATTTTCTTTATCCAGTCTATCAGTCATGGGCATTTGAGTTGCTTCCATGTCTTTGCTATTGTTAGTAGCTCTGATATGAACATACACCTGCAGGTATCTTTGTAATAGAATGATTTATATTTTGGAGGGGTATATAATCAGTAATGGGATTGCTGCATCAAATGGTATTTCTGGGACTATAGGCATGTGTCACCACACCTGGCTAATTTTTGTATTTTTAGTAGAGATTGAGTTTTACCATGTTACCAGGTCTGGTCTCAAACTCCTGGCATCAAGTGATCCACCTGCCTCAGCCTCCTATAAGCTATGTTTTATGTGGGCATTTAGCAATTCATAGCAAATTCTTCAGCATGTTGTTCACTACCCAAGTGCTCTTGAATAAAGACATAAAATTAAACATCTGTGGAATATAATGTTATACGGAGAGCATGCCCATTGAAAGGCAGTAGGAAATAAACATATAAACTTTACTCTGATATGTAGCATTAATTGAATGTGCATAATGCACACCCTATTTTAAGCATTTCACATAAATTATCTCTTCAATCATCCCGACAACTCAATTAAGTAGTACTGTTATTCTTTATTTTACATATGAAGAAATGTAGGTTTAGAAACATGAAGTGACTTTCCCAAAGCAACATAATAAGTAATTTGTGAATCTGGAATGTGTAGGCAACTGGATCTGATTCAAAAGACTCTGATTTTTTAATTTTTAATTTAATTTTTATTTTTAAAATGTTATTTTTAAAGAGTATTAAGATAGGAAGAGAGGAAGTCAAATTGTCTTTGTTTGCAGATGACATGATCCTATGTCTAGAAAACTCCATCATCTCAGCCCCAAAGCTTCTTAAGCTGATAAGCAAATTCAGCAGTCTCAGGATACAAAATCAATATGCAAAAGTCACAAACATTCCTATACACCAACAACAGGTAAGCAGGGAGCCAAATCATAAACGAACTCCCTTTCGCAATTGCTACAAAGAGAATAAAACACCTAGGAATACAGCTAATAAGGGAAGTGAAGAACATCTTCCAGGAGAACGACAAACCACTACTCAAGGAAATAAGAGAGGACACAAGCAAATAGAAAAACATTCCATGCTCATGCATAGGAAGAATCAATATCATGAAAATGGCCATGTGGCCCAATGTAATCTATATATTCAATGCTATTCCCATTAAACTACCATTGACATTCTTCACAGAATTAGAAGAAACTATTCAACAATTCATATGGAACCCCCCAAAAAAGTTCTCATAGTCAAGACAAACCTAATCAAAAAGAATAAAGCTAGGGGCATCATGCTACTGGACTTAAAACTGTACTACAAGGCTGGAGAGACCAAAATAGTATGGTACTGGTACAAAAAATAGACAGACTAATGGAACAGACAAAAGAACTCAGAAAGAAGACCACACATCTACAACCATCTGATCTTTGACAAAGTTGACAAAAATAAGCAATAAGGAAAGGATTCCCTATTTAATAAATAGTGCTGGGAAAACTGGCTAGCCATATGCAGAAAACTGAAACTAGACCCCTTCCTTACACCATATACAATAATTAACTGAAAATGGATTAACAACTTAAATGTAAAACCCAAAACTATAAAAACCCTAGAAGAAAACCTAGGCAATACCATTCAGAACATAGGCATGGGCAAAGATTTCATGACGAAATCACCAAAAGCAATTGAAACAAAAACAAAAATTGACAAATGGGATCTAATTAAATGAAAGAGCTTCTGCACAGCAAAAGAATCTATCATCAGAGAGAACAGGCAACCTACAGAATGGGAGAAAACTTTTGCAATGTATGAATCTGACAAAAGTCTAATGTCCGGAATCTATAAGGAACTTAAACAAATTTTCAAGAGAAAAATGAAAAACCCCATTAAAAAGTGGGCAAAGGACATGAACAGACACGTCTCTAAAGAAGATATTCGTGTGGCCAACAAACATATGAAAAAAAGGTCAATATCCCTGATCATTAGAGAAATGCAAATCAAAACCACAACGAGATACCATCTCACTTCATTCAGAATGGCAATTATTAAAAAGTCAAAAAACAACAGACGCTGCTAAGATTGTGGAGAAAAAGGAACACTTTTACACTGTCAGTGGGAATTTAAATAGTTCAACCATTGTGGAAAACTATTGGGTTTTGCTTTAAGGTGTTTTTATTGGGGGTGGGGGGTTTCAAACAATTCTCCTTTCTCAGCCTCCAGAGAAGCTGGGACTACACGTTTGTGCCACTATGACAGGCTAATTTTTGTATTTTTAGTAGAGATGGGATTTTACCATTTTGGTCAGGCTGGTCTCAAACTCTTGGGCTCAGGTGATCCACCCACATCGGCCTCACAAAGTGCTGGGGTGACACCATGCCCAACAAGGTGTTTTTATTAACGCATAAATAGATAGGTGATGCACTTATCTTAACAAAGCACTTAACAACTTGAGATGCCATGCCAAAAGAACACAAGGAATTATCAAGCACATCTGTTTCTAGATGAAGAAATAATTGTCAAATGATAAAGCTTCTGGAATTTGTAGCCTGAATTTTCCAAAGATCTGACAGGGTTTGTTTTGCTTTGTTTCATTTCTTGGATGAAGAATTGATTATTAAAAGCTCAGCAATGTTTTTAATTTCACTTCAATTTCTCTTTTTCTTGGTAACTTTGTGAAGACTTTAAATTAATAATTTTATTTAGTATGATATGATTCAATATTGAGTGTCAGTAAAACTTTCTTTTTCTCTTACTGTCTTTTATTCTGTCTCCATCAATAGAAACATAACTGAAGTAAATTTTATTAAGAGATAAATTATTTTTAATACTATCCTTGAACTTTGGTCTATTGTTTAAAATATATATAATTAGTATGTGTACTTTTCTTTGATAGTCATAATGAAATTTTAACATATACTAAACTTTTCTTTTTTAGAAATAGATTTTTAAATTTAGGATTTTAGCTGTCCAAGATATAAATATATTTTTTCCCACAAATAAACTTTTTTTTTTAGGGATTTTGTTTTGTTTTGTTTTGTTTTTGTTTTTGTTTTTTGACAGAGCTTCGTTCTTGTCACCTAGGCTGGACTGCCGTGACTCTGTCTCTGCTTCCTGCAACATCCGCCTCCCAGCTTCAAGCGATTCTCCTGCCTCAGTCTATCGAATAGCTGGGATTACAGGTGCCTACCTCCATGCCCAGCTAATTTTTGTATTTTTAGTAGAGATAGGGTTTTGCCATATTGGGCAGGCTGGTCTCAAACTCCTGATCTCAGGTGATCTGCCTACCTCAGCCTCCCAAAGTGCTGGGATTACAGGAGTGAGCCCTCACGCCCGGCCTTTTTAGGGTTTTAACTGTCCAAGATAAAAATGTATTTAACAAAATTTTCCAACATAGGTGGCCCAAAAGAAAAGAAACAGCTCTAGTCACTCACAGCCATCTTGCCTCAAAGAGCCCATCTAGAGGTTGGAGAAACTCTAGAAGATTTATAGTTTTTGAACTTACTTGTGATTATCATTTATTATGAGACTTCTGAGTAAGTATTCATATTATATTTCCTATTTAATAATAAACATTTCTGTGCATAATATAGCATAGTTTCCTAATAAATACTAGAATCTCAGAGCTTGAATTCTGCTTATTTATGATTATATTATCTAATTAAGAATAGAATCCCTTGAATCCAATTAGCTGAGATTTAGTGAATACATTACCAAAGCTATCTCAGTGTAAGCCTCTCCAGCTTAAGTATCGCCGTGGTATGAAACATATTACCATTGGTCCCTGTGCTATTGTAGTAACCTCTCAACTGGTCAGCAGTTCTTATTTGCATTTGCACTTCAAGATGGAGATGTCATTTACTTCACTCTACCTTACAGATTTTTTCAGTCTACTTCACTACACGTTAGACTGAATTTGAGGCCTTTTCCTCTGGATTTGTACACGTTCTTCCAGGAAGATCCCACACATATTTTCTTTGTAAGCACTGTGGTAGTGTGGTTTCATAATTTTCATAAATGTTTTTCTCTCAAAGACTGCAAGCTCATGGAGGGCTGAATGCATGTGTTTTTCACCCTTTCCTCTGCAGCATCTAAAACAATAACTAGACAAAATGTTTCAATCATGAGTTAGCGAATACATGTATATCTGAAATAAAGCAATGAACTAATTATGCCGTAAAAGATTATTTTTCGAATATTAAGTTCCAAGTTTGAGATAATTAAAAGACTTTCCTAAAATTTTAAAATGGAACGTTAAACCTTTTATACATTCACTTGGGGTGGAGGGAATATGACTAAGAAAATAAACTATTCTCTTCATTCTTGATGATTTTAGAAACGATTAGATAATATAAGGACAAGACAGTGTGTTAAGTAAAGACAATATGTGATGATATTTGCAGGTTTTAGCCAGACAGACAGAAAGTTAAATTAAAAAAAAATTATATCTGTAATATCAAAAATTACCCGCCAAACTATTTAATCTCATAAGGATGCTGTTTAGCATAAAATAAAATTTGATATTTTGTACATATTAAAAATATGTATACAGATTTTATTTTTACTTTTAAGTGACTGACAAAAACTCAAGCTTTAAACCATTTATTTTTGAGAATTTCCTTTACTTTTCTCACATTTACCATGTCACAGTGATCTTCAGAAAGCAGTCAAGTTGATCCTGACAAGTAAACAATTGAGACAAGATAATATTGTTGAAAAAATATTCCAGTACTAATGCTTACAATGACCTCAAATAGAAAGAGAATCTTCCCACTACTCAACTCCTAGCATTCATATAGTGGGTCAGGCTGTCCCAGATGGCACACTGCCCTATGTTTAATAGTCTGAATATTTAAAACATTTTAGTTAGAAAATAAATTAACTCTTAAAAGCAGGTAGCGGCTTATCTGTGGCATCACTCTTGAGGGTTCAAGTAGAGTGAAAATACGCCAGGTCAGCTTTGAGAGAGGGTCTTCATTAGGGTGGCCTTCGTGTCAATGTGGAACAGGAAAAGAAGCAAGTCAGTGCCTTCAGGATTGTTTCTCTGTATTCTTTCTCCTTCAGCAATACACTCCACCCTTTTGACCACATTTTTTCTCTTTATTCTTTGTTTGAAAATAAACATTCACAAAAGGATCTAAAACTACCTATTTATTTTCACACAAATTAAAATCAATATATACCATATACCCTCTTCCAAAGTATTTACATTTGAAACCTTACCTATGATAGAGAAATAAGTGATTACATGTCATTAATGCAATTTCAGGCGTTGGTATATGGGATCTGTAGCAGTGAGGTTAACCAAATAATCACATTCCTGCTGTACTACAATATTACCTAGATTTATCTCAGATGTTCACAGTGTAAAGAAGTAATATAAAGGTAAGAAAAATGATGAATTACTTTGAAAAACTAGCACAGGTTTGGTTTTCACTTTTATATTTTTCTTACTGTAGAGCATTCAAATAAGTTAGCAAAGATCACTTAAAAATTTTATTGGCACCAAATTCAGGGAAAAACACACTCTAGATTTCTACATCATGTAAATCAGTAAGTTTTCACTTCTCTGCTATTTTTGGGAAGGGTGGAACAGGGAAGGGAATTGTTTTCCTATAAATCAATTTAATTCTGGAATTGATCTTCCATTTTTCTGTATTCACTGAGTTGATTCAAACTCAATTCAAAATTATACTAACCCATTTCTTGAAAGCACCCGAGTATTATAATCAAAATCAAAGATTTTTCTTGGCATTCTTACATATTCTTAGAAAAGGGAAATGAAAAAAGAAATTCCTATTCTAAGAGTTCTTAAAATCTATGGTGGAGAAAGTCAACTATGGAAATGCCAACACTAAGTAAATTAACATTAACAACATTGATTTTGTCAAAAACACATTATTTTTAATTTTTTGCTTATTGTTGTTAAACTGGTATTGGGTGCTGTGGCTCATGACTGTAATCCCATCACTTTGGGAGGCCGAGGTGGGTGAATCATCTGAGGTCAGGAGTTTGAGACTAGCCTGGCCAACATGGTGAAATCCCATCTCTACTAAAAACACAACAATTAGCTGGGCATGGTGGCAAGTGCCTGTTGTCTCAGCTGCTTGGGAGGCTGAGGCACGAGAATAGCTTGAACTCAGGAGGTGGAGATTGCAGTGAGAGGATATCAAGCCACTGTACTCTGGTCTGGGTGACAGAGTGGGAATCCACCTCAAACAAACAAACACATAAAAAAGATGGCAGAAACAACAAACACCTCAACCTCAGAGAGCAACACCTTATAAATCCATTATTGAACATGATACAGAAGGAATAAATAATGAGTAGAGGTTATATGTTTGTGTATATGTGTGTGTATGTGACACTTTTCCATCGTGGGTAGTTCAATCTTAAGTAAGCTTCCCAGAAAGACTCAACTTGAGGCAAAATACTTGGGTGGCTTCAAAATCTATTTAGTCTCCCAGAAAAATCTTGGTAAAGCTTGGTTTTATGGTTATCTTGTATTTATCTAAACTAAAGTCTTAAAAAAAGACAGGTCATCCATACTCCTGTTCATATCGACATCAAGCCTATTAGATCTAGTGCAATGAGCTCTGTACCAACAAGGTAAGAAACTTTTTATTTTTTAACTCAGGCATCAAACTTACTGTACTGTGCACTAAAGCTTAGTAGTAATGTTTCAGAAAGAAGCACCTGGCTTAGCCATGCTGTCCCACAGCACAAGATCAACTGCTGGTTTGGATATCAGGTTTATTTCTTTTTTGTACCCCTTTCTTGCTAATGGGCAAATAAGACAAATGAGGTAGATGGAAGAAACTATAAATATATATTTGCCCTTTTATTTCTACTTGCCCTTTTGATTTTTTTCATGGGTTTTCTTCAGAGGAAAACAGATGGGATGCTTTGAAGCAAGCTACAAGATGGTAGAAAATTTACAAAATAAGATCTGTGTGGGAAAGTTAAGAGAACTGTATGTGCTCAGTCTGGGGGATATAGGAAGACAAAGTGGAAACATCAAAGCTGTCAACACATATATAAAAGGATATCAAAGCGATGTGTTGTTGCCATTGACCACAATCAGGAGAAATTGAGTTAAATGACAGCAGAAAACACATTCTGAGGAAAGACAAGCCTCACCCCCACCCCACCCTCAACACATCTTAAATCGATGTTGCCACATTCTCATATAAAGAAATAAGGGAAATCTAGCCATTATTCACATTCAGTAAATTCTGAAATAGTTCAAGTCCTTCCATGACAACCAAATGAAGACAGATTAGCCAATCCAAGCACTTACTCTAAATGCCTGGCATCTATCTCTATGTATGGGTAACTACTCAGTTGAAAGTCACATTTGAAGGACAATCTGGACATATGAGGTTTAGGGGCCAGGACTATCTCTACTCTGTCATCGCACTGCCATAACATCCCCATTTGCGGGCACTGGGAACACAGCCTCCTGCAGAGAGACTTCGGGGAAAGATGGGGTTCAGGTTCTAGTGTCCAATTAAACAGAGTCACATGAAGAAGGTGCTGGGGAGTCTCTAGGTTCTTTCCAGCTGCATTGTCCATGGGGGGAGGGAGTTGTTTAGAGACTATTCTCTGCCTTAGTTTATTCTTTTATTAGAAAAGTTGTGAGCTGTGGTTTAAAGATAAAAACTGTACATTACAGCTTGCTTTCTTCCTGTATCTTATTTTACGGAATCCTCACAACTTTCTGAGGAAGATATTAACCAATTATACCGACTCTGAGAGTTTCATAATGGCATATTATCACTAAGAGCAGATTCAAGAAGAATCTTAGAGTAGAAGTCATGAATAGCCATGCTTAGCATATGGGCATAGAAATCCAGGGGAAGTAAAAAAAGAAGCAATAAATTTATGAGCAAAGAGATGGTGGCCATGTCGTTGAAGAAATATATGCATTATGTAATGAAATATAATTTGGTATTCAACTACAATATTATATCAGCTAATTAATCAATACGTCAGCAGTGTCATCCTTTCCTTTGTGACCTCAGGAGAATCATCTCAAGCTCCACCCTATTTACATGGAAAGCCCAGTGTCTTTTACAACATTTCTTCTAATTCTAGCACTTTCAAATGTTATTTCATGTTCCTCATGAATTCTCAATTTTATGTTACGCATTTTATTCTGTTAATTTATTGAATTCCTCCTGGAATACAGTTTTTACTTCTTGATTCCATTCCTACAACCTCTGAAAAACTGCCATTCATGGGATATCTAGAGTTTGCAATAGGCTTTTGCAGAAAGGAGATTCATGGGGGTAATGGAGACAAGCACTTCATTGCAAGATTATACAGAATATTATTTAAAACAAAACACTATATTTTCCTGTTACACAAATAAAATCCTTTGGCAATTTTCATCAACTTACCAGAGAAGATGGGCTGTCAGTTTCCTCCCTCGTCTCCTGCAATATCATGTTTTTAAAGCTTCACCATTTCTACCCCAATCAGTGTCTGTTTCTAAGTAAAGGCATTTCTTCTTTAAGAGAAATACATGTGTCGTGTCCAGCAGGGAAATAATTTGAACTAACCTTATTTCACAGGTAAAGAATTTCATAATGATGTGTTTAATTAATGTGTCTGAGGTGTTCACTTACAAAGTACCAAATTCAACACATGAACCCTAGTCATTCCAAGCTTGAATTCTTCCAAAGACAACATGTCTTACCTTATGTGTAGCTTACCCTAAACAGGCCTGACTCATTGGAGAAACATATTGTTACAGATTCTCTGTTACAGTTCAGCTTTATGGAATATACTAGGCATATGGAAATCTTCCAATCTGTCAGCTATCAGGATTGAATCCCAATGATTCACTAATTACACAAGGCTGACATAATGATCTCCCCTCAGTGGTCATATATTTTCCATTCCTTCCTCCATGTTCTGAATACTCTGGAGATATTTTCTCTTGGACTAACTCTGGTCTAACTGCAACTATGCAGATTTACAGGCAGGATAGAAGCCTGACTTCCTGAAAACACCCTGGCACTCATAACTGGACAACAGCAGCTGAGCTCAAGCCTATCGTTCTTCCGAGATCTTATCTAGATCTTCAAGAGACCCTTCCCATTAATCCTTTTAGCATTGGTGAGCAATCTGTGTGTTCAATTGGCAGAAAGGATGTTGGACCATCCCAGCTAATATCCCAGAGTTCTGACAAGAGTGCCCTGTAGAAACCAGTCCTTGACTATGCCCAAAAGTCCTTTCTCTTTGGGATCTTTTTTTTTTTTTTTTTCTGACTCGTGAGTGACACTCATGCAATGTGAGGGGAAAATAAGACACTAAGTCAAATCTACCTCGGTAATCACCAGCATGCTTTCATATATTTTAGTGCCCCTTTAACTCTAACCTTCTGGATCAGCAAGTGAATGGTCTTTAAGAATCTTGACCTCATTTTCTTTTCTCATGACTTAACAAACAACTCCAATTAGGTTACCCAATCAGAAGGACCATGTACTAAATATCCTTTTAAAAAGCAAGGGCAGAGACAGGGCTCAGTGGAGAAGGACTTATTATCAGAAATGAGAGTGAATTAAGTAGACTTTAAATTATTTCTCTTTTCTAATTTCTCTTTAAATTATAATGAAAATTATTCATTAGCTTTCTGATTTAAAAAATGCCTATTTTAAGACAGTTACTAGGTACCTTCTACATCATTATACGGTGGAGAGAACCCTGAAATATGCTGTGCACAGTTGCTAAAATCTTTCTTGGAATATATTAATAGCATTTCTCTAGAGTGTTTCAGAATGATGACATTCTGTACAATGATTATGAACTTGGATAACAATCCTGAAAAACAGCTCTGATAATAAAATATCTTTGAGTCTAATTTTCTGTCCAATACTCATGTCTACTTTGTTAAGGTCAAATAGAATTTTGTAAATGACATGAGTAGAATAAAGTTGTTTTTTTCTCTTGTGCCATACTTTTCCTTTTATAGAAATATCAGCCTCTATTCTCCTCCATCCTATATCTCAACAGATAATGGGAACCCAAAGAAGCTACAAATATCCAAAAAATAAATAAATAAAAACATTGTACTAACATTAAGAATTATCCAAAATTCCCAGACTCCTGTGAAGGACACCAATGTGGGAGACACTCAGCAGTAGGCATACTCCTACTCATGGATATACAAGATTATTCAATGGACCTCATGAGAGATAAAAAGGTGACGCTTTCATTGGTGCATAATTTATGTTCTACTTTCATGAATTGAGGATTTAAAATAGAATCTTAAAGTATACCACACACATCACTATAGACTGTCTTTGAATATTTTAATAATCTCTCTAAAATCTTTCTATTATGACAGTCTTCTATAGAATGATTAGAAACTGAAATATCAGTTTGTAAAGCCAGTTTGATTGTAAGGTACTTTTGAGTGTCCTTTCTACTGTAACAGTGAGTTCTGCTGAGTTAACATGAGTTAGAACCCTTAGGGCATATTTTCATCGGCTGATGGGCCAACTTAACTGGGGTTGAAAGAGCAAAGTCATGTTGGAAGGGAAGATAATGTATATCAAGATAGAAAAATGTCAGATAAGGTCTGACAAAGTCTTTTACCTCAGGAAGTTATGATCCCTCTGGCACAGTTGAAAGTATAAGCCAAATGGGTTCATGCCTGTATTAGTCAGGGTTCTCTAGAGGGGCAGAACTAATAGGATATATATATGTATATATGTAATATATGTGTATATATTTATATATGTAATATATGGTTATATATTTTATATATATTTATATATGTAATATATGTGTATATTTATATATGTAATATCCTATATATGGCACATATATATCATATATATCATATCTTACATACGATATATAAATGAGAGCTATATGTCTCATATATTATATATGTGTACACACACACACACACACACATATATGGGAGTTTATTAAAGAGTATTAACTTACGTGATCACATGGTCCCATAATAGGCTGTCTGCAAGCTGGGGAGCAAGGAAGCCAGTCCTAGTCCCAAAGAACTTGGAGTCCAATGTTCAAGGACAGGAAGCATCCAACACTGAAGAAAGATGTAGTCTGGGAGGCTAAGCCAGTCTAGTCTTTTCATGTTTTTCTGCCTGCTTTATATTCTGGCCATGCTGGCAGTTGATTCGATGGTGGGCACCCAGATTAAGGGTGGGTCTGCCTCCCCCAGCCCACTGACTCACATGTTAATCTCCTTTGGCAACACCCTCAAAACCCTCACAGATACATCCAGGATCAATACTTTATATCCTTCAATCCAATTAAGTTGACACTTGGTATTAATCCTCACAGTGCCTAAAAGTTTTACCTGTGCAACTGAAACATCAAGGATTTTCCAAATTATTTGTTATACACTCCTTCCTCAGTTTTCCTACCCCTTACGTTTTTGTATCCCTTTTTAAATATTCTGAAATTATAAGGGAGTCTGGCCAGTTTTATGCTGATATCTGTCTCATTAAGCTCTCATTAGGAAATAAAAATTTTTCTAAGAGTTTAATTAGCTGATATACATACACCCCCTCCCCAAACTATCCATAATGTAAAAGTGTCCAAAATCAAAACAACAGCATTAGAAATTCTAGTACAGTTTATCACTGATAATCAAATACTACATACAGTTGGCCAGGAGTTAAATAACATTTAACTTAAAATGAGAATTCCTTAACTTTTCCTAACACAAATGCTAGAAATAGAAATCCCACCAAGTAACCTGTTGGAAATTGTCAATTATAAAAATATACTGCTGAGCTGACAGCCCTGAAGAAGATGCATAGGGCAAGGTATGGAGAATAAGGTTGCAGAAGCTCCTAACACTGAGATATTCCTCAATAAGAAACAGGAGAGGCACTGGTGAGCCCCAGCTCCTCTCTGCATCATGAGTGTGTGATCTCCTGCTTACCCTTCGCATTCTGTGATAAATCCACCATCACTGAAAGTAATCTTGGTCAAGGAGGTCAGCTCATTATTCTCATTTCTCACACCTTGACCAGGCTTTATAGTCTGGCCTAACTCAAAGCTCTTTTTTTCCTTTTTTACTACGATTTGAATCTTTTAAACTAAGTTTATGATTTGTTACATTTAGAGGCCTTCTTTCAACTTATGAGTTTTTGGAAGCCTTTGTGTTTTTTTTGTTTTGTTTTTGTACAAGGAGCATGAGTACAAAAACATCACTTGCTGCATGTACATAGAATCTCTGTCTATCTATACATCTAGTTAGCCCACTAGCTAAAGGTACAATAACAGTTATCCTTAATTCTTGATCCTTAGGAAAAATGCTAGCAATTAAATGAACTTGGATACTTTTCACAGTTCAATCATTAAATCAAATATTTAGTTGAAGAGATACAATCCTTCTGCCTTGACTGAAATCGTTTCTGAACTGTTTGAATTTCAGAGCAAATATCCTGTCTACACAAGGTGCAAAGTCTTACTGCAGCTGAAAAGCAGTTATCCTTCATATTAGACGTGTAAGCTAATACACAATTCAGGGAATTGATGATGGTTCTGCCTTCAGACATTCGTGACAGGCCTTTAGCTGTAATGTAAATTGCTATTATGTCTCTAATTTTGGTTCTTTCCTTCCTTCACCGACAGTCATTGCTCTGTGCAGACCCTCATAATTTCTCACCTTGATCCTTGTAATCCCACTTAATACTGTCCCGTCTCCTGACTCACTAGTTGTATACATTTATTATTTTTCTCTTGCCAGAGTCATCTTTCCTTTTCTCAAATCTGATCCTTCAATACTTTCTCTTAAAATTTTTTAATGGTTCTCTAACACCTATGCAGTGAAATTTCTTATTCCTCTACTGGGCGTTTCCTATTTCCCTTTGATTCACGGTCTACCCTTCATCACCCTGCTCTGTGTGCCCTGGGAGCCTGATTTATACTGGCATCATCAGTTGCCTTCCTTCCCATCTGGCTTCTGGTTGGGTTTAGCAATGAGAGGTAATGGTAGGAGATTAGAAGTAACAGAAGAATGAGTTTAGGATGTTAATTCTCCCAGGTAGCAAGTTGGTGATGTTTCTCTACTGAATAGGAACCCTTTCCTAGGGCTACAATTAACTCTCTGTAATTACTCTTTTGTAATCACTTTCTGTCTTTCCATTTTAGGCCTATGTGTGATGCCAGCTGAGGAGTACTTCACCATCCCTTGTTAGTTTCCCTTAACCTGTTCATACATTTATAAGGAGCCCCTTCATTAATGTGTCCTCTAGGACTTGGTGAGTATATCATCTACAAGTGTGTCATCTCCACAGGGTCTCTTGCTAAGACATTGGTTGATATACATGGCATCCAGGGTACTTCATCATCTTGCTCCCTTATAGTATTTGAGTTTTTTCCTTTAAGCCTCATGTTTATTCAATATGAAATTGTCCTGCTTGTAGTTCCCCAAACAAATTATGCCCTTCCAAGTCTCTCTATACATTTGCTTATGCTTTTCATTCTGCCTTCAGATCACTTTTCTTCCTAATTCACTAAGTGGGTTAGGCTGGTCCTGTATTACTATAAAGAAATACATAAGACTGTGTAATTTATAAATAAAACAAATTCCATTGGCTAATAGTTTTGCAACCTTTGTAGGAAGCATGGTACTAGCATCTATTCAGCTTTTGGGGAAGCCTCAGGAAACTTACAATCATGGTGGAAGGGCAAAGTGGGATCAGGCATTCACATAGCCGGAGCAGGAGCAAGAGAGAGAAGGAAGAAAGGGCCCCGCACTTTTAAATGACCAGATCTTATGTGAATTCGGAGCAAAAGCTCACTTATCACCAAGGGGATGGCCCAAGTCATTCATGAGGGATCAACCTTCATGAACAAATAGCTCCCATCATGCCCCACCTCCAACACTGGGAACTGCAACTCAACATGAGATTTGTGTAAGGACAAACATCTAAAACATATCACTTAGATAACCACAACTCATTCTTCAGGTCCCTGTTTGAAGTGTCTTTTCTGTCAAGCCTTGCCTAGCCTTCATGATCAGACTTGGAGAGCCCTTAGCTTTTTGTGCATACCCTAATTTCATCACTGTTTATATTTGTTTATTCACATATTCATTCATTATTACTTGTTCATCCACTTATCTTCATCCAACACATACTAAATACATGCTTTCTGTATGCCAAGCATTCCTCTAGGATTGGAGTTATCATAGTGAAAAAAGAAGATAAAAACCCATACATTTCATGGGAGTGAGTATATAGAGAAGAAGAAAAATTGGTCAGGAAGAACCCTCTGGCAAAAGACCAGGCAGTGCAAGTCCAGAGGCAAAAGCCTGGTTGTGTGTTTAAAGCACACCAAGGTAGACAGTGTAACTGCAGCAGTAATAACAGAAAGGAGAGTAAGACAGGAGATCAGAAAAATGAGAAGATCTGCAGGATCAGGTAGGTCATTGGAAGGACATTGTGTTTTACATAAGTGGGAATGGACTTCCACTGGACAGTCTGAGTAGAAGTGTCGCATGATCTGGGTTATATTTTTAACAATATCACCTAGCTGCTGTTAAAAATGGAGTGATACAAGAGAAGAGACAAAAATTCAGCAAAGGCAGACCGTAATATTGTTTTGTTCCACATATTTTCAATCATTTGTCGCTGAGATGCCTGAACAAAGGGTGGAAATATATTTACAGTTATGAACAAAAATTATATGTTTAAAAAACACAAACTTTGGAATCAGATAGTCTTGGTTTTGAATATCAGATCTGCTTCCTACTGTGGTATGACCTTGAATATTTTTTCAACTTTCTCATTTCTTGAAAAGAAAGATTAATAATTCCAACCTTATAGTGTTATTATAGAGTTATTTTAGGATTATTGAAAAAGTATGTAAATATTTTGACAGAGAATAAATGCTCAGTTGGTTGTAGTTATTGATATAAAATCTTCTGCACCAAGTGAAGCATGCAATAAAGATAAATTGGTCAATAAATGTTTGTTAAATATGCTGATGTTTATATCATGCAGAATTTTTTTTTTTAAGACAGATTTCCAAGTCCACAGAATAAATGAAATGGCTGAAGAGAAACTAGGTAAGTGCACAGCTTTTATGTGGTGATTTTTTTCTGATCTCTGCGTATATTTAATTTTGCTTCCCAAATCCTGCTGATTGATTAATGAAATTAGTACACATTAACTTTGACAGTACCCAACAATGCCCATATCTATATATCTCCATTGTCCTTTCAGGCTTTTTCTCTCTCTCACTCTCCAAACACACATGTGCACACACATACTTTCAAATATAAAGCCCAAAATTCCAATAAAAGCTGTAATAAAGAGTAATTTTAAAATAAATATGCTTACATTTCAATGTCAACTGATTGCCGATGCTGTCCCTTTTTGATTACTGAAATATTTTGTAATTCTATTTGTATTCTAAGAAGCACACTATCTATATAAAGGTTTGGATATTCAATTCCGAGGTGTTTTGGACAAAGATATTTTTCCTCTCTGACCGGGTCTCCACATACAAATGAGGCCTGTGCCGCTGCATCTTCTGGCTCTCGTTTGGTGGCTCTGTTCCAGAAGATGAAGCTCTGTGCAGAGCGAGGAGGGTCAGAGGAACAGAATTTATAATAATCATATGAAAAATTTCCAATTAGTTACATTCTGATTCATTCTCTTGTTTATAAAATTGTGGTAAAATTTGAATTGATGCTTCTGCATGACTGAAACTGCTACAGAAATGCCCATCAACATGAGGGAAAGCACGGGCATCATAGGCAGTGTCTTCCCTTTGTAGAGTTGCAACATCAAAAGGATTTTATTCAGTAGCAATTGTCTACTATTTGTCATGCTTAAACCACTTCCTCAATCCCCTGAGGTTACTTCTGATTGATCAACATGCTATTTGTAATTCAATACAAAGCAGATTCCCCCAACCCAGCTGATACGCAGTGGGACCACCTTTGTTATTGGAGAGCAATTTGGCAAGATACATTAAACCTAAATGTGAGCTTACTCTTCCACCAGCAACTCTATTTTCAGGTGCAAAATTCTCACGCAAGAGATAGGAAGCCATTTGTGATTAACTCTTTGCAACCTTTGTTGTAAAAATATAAAATGAAAACAACCAAATGTCCCTTGGTACAAAACACTGTGTGATAACCACAACCACAACTGTATACAATTGATACAAAAGTTAGAGAGCAGAAACTAGGTCTGCAAATATCAACAGGAATACATTTTGAAAAATGTCATATCAAGTGAGAAAAGAAAATTGCAAAATGATACCTACAATATGCTGTTATTAAAGGAGAATTTAAAACCACTTCTGTAAACTAACACTGCGGTATAGAAATGCAAATAGCAAGGATACAAACCACCTTGAACATGGTGCTTTCCTCTAAAAAAGGAAAATGGAAGCAGACTACAAAGAAAACTTCAAATCATTCTGTTATACTTTATTCCTTCCAACAGGTGTTCATAATATTATTACCTGTACTTTTCTTTATATTTGGAATAGTTGTAATAAGTCAATCCATGAAGAAAACCTAAAACCGATTTTAAAAATTCATAATTGCATACCCACATGAATGAACAGAAATGCTGTGAGATTGGTCATAAAAGACTATTTCATTAACTCAGGGGAACCCGTGGAATTGACTTTTGAGGACTTCTGATTGAACTCTGTCTGTGTTTGCTGATTAGTATTTTGTAATTGACTAATCATAATTTCAATGCTACCAAGAGAGAAAAATATTCCCTGATTTCAGTTGACGTATAGAGATACATTTCTTATATTTGACTCCCCAGATCAGCTGGTGGATTCATAGACAGAATGGTCACATGTCTCATGCTTCTCAGAGCATTTAGGAATGACCACAGGAATACATATAATTACTCCTACACACACACACACACACACACACACACACACACACACCCCACCCCCAGGAGGTGTGATTCTTTAGTGGATTAGCACTCCAGCACTCCATGTAGACTGTAGGTCACTTTCGTGGGATTTGAAGACTGGTAGTTTAGCTGATCCAAATGGTAAGGGTGACCAAGTGTCATACTCTCAGGAGCCATCTGTGGGTATTTATGTGTTTTACATCTTTTATTCATATTTGCATTATTTTGTCTGTCACTGTCCCTTTTGTAATAGCTGCGCAAATGTAAAAGCTCATCAATACAATATTCACAAATTAAATCTAACATTATTAGACATTAAATGCATTTTTTAAAAAAATATCATGACCACATAGGTTTAATGTCATGAAGTCTTTTGATTTTCCTCACTACATGAAAGTTTAAGTATGAAGAAAAGCATATTCATCTCAATGGATGTACCATAATAGCATTTAATACATTTTATTACCTATTCCTGTTAAAAATCTTGATAAGGTAGAAATGGAAAAAAAAATTGTAAAATACACTAAACATATTTCTTATTGTCCACTATTGGCTGAGCAAGAAACTGGGGGCCAGATAAATGGTTAATTTTGGTCCATTAAGTGGACTAATAGTAATTTGTTCAAAATACAGCAAACATTGGTATTTCTCCTCATATCAAAAAAGGAAATGCAAATGCCTCAGATGTGTGAGTATAGCTACATCTATGTAGAAAATAAGCACACGAATATATGGAAGCCGTGTGTATAGGAAAGAATATCACCTGAAAAGTCTGGAGACTAAGTCAGAACTCTTCAGGATGCCTGGTTCACTACTTCATACTGTGCATCTTTGTGTGAGATACACTTGAGCCTTACTTTTCTAACATATAAAGTGAGGGATATGAGTAGCACTCTCATGGATTAAATGTAAAGGTTAAGTGAGAAACCAAATGTAAGTCACTTAGCCTCATGTGACATGTAGCAGGTGTCCAATAAATGGAGTTTCAATTCTGTAAATTCCACATATATGCAGATAAATGTACTTAATGGAGCAAATGGACTCAGTTCATTCAAAGTCCATTTTTGTCTCTTCTCTAGAATTTATAATTAATGAAGTTTTACAATATCCTTTTACTGCTCACCAAATCCATGTACAATTTGCATACATTTACCCAAATAGCTCCTGTAAAAGGAAATGTCCTAGAAAAGTGGCTCTAAATGTGATGGTTTAATTAACCCTTTTCTTTCTGTGCATGTAAAATATCTCCTGCTTAATTTTGCCTGAGGGATTATTTTTATTTTAGCTACAATTTCTATTCAGCAAATATTCAAATGAACTTTTAAAGTAAGGAGTGACAGGCCCTAGGCAATACAGAACTAGTGTATAATAATATACTTCATTTCACTCTTTAACATTAATATTCTTCTGTTTACTTGAACAATGAGCACCAGAGAATAGATATAATTTCTTGAGAGTACTGTAAGCATGAAAATATTAACCTTAAAACTTTGTTATGCCTATGGTGACCATGTATTTCTCATATAGATTCGTAGGACTGGAAACCCATGAGAGTTTCTTTTATTTGAAAAGATGCTGTAATCCATAATGCATCTTTGGGAAAGCAACATAGCTCAATAAACTAAAGGAATAGAAGAATGAAAAATTTTAATTTACAGTTCTGTCATTAATCCTCGTGCAATCTCAGGCCAGTTGCTTAATCAGGGTGCATGTCAAGAAACATTACAAAACACATCAGAAGTGTATTAGAGAAATATGTACCAGAAATCAAGCTAAGCGGACCAAGGGGAATCAGAGCAGCATGATTAGAAACTTGAGTATTTTAAAAGATCTGTCCTGGCACTTGCCCTTGCCCTTAAAAAAGAATAAAGACAGAAAGAAGTCGAAGCTAATGATATAGTTTGGAGAAATGTCAAGATGATTCTTCAAAGATAATCACACATAACCTTGGACTGGTTATGTAACTTCTTTGAAACTCAGTTGCTTCGTTTACGAAATGTTGACAATAATGCTTCCTGCAGTACAATTCCTGCACGATTAAGAAAATAAATTTATATACATAGAATAGCACAGGGACTGTCTCTGGGCCAATCTTTTCATTTTAATCATTAGTAACAATTAACCATATGGTTGTAGTTCAACAAACAATTTTACCAGGACTTATGACTGTCATTCCACCTTCCAGGAGAAAATAGCCAGAATTCCAATATCATGTATCCTTGGTTAATTACCTATGTTTGGTTACATACACACACACACACACACACATATATATGCATAATATATGCTATATACAAATATGTGTGTATACACACAAACATATGTGTGTGTGTAGTATATATTATATATATACACACATATTTATAGATATAGACACAGATTTGTAAATATATCCTATATTTTGCTATAAGGGGTTTTAGCCCCAAATCCTTTTCTGGTCTCCTGCCCTGGAAAGCATGGCAAGGTCACAAGCAACCTATGTAGACTCATTTTGTCACTTTTATTTACAGTCTAGGCTGGAGGAAAGCTGGGAATTTTGCTTCCTGGCTTCTTCCTTACGTCTCAACCTTGTTACAGGTCCCTCACAGCTTATATTTTATCTACCTGAGTGAAATAAGCCAGTCACAGAAGGCAAAATACTGTATGGTTCCACTTACATGAAGAATCCAAAGTAATAAAATTCATATGCTTCTACAGTGGAATGGTGATTGCTAGGGGCTGGAGGAGGAGGAAATGAGGAGTTGCTAATCAATAGCTCTAAAGTTTCAGTTAAACAAGATGAATAGGCTCTGGAGAGCTGCTATACAACAGGGTACCTATAGTTGACAATAATGCATTATACACTTAAAAATTGTTAAGAGAGCAGATCTCAGATTAAGAGTTTTTACCAAAATAAAATAAAGTTTAAAAAAGAAAGCCAGGTGCGGTGGCTCAAGCCTGTAATCCCAGCACTTTGGGAGGCCGAGACGGGAGGATCACGAGGTCAGGAGATCGAGACCGTCTTGGCTAACATGGTGAAAGCCCGTCTCTACTAAAAAATACAAAAAAAAAAAAAAAAAAAAACTAGCCGGGCGAGGTGGCGGGCGCCTGTAGTCCCAGCTACTCAGGAGGCTGAGGCAGGACAATGGCGTAAACCCGGGAGGCGGAGCTTGCAGTAAGTTGAGATCCAGCCACTGCACTCCAGCCTGGGCGACAGAGCAAGACTCCATCTCAAAAAAAAAAAAAAAAAAAAAAAAAAGAAAAGAAAAAAAGAATTATTTTTCTCAAAGCCTAAAGCCGAACTGTACTAATGCTCTTCTTACGTGGTATAGATTCCTATTAGGGGGTCCAGAAGCAGAACCAATAGAATGCGTGTGTGTGTATATATAGATACATCTGTACTATATCTATATCACAGCTATACTCTAGCTATATCATATCTATCTATATCTGATATGATAGATATGATATAGCTAGAGTATAGCTGTGATATAGATATCTATATAGTATAGATATCTATATCTATCGATATATAGTGTAAATATAGATATCTATAGATATAGATTTATGTCTATAGAGATGATATAGATATAGTATAGCTATATCTATCTATACACACATATACCCTATTGGATCTGTCTCTAAAAAATCCTGACTCATACACAAATTATTCATATGTAGTCAAAGATTATAGAATACTTGCATTGGTGTGCACATATTCCTTTTCTAGTACACTTTTCTGTGTGTAGTATATCTATAGTATAGGCACACTAATGTATATAGATATAGCATAGATACCTACATCTATCACAATATAGATAGTATATAGATATAGATACTATAGAGAGTATATCTATATTATATATGATATAGATTTGATATGTAGTATAGATAACTAAATTTATCATAATATAGATAGTGTAGATATAGATATAGATACAAGATCTAGTTACACTATACATATATACTATAGATATACATATAGTATAGATATCTATATACTATATATTATATAGATTTACTACCTTATATATGGATAATATAGATATAGTGATACATACACACATCTATAGATATAACTATGTCTAAATATTTATAGATATATAGAGAGACAAAGAGGAGAGAGAGAGATTTTAAGAAATTGGTCCACATAATTTTCGAGGCTGGCAGGTCCAAAATCCACATGACAGGCCTGCAGGCTGAAGAATCCACAGAAGAGTTACAGTTCAAGTCCAAAGGCACTCTTCTAGAAGAAATCTCTCTCACTTGGGGGAGGTCAACCTTTTTCCTATGGCCTTCAACTGACAGGATGTCGTGTTACAAATGGCAGTCTTCTTTATTCAAGATGTTAAGGTCTACTGATTAATATGTTTAGATCATCCAAAAAAAATACATACATAGAAGCATCTAGAACAGTGCTTGACTAAATATTTGGGTACTATGACCAAGCCAAGTTGACACATAAAATTAGCCACCACAATTTGTTTAATTAAGATATGCAGATAAAACGCTAAAACCCAAATTCATCTCAAGTGCTACAATACAGGAAAAATATTAGTGTCCTTTGAATATTGCCTTCTTCAAATACAATATCATATTATATTACAGCAGAAAACATACAACCTGTTTCAATCTGTGATTCCATATTTCATTAAAATGCAAAAGGAAGGGCAAATCCTTACTTTAATTACATTGTCCATATTAAAGAACATAGTATATGATTAACCAGTTAATAATGACTGACCAGTTAATAATGACCGGAGGAACCAATTTTCAAGGCTATATCTATGTGACTTCTGTGCAGTTTAAACATTAAGGAAAGTGGCAGTAGCGATGGCACATTTGTGACTCTCTCCTAATCCCACATAAGAACAGAGCAATGATATTGCAAGAAACAAACAAACAAACAAACAAACAAAAAACGAATAAAACCTGTAGATAGTATTTACTAGAAAACAAGGCCACAAAGTTACTCCACAAACCATAATATTGAAGCAGGTGAGGTGAATTCACCAACAGCCAGGAGACTTGCATGGTAATAGTATCTGTGTGGAAGCAACAGAGCAAGGGATGCCCGTGAGAACAGAAAAATCTTAAAATATCCTGCAGGTGCTTATTGGAAATCACATTGGTCCAATTTGATAACAGCTGTTAAAACGGGAGAAGTGTTGCCCAATCCAGGAATCAATCAGTGCTAAGGGCCTGAGGTAAGGCTGCAAAGAGAAGTCTGGATCCTATAACTCCTTGAAACTGGCCAGCTTGACTGTCTCCCAGAACAAGGATTTACACTGGGAAGAAACTGATAGTGTAAAATTAAAGTGGAGCAGGAAAGGGGCCAATTAGAGGAGAGTAAGAAAATGTGTTGATAGGTCAGGTGCAGTGGCTCAAGCCTGTAATCCTAGCACTTTGGGAGGCTGAGGTATGCGGATCACCTGAGGTCAGGAGTTGGAGACTAGCCTTGCCAACAGGGCAAAACCCCGTCTCTACTAAAAGTCCAAAATTTAGCCAGATGCAGTGGCGCACGCCTGTAGTTCCAGCTACGGAGGCTGAGGCCCAAGAATCTCTTGAACCTGGGAGGTGGAGATTGCAGTGATCCAAGATTGCGCCATTGCACTCCAATCCAGTCTGGGTGACAGAGTGAGATTCTGAAAAAAAAAAAAAAAAAAAAAAAAGAATATGCTGATAAAAGTGACTAGGCAGGTGATGATAGGGATGGGATGAGGAAAAGAACTGGAAATGTAAGCAAGCCATCATAATTTTGAACACTTTACAAAAACAACAGAAGAAGATGTCTATGAAGTGAGAGAAGCTATCTTAAACCATGCTTTCTTCTAAAATTTTAGGAAACTGATTTCACGTAAAAATGAGCAACAGAAAAATATGAAAATCAAATCTGAACAGTGTTACCACAGAAAAGAGGGAGAGAATGAAGAGCAAAATGAAATACCTACAAACAATTACAAAATACAAACAATTACAAAATACCAGAAAGACATGTCCACCGATCAGAGTTCTACAACATTCCATTTCAAAATGAGTTGAAAGACATTAATGAAATGATTCAACACATTAAAGAATAACAAAACTCAAAATTAGAAAAACTCAGAAACAAGATGATAGAACTATTAGAAAAAAAAAAGTAGAAAAAAAAGAAAAAAATAACTTTTGAAATAAAGACTAAATTAGAGGGAACACAAGAAGGAATACAAAGAATATGGTGCCTTAAGAGAAATACAAGATGATTTTTTTTAATCAAAAAGAAATAAAGCAAAAGATATGAAAGATTTGAAAAAAAGGACAAATGTTAACAATAGACGAAGATCTAACATATGGAAACAGGGGTCTTTAAAGAAAACTTAAGCAAGAGAACAGAATAAAAACTAAAATCATAAAAGCATTTTTGAAATTATAAAAAAGAAACTCCATATTAAAAAAGTAAATCACATACCTGAAACTAATAAAAAGATATTTTACTAAAATTACTAAATGTCCTTTAGAAAGAAAGAAAGGTTCTTTCCTCTAGCAAAAACATTTAGTGATTTACAAAGTAAGGAAAAATTAGATTATCATTAGGCACTGCAATAGTGACATTTTATGTTAGAATAAAACAGTTACAAACTAAAGTAATCCCCCCAAATTAAAATATGCATAAATGATTTTATATCCAAGAAAACTGACTTTCAAAATATGGACCCAAATGTATATCAACACATAAGAACCCACTGAATATTTTTTTCTGTCAATCTTTCTTACAAATCTTACAGAGATTGAATTGCATACAAGCTTGACATAAGGCTGGGTGGTGATAAGGCTATTTGTAGAAGGAAGACTAGCTGAGGTCTAAGAGGCAAAGAATATTGTAAAAGTAAACTGAGGCTGGAGCCGAACCGGGAACGAAGACACAAAGCAAATGGCAGTGAGAATAGCCTTTATTAGGACTTGCGGGTGAGGTTCCGCGGTCCAAAGGTGCGGACTGAGGAAGTTGTACTGAGGGAGGAGGGTAGGGGCTTTTTATAGCCCGAGAGGTAGGGAAGCTGGTTGTACAAACAGGGCGTGGAGGGTGTTGAAACTACTAGGGCAGGAGTTGAGTAAGGGTCATGAGGAAGGGGTCTTTGGAAACTGTTAACTGCAACTGCTGTTTACGAACTTGTGGAATGCAGGTGAGCTGCAGGTCATGGGGCAGTGTGGTTGCCCAGCCGGAACTCTGATGCATGTAAGTCTGCGGGTGTGTACAAGGGTGAAGGGAGTCTTTAACAAAAGGCCTGCTATGCCAGGTAATGCTGCCATGTTGGGTCTAGATTCCTGCCTAACATTCTGACCTCTTTCTAGTAAGAAAATGGGGTGACATGTTCATCTGGCTGCTTCCTGCTGGTATGGGTCATTGTGGGGTTCTTCGGAGGTCGGAACTTGGGTATAGGGGTGGAGCAGCATCTGATTGAAAGTGACCTGGGAGACTTCTTTCATGTGGTCCTGGATGAAGCGGAGGACACAGGGAGCTATGAGTAGCAAGAAGTCAGTAATTAGTAAGGGGCTTAGAAAGGGTAGGACTTAACCGGCCACAGACGACTGCCACCACTTGAGTGAGAGCCTTGATCCAAGGTTTTTCTGGTGGAGTCTTTCCCGAATCTTTTCTAGAGTGAAGAGATTGGTTTCTACTAGTCCTGACTCATTGATGTAGTGTTCGGCCGGGAAGGGGAAAGGAGGGGGTTAGGTTAGAGGAGTTAAAAGGGCTGGGTAAGGGTACCACAACCACTGGGGGCTTATTCAAGGCTGCACACAAGAAACAACGAGAGATGGGGGAGGGATTGCATTGGGAGTTATACCTGATGTAAATGACGAGTTGATGGGTGCAGCAGACTAACATGGCACAAGTATACATATGTAACAAACCTGCATGTTATGCACATGTACCCTACAACTTAAAGTATAATAATAATAAATAAATAAATAAATAAATAAATAAATAAATAAATAAAAAAGAAACAACGAGAGATGTTGTGTACCTTGGCCATGTGTACCACTTGAGCCCCTTCCCTGACTAAGGTTAGCCAGGAAAAAGGGTTGCTGCTGTCCTGGGGCTTGCTGCCTGGGCTAGAGCTGAGATGGCTTCCTCCTGTTGTCTGATGTCAGAGGCCAGGCTGATGAGGCTGCTTACGACCTTGATGTAGGCCTTAAAGATCCTGAGTTGGGCCACGGGATAAGACTCACTGTGCCCACCAGTCCTAGGAAGGACAAGATCTCTTCTGCATCCTGAGGAGGCTGGAGAGTTTCAATGAGGCTTATTCTATCTGCTGTGAGGTTTTTTGTAGTGGGTGTGAGGAGTATGCCTAGGTAGGTGACAGAAGGGCTGCAAAGTTAAGCCTTAGCCAGGGTAATCTGATAACCTCAGTCACCTAGAAAATTTAAAAGTGTAGCACTCCCAGGAAGGACTACATAGCAGTAGATCATCTACGTATTGTAGAAGGGTGCTATGGGTTAGGGGGCAGAGGAGGATGTCTCGTGCCAGTGCCTGTCCGAAAAAATGGGTTCTATCTTGGAACCCTTGAGGCAAAACAGTCCAAGTCAGCTGGGAAGAAATATGAGTGTCTGGATCTTCCAATGTAAAAGCAAAGAGAAAGTGGCAGTCTGGGTGTAGAGGGATGGTAAAGAAGGCATCCTTCAGATCAAGGACAGTGAAATGGGTGGTATCAGGGGCAACACGCGAGAGGAGTGTATATGGATTAGGAACAACTGGAAAGGTAGGGACTACTGCCTCATTGATGAGGCGTAGGTCCTGCACGAGACGATAGGCCCCAGAGCTTTTCCATACAGGCAGGATAGGAGTATTGCATGGTGAGTTGGCGGGAACTAGAATGTGCTTTGGAGCAGTCGTGTAATGATGGGTTTTATTCCTTGTCAGTGTTCAAGGGAGATAGGGAACTAGGGTCTAGAGGGGAACTTGGAAGGGTCTTTTAGCCAGATGTGGACCGGAGTGTGGTGCTGGGCAATGATTGCGGTGGAGGTGTCCCACACCTTAGGGTTAATGGGGACTGGAAACGGGAACGGGGGGTCAACCTGGTGGGGTTTGTCAGGTGAGAGAAGGGGGAAGAGGAATGCGAGGTGTGGGGAGGGGTTGGGTGGAAGTGAACTGAGGCCCCTAGCTTGGAGAGGAGATCTCGTCCTAACAAGGGGACTGGGCACGAAGGAATGATAAGAAATGAGTGCAAGAACAGGGAGCCATCCATGCGGCAAGAGAGAGGAGGAGTCTGGTGGTAGGTGGAGGGAGTGCCGTCAATTCCCATGACTGTGACAGTGGAGGGGTGGCTGGGGCCACTGAAGGAAGGCAAAACAGAGTAGGTAGCCTCCGTGTCCATAAGGAAGGATATGGACTTACCCGCTACCTGGAGTATAACCTTGGGCTCAGGGAGAGTGAGAGGGGCCCCCGAGTCTGGGCCTCTTCAATCTTCATCGATGTCGAGGAGCTGGAAGGCTCCTCCAATACCTGGAGGAGGGTCGTCACGTGGAGGCGCAGCAACCATCCTTAGGCCGGGGCAGTCTGACTTCCAGTGGCCCATCTGCCGACAGTTCAGACAGGGGCAGGTTGGCTCCTTTGGGTTGGGGCACTGCTTGGCCCAGTGGCCATCGTTGCCACACTTGAAGCAGGCACCAGGTGGCGCTCGGGTAGTACCTCCTTTCTAGGAGCTCCTGGAGCTGGCCGGTCTCAGGGCTGCTACCAAGGCCTGGGTTTGGAGTTGTACCTTCTGTTTTAGCCTGGCCTGTCGTTGGGCCTCAGCTGCATCTTCCCTGGAGTTGTAGACCTTGAAGGCCAGTTTGACTAAATCCTGGATGGGAGTTTGAGGGCCTTCCTCTGCCTTTTTTAATTTTTTTGGATATCAGGGGCTGACTGAGAAATGAAAGTGCCTCAGTCAGCCGGTTAAGAAAAATGGCCAGATTTTCATCTGCACCTTGGACTACCTCCTTTAACTTATTAAAATTGACTGACTTATTGAAGGCTGCCTGCATGCCAGCAAGAAGGCACTGGACCATCATATCTTGGCAGCGGCGGCCTGCCTGACCAACCTGCTAGTCCTAGTTGGGCTCGACTGAGGGCACCGCCTCAGTGCCAACTGGCATGGTGTGGTCAGTTAAATGAACCTGGTCAGCGTGCTGCCTGGCTGCCACTAGGATATGCTCTCATTCCTCAGGGGACAGGGTTGAGGTCATAACGACATGGGGATCATGCCAGGTGAGGTCATACACCTGGCACAGGTATCTGAACTCTTTGAAATACCGAGTGGAGTTGGCCGAAAAGGAGCCTACACGCTCTTCAATCTTAGACAGGTCTGCCAGCGAAAACAGCATATGGACCCCGACTACTCCTTCGGTGCCTGCCACCTCTCACAAGGGACACAGGAGGTCGGTCCTGGACTGAGTATGGGCTGAGACAGGCGAGGAAGGGGAGGAGGTGGAGGTAGGGGAGACAGAATCTGTTGGGTTTGGTGAGGGCACAGGAGGGGTGGAAGGGAGGGGAGGGGCTGACGAGGACGGGGATAATAGCAGGTCAGGATAAGGAGGAGGTTGGGCGGGAGACCAGAGGGGTGGCCGGGATAGGGTGTCAGGAGGCTCAGAAAAAGAGGAGGAATCATCCCTCTCCTTGCTCAAGGGAAGAGACTTTAAGAGTAGGACCTGAGCTAACGAGCATTGAGCGCAGAGATCTGGGTGAGAACGCAAGTCCTAAAAGGCTTGAACATAGGGTATCTCATGCCATTTGTCTAGTATCTTGCAGCAGTTGGTCAGATCAGTGAGGATGTTAAAGTATAGAGTGCCTTCTGCAGGCCACTGAGACTGATTATCCAATTTATATTGCGGCCATGTTATTGTGCAGAAGAAAATGAGCCGCTTTCATTTTATGTCTTGGCTGAGACTTAAAGTCTGGAGATTTGCCAAGAGGCACCCCAGAGGGGATTTTTGGTTTGGTTTGGACTGGGTAGTTCCCATGGTCTCAAGGCGGGCAGTCCGGAGGCAATGGGAGCGTCCTCTCACTGCCACATGGAGTGCGGGGTACGGTGGCTTCCGAGGAGGTTGGACCTCTCCTAGTCCCCAGTGCCAAGGTTGCAGTTGACCGGAGAGAGCCCCTGACGCGGCCGCGAATTTCAGACAGGGACTCCTGAAGGTAGCCTTCAGGACGGGGGGGAAACTTACCCAGCAGTGATTGAATTGAGTCTTATACTTGGTGAGACGGCTCCAGGCTTGAGGAGGGGATCCTGGCTCAGGGAGAGGAGAGCCTGCCCGACCTAGCAGGGGTCCAGGGAGGGATATCCTCCCGGGTTTCAGTGCCAATTGTAAAGGTAAACTGAGGCTGGAGCCAAACCGGGAATGAAGACACAAGGTAAATGGCAGTGAGAATAGCCTTTATTAGGACTCGTGGGTGAGGTTCCCCAGTCCTAAGGTGCAGGCTGAGGAAGTCGCACTGAGGGAGGAGGGTAGAGGCTTTCTATAGCCCGAGAGGTAGAGAAGCTGGGGGGTCACAGGGCCTGGGGGGTCTTGAAACTACTAGGGCAGGAGTTGAGTAAGGGTCACGAGGAAGGGGTCTTTGGAAACTGTTAATCGAAACAGCTGTTTACGAACTTGTGAAATGCAGGTGAGCTGCAGGTCATAGGGGAGTGTGGTTGCCTAGCTGGAACTCTGACGCATGTAAGTCTGCGGGTGTGTACAAGGGTGAAGGGAGTCTTTAACAAAAGACCTGCTATGCTGGGTAACGCCACCCCGTTGAGTCTAGATTCCTGCCTAACAAATATAATATGAAATGGCTATATGTTCAGGTAATGTGGGTATGGTAAAACTATTACAATGGGGAAAGAATCAGGAATTCATATTTAAAGAGATGTTATTTTGACAGGGATAATATTAGTACAGTTATTCTCAGATGAGTGTGTGTGTAATGATGGATAAAGTAAACGAATAATTATGGGATAGTCTGATTCAGCCATCTCCTGTGTCCTTAAAAAGCAGGTTTCTTAGTGTGAAAGAATGGAATAAAGAAGTAATATAGACTAGACTAAGAAAAAAAACTTCATACTTCTAAATTTTACTTAGAATTATCAGTATGAACTTGAGTTTATCATATATACATATATATGTATGATAACCGTATATGTGTATGTTTATGTATGAATTAACAGTTATGTTTTCTAGCCTGGCCACTCAAAAGGCCTAGAAGCAACAACCAACACAATATCATGAGACTCTCTAGCATCCAAATACCTTGTGGTCTTAAAATGCTTTTTTTCCAAGTTATTTCCTAATGCTATTTCCTTCTTGAGGAAATGGCTAAATCCATTTACAAAGCAGAAAATGTGCAAGATGAGCCTGAACCTTCTTACAACTGCTAAAGAGATAACTGTAATGACAGTAGAGTACATGAGACTAACTGAGGCAACATGAGCTTCAAAACAGGGAACTGCAATGTATTGGATCCCACCAAATATGGTAAAATCTATTGTAAATAATAATTTAAAAGACAGAAAATGAATTGGTCCCCTTTAGAAAAGTCAGCAAACTAAAAATTGAAGAATCACGCATTTATTTTATTTTTCCTATGTGAATTTTACCACTGGATTACTGAGTAATAGATGAGGAAAGCATAGTTTTATAAAAATCCATATAATACATGCCATTAGTCCAATTAACACATGAGAAAGGAATTATAGAGCTGGAAAATTACCATTTTGCAACTCTCAGTGAATAAATGAATCATAGAGCATCAGCAGCTGCTAATTATACAATAAATGGGACAACTAGGCATTACAAGCCCCCACTGGGAAAACACATTGCCCCACAGTCTTGAGAGTAGTATTAAACCTGAGCCTGATGAGGACTTTTAATCCCGCAGCCAAATCTCGGGATATACAGGGCACTGAGAAACTTGTCAAATAGTCTCACGGCATCAACAACATTGAAACTAACCATCTAAATGGGCGAGACTAAAGAAGATTGTCTAGAAATGCATATTTGGATGATAAAAACATGAGGAAGTATCGGGAGAACCCGCTCTTGATGTCTAACATGGGTTCTTTTCTATTTCCTAAGTATCTTGGCTGCTTTGAGAAATAAAGGGAAAGAGCACAAGAGAGAGAAATTTAAAGCTGGGTGTCTGGGGGGGACATCACATGTCAGCAGGATCCTTGATGTTTCCCGAACTGTAAAACCAGCAAGTTTTTACTAGCGATTTTCAAAAGGGGAGGGAGTGCCCGAATAGGGTGTGGGTCATAGAGATCACATACTTCACAAAGTAATAAAATATCACAAAGTAAGTGGAGGCAGGGCGAGATCACAGGACCACAGGATGGGTTAAAATTGCTAACGAAGTTTCAGGCATGCATTTTCATTGATAACTTCTTATCAGGAAATAGGGTTTGAGAGCAGACAACCTGTCTGACCAAAATTTATTGGGTGGGAATTTCCTTGTCCTAATAAGCCTGGGAACACTGTCAAGCCTTTGAGCCCAAGCCAAGCCATCGCATCCCCTGTGACTTGCATATACATGCCCAGATGGCCTGAAGTAACTGAAGAATCACAAAAGAAGTGCAAATGCCCTGCCTCGCCTTAACTGATGACATTCCACCACAAAAGAAGTGAAAATGGCCGGTCCTTACCTTAAGTGATGATATTATCTTGTGAAATTCCTTTTCCTGGCTCATCCTGGCTCAAAAATCTCCCCCACTGACCACCTTGTGACCACCACTCCTGTCCGCCAGAGAACAAACCCCTTTGACTGTAATTTTCCTTTACCTACCCAAATCCTATAATACGGCCCCACCCTTATCTCACTTCGCTGACCCTCATTTCAGACTCAGCCCGCCTGCCCCCAGGTGAAATAAACAGCCATGGTGCTCACACAAAACCTGTTTGGTGGTCTCTTCACATGGACGCACATGACAAGCACTACAGGAGGCAGGGCTTTTTTCATCCCTTTGGCATCCACCATAAAAGACCACAGGGCTTAAAGGGGCCGTCTATAAGCCTACCTTCAGGGCGCATTGTCTTTCTCAGGCATGTTCCTTGCTGAGAAAAAGAATTCAGCAATATTTCTCCTATTTGCTTATGAAAGAGGAGAAATATAGCTGTGTTCTGTCCGGATCACCGGCCACCAATTCAAAGTTACCTCTCTTGTTCCCTGAACATTGCTGTTATCCTGTTCTTTTTTAAGACACCCAGATTTCACGAGGTGGCCGGTGCCTGTAGTCCCAGCTACTTGGGAGGCTGAGGCAGGAGAATGGCGTAAACCCAGGAGGCGGAGCTTGCAGTGAGCTGAGATCCGGCCACCGTACTGCACTCCAGCCAGGGCGACAGAGCCAGACTCCGTCTCAAAAAAAAAAAAAAAAAAAAAAAAAAATGCCTGGATTTCATATTGTTCAAACACACATGCTCTACAAACCATTTGTGCAGTTGACACAATCACAGGGTCCTGAGGCTACATTCATCCTCCTCAGTTTACGAAGAAGATGACGAGATTAAGAGATTAAAGACAGGCATAAGAAATTATAAAAGTATTAATTTGGGGAACCAATAAATGTCCATGAAATGTTCACAATTTATTTTCTTCTGCCACAGCTTCAGCCGGTCCCTCCATTCAGGGTCCCTGACTTCCAACAAGGAAGAAATACAAGAAACTGATTACTGTAAATCAAGTTAATGGTTACTTATTAGGAGAAGGCAAGGATTGTGATTGGAACAGGGTACAAGAGGCTTCTGAAGTGACTAACAAAGTTGTTGGTTGCAAGGGTGTTTGCCCCATAAGAGCTGTTTAAGGTGCGTATATCTTCTGTGTGATTTTTCTTTATCCATGTTTTGTTTTACAATAAGAGGGTGAAAGTTTTCACAATAAAATATGTGCTCTATTTTACCATAAGGTTTTGAAAAATCAAAATCAACAAAGCCTAATTGTTCTACTAAATGAATCCATAGTTTCAGATTACGGCTATAAATTCTTACACAATTCACTTGTAATAAGATTTTAAAACTGTGCTTGTTAAGTATCTATAGAAAAATTAGAAAACACATACAAGCAAAATAAAGAAAATAGAAATCACTCTTAGCATATCTTCTGACAGAAGTTTTCCTGTGTATATGTAGTTTATACTTTTTTGATAAATATTAATAGAATCAGTGTTTGCTATTTTGCAATCTGCTCCCATTACTGAAAATATCACAAATATACTTCAATTTTGTTACATATAATTTTGCAATATTATTAAAAGACTGTATTTCTATTGATTATATTGAAATAAAAACATATGTTCAGTAAATCATCCACACCCCATACTTGAACATTGATGTTGGTCTTTCCAATATTTATTATTGTATATAAGCCTGAAATAATCATGCTTATAGCTAAATATTGGTACATATCCTTAATTTTTTACAGAAGCTAAATTTATCAAAGTGGAATTATATGTCAAGGTATTTTTCTGGTATGAATTGTAAAATTGTAAAATTATTCCTCAGTAAGATTGGGCTAATTTATAGGAGTATTACGTTATTCAGTGAGGTTGATTTTAATGTCAGGGCATTAGGCAAAAATCATGTGCAGCCAAAACCACTCTGGGAAATTATTTTAATATCTCATAAAGTACAGTATGCATGGTTTTATGTAAATAAATTGGAAATAGCATAAACGCCAATGTAATTTTATTGGAGACACATTCAAGGTGTTCTCTTCATGGCACTTCAGAAGCAATTAAGAACAACATTCAGATTCTAGTTTCCAATAACTTGTTCTTTCTAAAGCTCCTAGAAAATAAGATATTTCTAGACCCTGCTTACTTTATTATTATTTTTTTTTTACCATATTTGCCACATTTGGATTGTGATGGTTTTTAAAATTATGAGCTTCCCCACTAAATTAACAGATCTTTGAAATCAGAAAAAAGTTCTAATTCTTTTTATAATTACCTCAGCATCTAGCCTGAAGTGAAGCCACCTGGAAGAATTTACATAGTAAATAAATATTCACTCGAGTCATTTCTATATAAATATTATTGCAAACATTTTGAACACTTACTTTGTACCAGGAACTGCGCTAAGTTTTCTCCTTCCATTATTTCATTTAATACATTATGATATTTGTATCATTATTATGCCAATTTTACAGAAGTAAAATCTGTCTTAGTAAGTAACAGAACTAGAATTTATACCTGGGCTGTTTGACCCAAGTTATAACCAATTCTTCTGTTATGGAGAACGTAAGTGCTCATTTAGTCTTTTGAAAAAGAATAATAATGTTTCTGCTTACAGCTTATTTTCACATAATTCTGTGAGACTTTGCCTTATCTTTTTAAGATTTACTAAATTTAAAGCTGCCTAAAATCAAAGTGTGGTAACTGGTTTAATTCAGGAAAGCTATTTATTTTCGGGATATTTAATATTAGTTTGGATCAGTTTTTCATTTTGCATAGTTATATACTTGGATTAAAGCTAATTGTGGTTGAACTAGCCTTAAATATTTGCCTCTTGTACTGTCGGCTCAGATGTAGGCAGAACAAATATCACCAGATGAGGTGAAAAACTAAGGACACATCACAAGTGAAGTAATTACTATCTAGTACCTTCTTCAGAATTCTGACTACAAGTTGATATTTAGGAAAATTTATAATCTACTCAGACCACAGTAATTAATATTTCTTCCTGGAAGAGAAATTTAACAGAAGATAAAACAACATTTTTTGTGAAATATTTCTGGTACCTTTACTTTTACATCCTATAGAGTCACATCCTAAACAGAAATTCAAGTCTAAAATCGGTATAGATGGTTAAAAATAAAAATCCACCATAGTCAAAATTAACTCTAAGACCCTGTTGTGTGTCGAATTTTGTCCCTCTACCCCAAAATATGTTGAAGTCCTAATTCCCAGAACCTGTGAATGGAAGCGTATTTGGTAACTAAGGTCTTTGTAGATGTAATTAAGTTAAGATGAAATCATTAGGGTGGGTTCTAATCAAATATGACTGGTGTCTTTATCAGTGGAGAGAGACAGCTTGGCACAGGGAGCAGAGCACATGACAGTGGAGGCAGAGATTGGAGTGGTGCATGTACACATCAAGAAACACCCAAGATTGCCAGCAACACCAGAAACCAAGAGAAAGGCATGCGGACAGATTCCCCATAGAGAGCACGGCCCTGCTGACACCTTGATTTCAGACTTCTACTCTCCAGAACCGTGAGAGAATATATTTATGCTGCTTAAAGACACCCTGTTTGTGGTCCTTTATTTTGACAGCCCGAGAAAACTCATATAGATGCATACAGAAGCACTGCTTTAGAGAATAAAGTACTAGCCCCAAATTACAAACATTCAACACATGAATTTGTTTTCCAGTTAGATTTGGAGTGCGTCACTGTTCCTCCATTCAGCATCACATCTAGTGGTTAGCTTGTGTTTTGGAACCAAGTTGGATGAAAAGTAGGTAAGTATTTTCTAGCACTAAATTACCTTTAATATGGTGAGCTATATACACTCTGAGGGGAATCAAGTAACATGTCTCTTCCCAAGTTCATCCCTGTTGACTGGTGAAAAGATAAGCTGAGTCTCCCATACTAAAAACATTATATCTCCTTTTCTCTCTTCCTCATCTGGGCAGTACAGTGGAATCTGCATAGGTGAGATCCACTATTGTGACATTTCCACAGTATCTTGTGCTTTATACTTCATTTATTTTAGTTGTCTCATAAGAATATGATTTATTATAATTGTTTCAGTTTTTTGAGAGTTTCAAATATATGCTTTTCACTACCCTTTAAATTGCCTAAAATTTAAATTTAAATTTAGAAGGATATTACATATAAAACAAGTTTTTTTGCTCATAAAACTATCTTTCTTGGTTTATTGAGTATAGACATATGGTTCATTCGGGCAGATAATACATACTAATTTAATTTACTTTTAAATCTGTGTAAATTTAGTTATAAATGGAGCTGTGAACTGCTTAACTTTAAGGAATTTGCATCACATTTTTATCTCATTTCAGAAAAGGCAAAACTTGGAACAAAAATTACCCTCAATATAAAAAGAAATTTAAAAAGTGCCTGTTGGAGTAAATGCCTTCATTTTGACACTCGTTTATAGAAATTGTTCAATTTATAAGGAAGTGGATGGGCACAGTGATTCACGCCTGTAATCCCAGCACTTTGGGAGGCCGAGGCGAGTGGGTCACGAGCTCAGGAGTTCAAGACCAGCCTGGCCAACGTGGTGAAACCCCGTCTCTACTAAAGATACAAAAATTTAGCTGGGTATGGTGGTGCGTGCGTGTGGTCCCAACTACTTGGGAGGCTGAGGCAGGAGAACTGCTTGAACCCACTTGATCATGCCATTGCACCCCAGCCTGCGTGAAAGGGCAAGACCCCATTTGAAAAAAAAAAAAGAAAAGTGAGGGTCAAGAACGTGTTTTTAAAAGAAACCATCCTTTGACTGCTACAGAAATAAATACATGCTACTTGTACACTGCATTTCAACATCAGACCTTTGAGATCTGGTTTGCAGGACAGAAATGCTTTCACCAAATTGTACAGCAAAAGTCAACATACAAAAGCCTACAAGAAGTCACTTGATTCTTCACTTCCTGGTGAAGAAGCCAGGGTCCCACAGAAGCAAAAACGTGTCCTGTTTAATTTTTAAGCTACAGTGCGTAACTTATCTTCATTGCACATGGCCTTAAGATTCCAACAAAGCTTTGACATCAAAACTTCGTATCCATGCCCTTATATTTTTATTTAAAATGGAAGCAGTAAAGGAATGCATTGTTGAATATTTTATTCATCTTTCCAAATACAAGTTTAAAATATAAATACTCCTAGTTTTGAAGCAAAAAAAAAAAAAAAAAAGTAAAGTAGTTAATTTGTTTCATTGCCTTAGTTTTAAACACTACTACAGATTGAGATTTTACTGTCAATGCTCAAACCGGGGGCACCACAAGGATTATTTTCCAGTCCTTTTCTGCATGGCTTTCTTTTTCCATTTTCTGATAAGGTATACAGAAAAGCTAAATGAAAATATGTGATTTTATGATTCGTTTTCTACATCCACATTTTTTACTTGCAAATTAAGTCAGCAGAATTCAACTTTCCAACAGGTGGAATTTAACTTACCATTTCATTTTGTTCTAAAGATTTTCTTTAAGAATCCGATACAGCTAATAATTAACGGATTAATTTCAGTTGTCCCCACTTTCCTAGTCTCTGAATTACACCTAATTTGTTTAATAATCTGCCCTCCCATGCATGGGAAGTTAATATTCAACTGCGTTAGGAAAATTTGTATGTATTCTCTATAATATAGCTTATTTACAGAGGATACCTTTTCAGAGTTTATAAACATTGAATGCCTGTACTTTACCATATGATCAGATTTTTAACCATATAGATATTACTTATATTTTCCTCATTTTACCAAGTGACTCTTAGATGCATATAACCAAAGAGATTTATCAGAGAATGATTACATAAGGTACATATATGACCACTTAATCCCTTCAAGCTTTTATGAAATTTTGCAGAAATTAATTTTTAATGAACTATTGCTGGGTGGAGTATTCTCACCTTTTCTTAGCACTCCAGGATATCCACAAAATATAAAACAAACTATCCTTCTGCACTGTTATGCTAAAAAGTTTAATTAACAGAAAATACTACATAACATATACACCTAGTATTAAGAGTCGAAGTCCTTATTACTTCTCTTCTGGAAGAATGTCAAAGGCGCCTCATGTTCCCTCTATTTCTGGTGACTCTTTTCTGCAAGCCCTGACACAGCAATCGCATTGATCTCTTTAAAGTAAAACACCTTCAATGCCTCCCTATTGTTTAAGTGATGAAATAAAATTCTAAATAAGTATTCAGATGCTGACCTAACCTGTGAAAATTTACTCTACAAAACTCGTTCCTCTCAGCACCTGAAGGTTTTTGTTGTTGTTGTTTATTTTCCTTTTTATTTTCTTTCTTTAAAAAATATAATCCCGCTATTATAGAACTCAACTAAAAGAGTCAAGTTCATTTCTCGCCAATGCCCAAACTGCATGTATTTTCATCTAAACCAGATCTTTTACTCTTGACTTCATACACCAAGGTCACGAGCCGTGGAGCGAAGCAGAAAACCCAGCCTACATCCTGCCACCTGCCTTAAGAATGCAAGTTGTAGTCAGTTACAATGACTGCAGTCTCCAAGCATATTGAATCAGGCCACCATGCAGACTCTCAGTTACAAATTTTCTATGTTTCACTGGAAATCATGAACACATATCACTTCTACAAGGATTCCAGGGTAGAAATTTTCCTGCAGGTTACTCCATTACTCCATTTTTTCAGTTATGTTCTTTTGTTATTCAAGAATGTGTTTCCAGCCCCCATTGCTTACTTTCTTTCTTGAAAAAACATTTTTGTCCATCCTGTTCTCCAGCCTCTCTCCTCTCTCTCTCTCTCTCTCTCTCTCTCTCTCTCTGTGTGTGTGTGTGTGTGTGTGTATATATATATATATATGTTTGTTTGTTTTTTTTTTTGCATAATTGTGTGTGTGTAGAAAAAGATACGGAAGTAGAAAGCACAAAGATATATAGAAACATACAGTGGCAGGCAGCAAATCTTGTTTTAACATCAGAATTTAATTCATTAGCAGATTGACCCAAAAAGTGTAAAGTAGGCAGAGAGTTCTAGTTACATGGTGGCAGGCAAGAGAGCATGTGCAGGGTAACTGCCCTTTCTAAAACCATTATGTCTCATGGGACTTAATCACTATCACAAGAACAGCACAGGAAAAATCCAAACCCCATGATTCAATTACTTGCGCTCAGGTCCCCCACATGTCAGGTCCTTCCCATGACATGTGGGGATTATGGGAGCTATAATTCAAGATGAGATTTCGGTGGAGACACAGCCAAACCATATCATTCTGCTCCTGGCCCTCCTAAATCTCATGCCCTCACATTTCAAAACCAATAATTCCTTCCCTCCAGTCCCCCAAAGTCTTAACTCATTTCAGCCTTACCTCAAAAATCCACGGTCCAGAGTGGCATCTAAGACAATGCAAGTCCCTTTCACCTATGAACCTGTAAAATCAAAAGCAAGTTAGTTACTTCCTAGATACAATGGAGATACAGGCATTGGATAAATACAGTCGTTCCAAATGGGACAAATTGGCCAAAACAAAGGGCCTACAGGCCCCATGCTACATATTTTATGAGCTCCTCCCCCCATTCACTCTGATAAAATACATTGAGTTCTCTGGTCACAGTCACAAGCCTTCATCAAGAAATTTTCTAGCACTACAGTCTTGTAGCTTCTTCATTTTTTCAACTTTATCCTTTTTTATTGTTTCAAGTCACCTGCCTATAACCTTGGCTTTACACCTTGAATCTCACCACCTCTGAGCAATGATCCACTGACAAAATCTTCAATTTTGAAATGATATTCCTTGATGACAACTTCTACATTTATACTAAAACCAGGCGAAGTCAGTCTTCTTTGCAAGTTCTGCCACCTTTATGATTCATTTGAAAGCCTTATTTTTAGCACTGTCTGCAATCTAGTCATAAGAGATAAAGATAGCTCTAAATACTACCATGCAACTTTCACAGCATTCTCTGAGTAGATATTTTGCTGAACTGAAATTGTCATCATCTTTTGTCAAGATACCAGGGTAGTTAATAAAAGTCAGGCAACTACACAATTTTTATAATTAACTGTGTGCCCATGAATATCAACGGGTAAAGATTTGGCTTGGCTAATGCTTTTCTTTTCATCTGTAACTCCTTCCAATCCACCACAGTTTCATGTTAGTCAGTGCATGCCAAGAGCTAAAACCACTCCACTTGCCATGAGCAATGAAGTCCTACTTGTCATCTGACTGTGGGATAAATTCATTCCATGATTTCATCATGAAGATCTGATTTTGAAAGCCACTTCTGGTATCAACTTTCTTAACTTAGGGTTTTGTCCTGGAAACAAACACTTAGATAAGGACTTGGATGCAGATAATACATTTGGGTGTCCTGCAACAGAATTGAGAAAGTGGGACCATTGATTCCTGGGAGAGAGAAAGGGAAAAGTGTGCTAATATGCTGATTATCTATGTGAAAAAACTGGGGTTCATTCCTGCTAGATATCCTCTGAGAAGTCATGTACAACAGGCCTCAGCATTTTCCCACAGAGGACTATAGAGCTGGGGTATTTATCCTTTGTATTAGTCCCTTCTTGCATTACTATAAAGAACTACCTGAGACTGAGTAATTTATAAAGAAAAGAGGTTTCATTGCCCCCCAGTTCCACAGGTTATACAGGAAACATGGTTGTGGAGGTTTCAGGAAACTTGCAGTCCTGGTAGAAGGCCAAGAGGAAGGAAGCACTCCTTACATGGCCAGAGCAGAAAGAAGAGAGTGAAGCGGAAGATGCCACACACTTTTAAACAACCAGATGTCATGAGAACTCACTCACTGTCATGAGAACAGCAAGGGAAAAATCCACCCCATCATCCAATCCCTTCCCAGTCAGTCCCTCCCCCAACATGGGGGATTACAATTCAGCATAAGATTTGGACAGGGACACGTATCCAAACCATATCATCCTGAAACTACATTCCCCTTGATTGCGGGTTTTCTTTCAGAAATTCACTCCTCCACACTCTTGGGTTGGCCTTCAGGTTGTTGAATGATCTGCAGTCTAGGAGGAAGCGAAGAAGAGAGAAGTATCTTGGCCTGACTTTGATGTGTGTCACTGTTAATGATGCCCGGAACTGTCCATCCAGGGATGCTAAAACCAGAAGGGCTGAGATGTTATGTGATCCATGGCAAGGTCTCTTCATTATAATTTAATGACATTTTCTTAGCTTTCATTATATGTGAACCTCCTCGCAGCAGTTGATATTTTGCCTAATTCTATCTTAAAACACTGCTCTTTAGTTTCCATAAAACTATGGCCTTTTAGATTCCCTCCTATCCCTTACTTCTGTAACTTTACTTTTTCCTTCATCCTGCTAGATATATTTTTTATGTGTAACTTCAGTCTTATTGTTTTATGTCTCTCACCTCTCTTCCTTGTTATTTTCCAATTTCAACTAGCACCTATTAATCTATATTTCAGTTCTCTAGCCCTAGCTCTTCATTTTCACCTCGTAGGCATCTCCAGTGAAAAGTTCCAAAAGCAACACAAGCTCAACATGTCCAAAATACATCCATCTCAGATCTGTGTATTTCCTTAATCTCTTATTTCTGTCTGAGGCATCATCTCTCAATGCTCAGACTGAATATCTCAATATTGACATCTACCACTCATTTATTTCTTTTCCCATATCCAATTAGTTTCCAAGTACTCTCTATTCGAAGGTTTATTTATTTTGTAAATCCTTCTCTCAATTATAATTTTTCACGATTTCTATCTTAATTCATGCCCTCACTCCCTCCAATTAGGAGGACTGAAAATGCTTTCTAATGTGTTTCTCTTTTCAATTTCTTCTACACAGGGCCACGTCATTGTTTTAATATCAAGTACATCTCTGATTCAGACACATTCTTCTAAAATGCTTTTGATGACTAAGCAATAGTAATAGATAACATTATCTATCTATCTATCTATCTATCTATCTATCTATCTATCTATCTATATTACTTCCTACATACCAGCTTCTATTCTATAGACTTTGCATTATAAAAAATTATTTGATCTTCATAATAATCATCTTATTTCATAAATGAGAAAAAATGCCTAAAATTATATACCTACAAACAAGCAAATCAGAAATCAAACAGGTGGCCTGTTTTAAAAATCTGTGCTACTAATCACTATACTAAAATGACTTATAAGGCCACATAGAACAAAAGCCTGCAGAATAAAATGGCAAACACTTAAGACCCTTTATAAAACTGTGTCCCAAACTTCTTTTTAAAATTAACTCGCAGTTTTAATGATTTATTTGGGATATTCTGTCCTAAACTATTAATATACATTATTTTATTTTGTTCTCCCAATGATCTCATGAAATTGGTATTATTCTTACTCTCACTTTTCTCATGTGGATCAACTGAGGCTTAGAGAAGAGGTATTATTTGCATAAGGTCCCATGTACAATAAGTTGCAGAGCTAGGGATTGAAATCATGATCTTGCCTTCCAAGTCTACATTCTAGACAACTGTATCATTCCACATTCATTTGCCCTTCCTGTTAAAAAGATGGTGAAATAATCATCATCCATATATGTCCCTCAATGTCTGGCCTCCATACCACCACTTATATGTCTTCCTTCAAAGAAAATGCATTTCTGCCTTACACACTCTGCAAGCCCAAATCCTGCCTATTTTGAAATTTTCCTTGAATATTACCTTAATTGAAGATAGTCTCCCCAGGCTCTGTGCTGAAAAGCACCTCTCTACGAACAATATCACTTTCTAACCAGAATTTATATTACATACCTGCATTCTCTATATCTCTATGCTCAGGAAGAAAAAGAGGTCAATCTGTAGCCTCCAAAACACCTAGCATGTAATATTTTTGGAGATTTGATTAATTTATTTTTGTAAGAGTTACTGATCAAGAGGAGAAAAGTATTTTATTACCCTTCAAAATATATAACCCTAAGTGCAGAAATAAAATAATATTTGAAAAAAAGGAATATAACAATACAAAGACTTGATAATTTATATCAATTGAATTCCTAATTGCCTAAACAAAATATATCACCTAAAAGTAGCCATTAGGTAAGAAACCTAAGAAAGAGTTCAGGTACTTTATTTTAAATCTCATAAACATAGAAGCTCTACTTTTTTGGCAAATATTTACTGAGTCCCCATTATGTGCCAGACACCAATGTGGTATGCTGTGGGTACAACACTGAGCATCACAAAGACCTCAGTTCTGACCTTAGGATCAGTCTATTGGAAGAGACGAACATTCATAAAAATACCACACAGATACAGGAAACATTGCAATTATAATACATTCCACAAATAAAGTTTTGAGTATGGGAATTTGACAAGAAAGTAGAATAAGGCTACTTCTATTGAGTTCTGAAGCATTAGTTGTAGTTAAGGAAGACTGGGGACAGCAAGAGTATTCTATGCAGAGAATATGAAGAGGGTCAGTGAAGTGATTAATGCAAAAGGTACAAAGAGGTTGCTATTTCAACTTACTCAATTAGACTGCTAGATAATTGTATTAGTCAGGCTTCTCTAGAGAAGGTGTAAGTATTAACTTACACCATCACAAGTTCCCACAATAGGCTGCCTGCAAGTTTGAGGAGCAAGGAGAGCCAATCCAAGCCTCAAAACTGAAGAACTTTGGACCCCAATGCTCGAGGGCAGGAAGCATCCAGCAGAGGAGAAAGATGTAGGCTGGAAGGCTAGGCCAGTCTTGCCTTTTCACATTTTTCTGCCTGCTTTACATTCACAGGCAGCTGATTAGATGGTGCCCACCAGATTAAGGGTTGGTGGGTCTTCCCCAGTCCAATGACTCAAATGTTAATCTCTTTTGGCAACATCCTCACAGACACATCCAGGATCCATACTTTGTATCCTTCAATCCAATCAAGTTGACACTCAGTATTAACCATCACAAGTCCACTTCTTGTCAACTTGAACCCATACCCATCTCCTGAGATCATACATAATTTTCAAATAAAGACAATAATAATTGTCATAATTACACCTAACAATACAAGTATCCTTTGTACAACTGGAAACACACCAATACCCAGCCCAAATACTATTACATAAAGTTAACAATACTTAAATGCTGATATGAAGTCAATAAATCTATGTCACATAATAAAAGAAAAGAAAAGAAAATGAAGATATTTTCTTAGTACAAGTGTATACATGCACAAACATGTTTTTAACAAAAGAAAGAGGAAATACTCGTAACAGTTACAATCCTCCTTTCTGCAACTGGTCACATGATAATACCTGGTATTGATGACTACCTTCTTCTACTACCCATTCTGTATTCCCTTTGCCTTCAGCAAACCCCTCAGCAGGTCATGGTTTTTTCCTGGTGGAGTGACCCAAACCTTCATTCCTGAGAGGTCTGGACACTTGTAGTCTTGCCTGGATTGGGCTGTTGTAGTTTCCCATTGACCTTCATCACACACCATGGTAATCCTAAGAGACGCTTTAATAGATCTCCTGTATTTCATGCATACTCTTCCTTACCTCCGATATGGAATAGTAGATTGATTTCATCTTGATAGTCCAGGTCAATCATCCCAGCCAACAGTGTAACTCCCTTCTTAGTCTGTTGACTTAAAGGTAGGAGGAACCCAAAGTGTCTAGGTGGCAATCTTAACTCCCAGTTTAACAGAATCACTGCTGTGTCTCCTGGTGGCAGCATTCCTCCTTCTGAATGTTTCAAGAACAGGAAGCAAAAATTTTGCTAGTGGATCACCAGGTGTGATGATGGGTGGTTCCACTTCCACTTCCACCCCTTGATTCCTGGACCCCCGAATCCTGGCTATGGGAAAAACAGTACCATATATTGCACGCTGATTCAGAGCATACATGGCCTTCTGGAGGACTTTGCTCCAGCCCTGCAAAGTATTGTCACCTCGTTGGCATTGCAATTGTGACTTCAAAAGGCCATTTCACTGTTCTATGAATCCAGCTACTTCAGGATGATGAGGAACATAGTAAGACCAGTGAATTCCATTAGCATGAGTCCACTGCTGCACGTTTTTAGCCGTAAAGTGAGTGCCTTGGTCAGAGGCAATGCTATGTGGAATACCATGATGGTGGATAAGGTATTCTGGTGAGTCCACAGATGGTAGTCTTGACATAAGCATTACATGCACAATAGACAAACCCATATCCAAAGTGAGTGTTAATTTCAGTGAGGACAAACCTTTGCCCTTTCTATGATGGAAGAGGTCCAATATAATCAGCTTGCCACCAGATAGCTGGCTGTTCACCCCGAGGCATGGTGCCACATTGAGGGCTCAGTATAGGTCTCTGCTGCTGGCAAACTGGTACTCAGCTGTGACCGTAGCCATGTCAGCCTTGGTGAGTGAAGTTCATGCTGCTGAGGCCATGCATAAACTCCATCCCTGCCACCATGGCCACTTTGTTCATAGGCCCATTGGGTGATGACAGGGGTGGCTGGGGAAAGAGGATGAGTGGGGTCCACAGAACAGATCATCCTATCCACTTGATTATTAAAATGCCTCTCTGCTGAGGTCACCCATTGGTGAGCATTCACATGGAACAAATATCTTCATGGTTTTTGAACACTCTGAGAGGTCCATCCACATACCTCTTTCCCAAATTTCTTGGTCACCAATTTTCCAATCATGCTTTTTCCAAGTCCGTGACCATCCAGCCAAATCATTGGCTACAGTCCATGAATCAGTATATACTAGCACATCTGACTATTTCTCCTTCCATGCAAAGTGCACAACCAGGTGCACTACTCAAAGTTCTGCCCACTGGGAAGATTGTCCTTCACCACTGTCCTTCAGGGATGATCTAAAAAAGGGCTATAGTGCTGTAGCTGTCCACTTTCTGGTGGTGCCTGTGTATCGTGCAGAACCATCTGTGAACCAGGCCCTGATCTTCTCTTTCTCTGTTAACTGATCATAAGGAACTTCCTATGAAGCCATTAGTGCAGGCTGTGGAAGAGAAGGCAGGGTGGCAGGAGTGGAGACCATGGGCATTTGAACTGCTTCCTCATGTAACTTACTTGTGCCTTCAGGACCTGCTTGAGCCTGATCTCGTATATACCACTTCCATTTGATGATGGCATGATGGTGTGCACAACCTACTTTATGGCTAGATGGTTCAGAAAGCACCCAGTTCATGATAGGCAGTTCAGGTCGCATGGTGACTTGATGACCCACAGTCAAACGTTCGGTTACCACCAAAGCCCAATAACAGGCCGAGAGCTGTCTCTCAAAAGGAGAGCAGTTATCTGTAGAAGATGGCAGGACCTTGCTCTAAAATCCTAGAGGCCACCCCTGTGATTCACCTATGGGGGCCTGCCAAAGGCTCCAAACAGCATCCCTATCTGCCACTGATACCCCAAGCACCATTGTATCTGCTGGGTCATATGGCCCAAGTGGAAGAGCAGCTTACACAGCAGCCTGAACCTATTGCAGAGCCTTCTTTTCTGGACCCCACTCGAAACTGGCAACCTTTCAGGTCACTCGATGGGATGGAGTACCATACCCAAGTGAGGAAAGTGTTACCTCCAAAATCCAAATAGGCTCACTGGGCAATGTGCCTCTTTCTGGGTTGTAGAAGGGGCCTACAAACCCTTGTAGGCCCCTGTAGAACCTTAGAAGGAATTCCTCACCTTAGAAGGAATATATCGACAGACCTCACACCACCGTACCCCTAGAAAATCTACTGAGGTAGAAGTTCCCTGAATTTTAGTAGGATTTATTTCCCATCCTCTGGCAAGCAAATGTCTCACCAACAAGGCCAGTGTATTTACTACTTCTTGCTCACTGGATCCAATCAGCATAATGCCATCAGTATAACAGACCAGTGTGATATCTTGCAGAAGCAAAAAGAGGTCAAGGTCTCTCTGAATAAGATTATGACACAAAGCTGGAGAGGTGACATACTCTTGAGGTAGGACAATGAAGGTATATTGCTGGCCTTGCCAGCTGAAGGCAAATTGCTTCTGGTGGGCCTTATGGACAGGAATGGAGAAAAAGACATTTGCCAAGTCAGTGGCTGCATACCAGGGACAGGGAGATGTGTTACTTTGCTCAAGCAATGAAACCATATCTGGTATAACAGCTGCAATTGGAATCACCACTTGGTTAAGCTTACAATAATCCATTGTTATTCTCCAAGATATATTTGTCTTCTGCACAGGCCAGCTGGGAGAGTTGAATGAAGATGTGGTGGGAATCACCATCCCTGTGTCTTTCAAGTCCTTGACGGTGGCACTAATCTCTGCAATCACTGCAGGGATGCAATATCGTTATTTAGTATTTTTCTTTTTTCTTTTTCTTTTTTTCTTTTTTCTTTTTTTTTTTTTTTTTTTTTTTTTGAGACAGAGTCTTACTCTGTTGCCCAGGCTGGAGTGCAGTGGTGTAATCTCGGCTCACTGCAAGCTCTGCCTCCTGGGTTCATGTCATTCTCCTGCCTCAGCCTCCTGAGTAGCTGGGACTACAGGTGCCTGCCACCATGCCTGGTTAATTTTTTAGATGGGGTTTCACCATGTTAGCCAGGATGGTCTCCATCTCCTGACCTCGTGATCCACCCACCTCGGCCTCCCAAAGTGCTGGGATTACAGGCATGAGCCACTACACCCGGCCTGTTATTTACTATTTTTCTTGGTAGAGACAGCTCTAATGGCTTCCATCTGGCGTTTCTGACCATAAAGACCATCACCCTACCAGTCAGAGAGACAATGTGGGGGTTCTGCCAGCTGCAAAGTACATCTGTGCCAATTATGCACCCTTGCACTGGGGAAATGAACACAGGATGAGTCCAGGGACCTGAACTAAAACTAAAGTAAGTGGGACCTGAGCTAAAACTCCATTAATTACCTGAACTCCATAAGCCACTACTTCAACTGGAGGACCACAACGACATTTTGGGTTTCCTGGAATCAACGTCAGCTCAGAGCCAATGTCCAATAGTTCTTGAAATGTCTGATCATTTCCCTTTCCCCACTGCACAATTACCCTGGTAAAAGGCCAGAGGTCTCCTTGGGGAAGGATAGGGAAAAGATTCACTGCATAAACTGTCAGTAATGTAGTGAGGTCCTTCCTCTAGGAGACTCGGCCTCCTCTTATTCAAGGGGTTTTGGGTCTGTAAACTGGCTCAAGTCTGGAAATGGATTGAGGGGCTATGATTCTGTTTTTATAATTCAAATTAGTCTTTTGTCCATTTGACCTAGAAGTTTTATCCTTATATAAATTAAGTAGGAATGCAGTAGGCTTCCTATCAATTTCACTTCTAGGAACATTGTGATTTATTAGCCACTGCCAGAGTTCTACACTAGTAAGACTATTCTGATTGCTGCTTTGTCTCTGCTATCCATTACAGTAGTCACGCCCACCTTGCTGTTCACAGTTGAGCGGCACCACTTGGCCCCTGCCACCTCAGGATCCTAGTTTTTCTATTGTGTTTAAATTTTGTGGTTGAGTGACTGCGGTTCCCACTGTTAGCTTTGACATACAGAGAAGAGCAATTACAGGGCTTTTCAAAGATGCAGGTGCTGCCCTCACAAATCTATTTCACAAGTCATTGGTCAAGGGTATATCTTCTGGACCCTCCCAGCTGGGATGAGTAGGTCTAAAGTGCCTAATCCACTCCACCATCCCATTCTCCCTAAGCCTTTGGATCCCTTCCTCTACATTAAACCAAGGAAGATCAGGCCTTGCTCACAGTGGGCCATCTTTTAATCCATATTTCTACTCACCAAACAAATAAACTATTAGAACCTTTTTTAACTCCCAGAGCTGCAACAATAAAAGCACAGTCCCTACTTAGCAGGCCCAAATCAATACATTCAGCCTGATCTAACTCTATGTTCCTTCCCTCATTATCCCACACCCTTAATATCCATTCCCATGCCTGTTCTCCAGATTTCTGTTTATATACTCCAGAAAACTCAAGCAATTCTTTTCAAGTGCAGCATACCTCCTCATGGGTCACACTCTCAGCCTTACCTCTAGAGGCCCACTAGGACTTTAGTCTAACTATAGGTCTAGAAGCAAACAGCAGTGTTGTGGGTGGCGCCTGAAAAGAATCAACATTATTTTGCAAGGCAACTATGTGTGAGGGGAGGCTATCAACATTTCCTCAGGAAGCACAGGGTTTACCTCCTCAGACTAAGGTAGAAAGACTGATGGCAGCATGGGTTGGGGAAGGGATGCTGCCACTACTGGGGATGGGGAAACTGTTCCTTTTGGCAAAAAAAAAAAAGTTTCATCAGAGTTTACACACTCAATGTCCCCAGTTTCAGCAGGGTCCTCCCATATGTCCCTGTTCCAAGTTGCAGGATTCCATTCTTTTCCAATAAATGCCCTCACTTTAACAGTAGACATCTCTTGAGGCTTTGCATGCACCTTTCATTACAGATTAGCCACTCGCATAATAAGAGTTTGTGTCTGTCTTTCCGCAATCTCAGCTTTTTCTCTACAGAAGACAAGACTCTCTCTCAAGGCAATCTTAGAGATTTGAGGTTCAGTATTTGCTGGTGAAGACAGGAGACAGAATCCTCGAGTTCATCATTTTCGTTCATCACTTTGTCCACTGAATTTAGGAGCAACCAACCACCTTCATTATGTTCCTTGGTTCTCCACATATGATCAAAAGTATTATGTATAGACCCACTTAACACCTTGCCTCTCACAAGCAGAGTGGTGAATCAGGAATGTCAGATGCATTTATTTTGCATAACTCTGAACAGTTCATGCCAAGGACTATCGGTGTTTTCCAAACTATTAGAAGTAGAGTCCTTAGCATTTTGGGGTCTAATCATATTAAGCAGCCAACTCCAGAAACCCCCAAACCAATGAAAGAACCCCATCCTTAATATTCTGTTCCTCTAGAACCACTCCCAATACCAAAATCTGTATTAGTCAAAGTTCTCTAGAGGGACAGAACTAATAGGATACACACGCACACATACATATATATGGAAGTTTGTTAAGTATTAACTTGCATGATCTCAAGTTCCCACAGTAGGCTGTCTGAAAACTTGAAGAGCAAGGAGAGCCAGTCCAAGTCTCAAAGCTGAAGAACTTTGGAGTCTGATGGTCAAGGGCAGGAAGCATCCAGCAGAGGAGAAAGATGTAGGCTGGAAGGCTAGGCCAGTCTTGCCTTTTCACATTTTTCTGCCTGCTTTACATTCGCTGGTAGCTTATTAAATGGTGCCCACCACATTAAGGGTTGGTGGGTCTTCCCCAGCCCACTGATTCAAATGTTAATCTCTTTTGGCAACATCCTCACAGACATACTCATTATCAATACTTTGTATCCTTCAATCCAATCAAGTTGACACTCAGTATTAACCATCACAATGATTCAGTGGGTAGGAGGTAGCATTCAGGGTTGGTTACTTGAGTGTAGAAACTTAAATAGAGTGGAATGAAATGGTGAGTCATAGCAAATTAAGCTATTAATAGTTATTAGATTACCTAATGCCCAGCTTAGTATTAATGTTCACTGTAATGAAACAATATTTTATGTTTATTATTTTATCAATTGAAAGAACTCAGGTGATCTTCTGGGGAAAATAATTTAAATTCATTCATTGGACCCTTTGAGGTGATAGTTGTCAACAAATCTTAAATATTTTCAGTGTTCAATTGATTTTTATTAGCAGTGAGTTGCTCTAAATTAATTTGCTTCCTTTTAAACATATTTTTTTCTCGACTGAACAACCCCAAATTATTATTATTTTAAGATTACTTTTAACATTTTCCTAGGTTAAATCATTTTAATGAAAAGCTATCATAAATATTTGTTATCACTGTATTTTAGATTTTCATGGCATAGGGGAAACAAATCAAGTTATTAACACTAATAAATTTGATTTTATTTCTACAAATGAGAAATAAAATACATTCTTTCAGGAAAAAAATATACTCAGTAGGATTATAAATCTATTAATCTAAAAACATTTTCTAACTCCTGTCGTATTTATGGAAGTTTTCCATATCAGAAGAGAAGCTTCAAGACACTTCTCAGCCTGTGCTCTCTATGTCCGCCAGAAGCATAAACTACCTTTGAATTTTGAAATTTTCTAGTAGCCCCATTAAAAGTCAAAAAGAAATAGGTGAAATTAGTTTTAAATGTCATACTTAATATAATGTAAATATAAGTCATAAATGAGATATTGCATATTTTGTTACTAACTTCATATTTTTGTATATATTTTAAAGTTACAGCATGTCTCAGTTTGACTGACTTTATTCCATGTGCTAAATAGCCACATGTGGACAATGACTGCTGTATTAAACATCATCAGTCTTAGGCCAAACTAGTCCTTAGAAGAGTTTTCTCAAATAATCGCCTTTTAATAAAAAACCTGAATTGTTCATCAGGTTAATAATCCACTTCTTCCTATTTCACTGTTATACTTTCATTACTTAGTCACCTCTAATGTGTGTGTGTTTGCCTGCCTGTGTGTGTCTCCTTCAATCATTACACAAATATTTACATATACTCTGTATGCATTAGGCTCAGAGTGAAAAAATGGTGAAATGTACATGGTCACTACCCTCCAGGAGCTGAAAATCTATCTGTGCCTCTCAGTCCTTTTGACTGAAGGTGCATCCATCTTATGTATCTCAGTAGCTAGGAGACTAAACACAAATATCCTTCACTGACTCCCTCCATTTGCTATTAATCACGTATCCCTAATTACTCCAATAGCAGAGACACTTGGCCGATTGCCCACGTTCAAAGTCTTCAATTCATCTTTAATTCCTTTCTCATTTTCTCTCCACATTCACAAATACTTTCTATCTCACAATATCCAATTTAAAAGCCCACTCAGGCCTGTTTCTTTTCACTCATTGTAGTAGTGTGACTTTATCTCTGGTTTACTTGCCCTCTCATAAGTACCCATATGTAATATTTCTATCTTCCTTTTTTCCTCAAAAATGAAAGTAATTTAATGTAAATTGTAAAATCACACACGTTTACTGTGAAAATGATCCTTTAAATGTAAATGTAGAGCAGCAACATGCCTCTTGATTTCCTTGAAAACCAGTTTGTTGGGAAAAGCTGCCAAAATTCTACATATCTATTACTGATAATTTTTACGAGTGTTTCTTTTGTGAACCACCAAAATTATGACATTAAATTATAATAAGGTAACATGGTTTGGTAACTTATAGCATAATCTCAAGAACACTACAGTTTAATAATTTTTTTGTTGATGTTGCTAAAAGTATGATATTTAAAAAATGGATAAATCCTTTATAGAGAAACTTTATATAGAACTTGCCTGTAACAGCTAAGCTTGTAGATTGTTATAAGCATTCCTGATAAAAGAATATATTCCAAAATTCATTACATTAAATGATATATTCACTTTATACTTATTCATTTTATTAATAAAGAAAAAAGCATTTAATATTGAGATCTTAGTTTAATATCCTTGGTAATATGTCATTAATAGCAAATCAGTGGTAGGAAACTGCAGCTCTTAAGACAAATATTCAATTTCTCTGAATATAAAAGTAAGTATTATATAAGTATTGATTATTTTATTCCACTTTCCTATTACATAATAACATGAAAATGATAAGAAACTGTTAGAATTCAATTTCTGAAAATTTACAAAATGGAAGGAAGTCATTCAATGAGCTATTTGTCACAATAAGTAGCATTTATAACTGAGCAAGACAACCACTTTTTATGTGACTGGCAAAGAAACACAGCAACAAATATAATAAACATAATAAAAATTCACAAATCCACTTCTTGAACTAAAAGTAAGAGAGCATTTTCTTATTAAAAATGTGATTATCTATGCATGCCACCAAAACACACTGCTGGAAAATAGAATGAAAGAAGTTAATGTTGTTTGCTGAATGATTATTTCTGATTCCTCAGACTAGCTTCTCCATCATCAGATGAAATTAGGTTAGTCTGGTATGACTTACACTTAATGGTGATCACTGATTTCATTCCTAAGTGTACATAAATCATTCCTTTAATAATATTTGTTAGAATCTTTCCCAAAACTAATATTGAGAGTGGCAAACTCAAATGTCTAGAGACCAAGAGATGACAGAAACAAAAGGACTGGAGAACATGTACCTTTTTGAAGGTAATGGCTGTCACTAGGTTCTAGCCAACTCTGGGGGTGAAATCTGATTTCAGATGTTCACAACTAATTCTCTACTTTTGTTTGTTTAGTTTTTGTTTTGTTTTAGACATTGGGAAATCCTAATTGCTTCTGTAAGTCACATTCACTTGTCATTTTGCAGTCTCTGTTACACAGTTTAATCAAGATTCCCTCTTCCTTTTAAATTCAGAAGACCTCCTGACAAACACCCCATGCCCCCCGGTTTCTGCACACACACAGTACCAAGACTACTGACAGAGTCCATGAAAATCACATAAACATGTTGTGAGCCACTGAAACAATCTGCATTGGGAATTGCTTTTGAAGATACAAGCTCTTGAGGAGTAGTCATTCACTCAGAAAATGAAAAATTATCTGCATTTAAAATAGAATTTATACATAATTGTTAAAGAAATCCTTATATGTGGGACCTGTTTTTACAAGCTCAAGACCATCAATTAATGGATATTTTTTGAAGAATTGATTCTTTTTCAGCAAGGGCACAATTATTTCATACTTAATTTACATAGTTTGTTATGTTAGTGTTTCTCGGTGAAAAGATGAATCAAATCACTTATATGATTGAAATCACTGACCAGCTGATTCAACTGTTTAGTGAAGACACAATTAGTATATTAAACAAAGCTAATATTGTACCACAAATAAGCAACTTTTATTAATTCCATTGCTATGGACATTCTTCCTCTGAACATTAAGTTCATGCCAACTCTAATTATTCAGAAGTCTTTAACTCTTGCACACCATGAGATGGAAAAACTTTCACTCTCTCTTTAAGTCACATTTTCTACCTCTGTGCTTACCCTCCTGAATGTGAGTGAGTTTATTTTATCAGAAGTTTTTCCGCGTAACCTGATAGATTCTAACTGAAACAGAAAGACAGAATGGTGCTTATGTAAGACAGTTTTGTTGCTTGACTGTAAGGTATAATTTGGACAGAGAAAACGAAGCATCTTTATCTTTGCATTCTACCTGTGATCACCTTGGTTTGGGCCATTCAGTGGTGCTATCCTTCTCCTCACACAGGGACAGATATCTGAGTGTCAGCTATGGTGCCTGTAGATCATGCTCTGAAATAAAAATGTTCTGACTGCTAAAGCCGTCCTTCAAACACTATCTCAGCTCCATTGCTTCCCTGACTCCCCTCTCACCCAACCACCCACAGGAGCACAGGTTTATTAGATTTGGGGCTTAGGTGTTTGATGCTTAACTTCAATTCTTTGACTCAAGGCTATCTCGCATACATTTCGACTCCTGCTATGCCATTTATTTTAATCACCTCAATTTTCTCCCTGATTATCAACTTCAACCTTTTGCAATTATTTTAATGACTGCAAATCTCATAATGTTCTTTGTCTAGAGACAGAGGCTATGCACTCTAACATAGTTTTTTTGTAAACATCATAGAATTTTGTTGAACCATTCATAATATTTTCCCTATTTCTTTATCCTTGATTTCTTTAATATTTTTCAAGCCAATATTTGTGAGAATGATAGCTAAGATTAAAAGACTAGAAAGATCAAGGTTAACTGATCCGTAAAAACAACGGGACAATAATCATGACATTGTAGTGCCAATTTTCTAAACAATTTTACTAGCCGACCACCTGTGGTAGCCAAAACTGTCAAAGAATACTCATCTAGGAAATCAAGGATGGGGTCTTAATTTAGTTGTAAAGGCACTCAGTAAATGTTTCTTGAACAAATGAGTAAATACTAATGTTTATACATTTTCTGTTAGCACACGTTTTCATTTGCAATGCATGGTAATAATAAAATTAAAATAAAATACATGTTTTCACTTCATGATTTACTAAATATTGTGATTAAAGAGAATTGGAAAATCAAAGTTCAACACACTTAAGATTAAAAATTGACTAATCTATTTTACAAGGTATTTTCCTTTTGATTGCATATTTGTATTATGCAAAAATATGCACATTCTGTAACGACATTTTTAATGTAAGAGTTCCCATGGTGAAAATGATATTATTTATAATAATGTTGGTGAGATTCAAAATATATGGGTGAGTGTAACAATCTTAACCTGGAGACTGCAAACATAACCCACTGCCAAATCATTAATATTCATATTTGAATACAATGTAAAGCATTCTAAATATATTTAGAATACTATATATATTATTTGATTTATAAAATGTGACTTACAGTTTCATTACTGCAATGCTTTCTGCTAATTTAAATATCAAATTGGGCAAGACAGGGGCAAAATATTAATTCAGATCTGAAAATGAGCGTTTGAATATTCTAAAGGTTTTTTTTGGAAAATAATGTCAAAAACTTGATAGACTAAGAACTCTTTATAAACTGCAGTAACCAAAACAGCATGGTACTGGTACCAAAACAGAAACACAGACCAATGGAACAGAGCAGAGCCCTCAGAAATAACACCACACATCTACAGCCATCTGATCTTTGACAAACCTGATAAAAACAAGAAATGGGGAAAGGATTCCCTATTTAATAAATGATGCTGGGAAAACTGGCTAGCCATCAGTAGAAAGCTGAAACTGGATCCCTTCCTTACACCTTACACAAAAATTAATTCAAGATGGATTAGAGACTTAAATGTTAGACCTAAAACCATAAAAATGCTAGAAGAAAACCTAGGCAATACCATTCAGGACATAGGCATGGGCAAGGACTTCATGTCTAAAACACCAAAAGCAATGTTGACAAATGGAATCTAATTAAACTAAAGAGCTTCTACAAAGCAGAAGAAACTACCACCAGAGTGAACAGGCCACCTACAGAATAGAAGAAAATTTTTGCAATCTACTGATCTGACAAAGGACTGATATCCAGAACCTACAAAGAACTCAAACATTTTACAAGAAAAAAAAACAAAAAAAAAACCATCAAAAAGTGTGCAAAGGATATGAACAGACACTTCTCAAAAGAAGACATGCATACAGCCAACAGACACATGAAAAAATGCTCATCATCACTAGCCATCAGAGAAATGCAAATCAAAACCACAATGAGATACCATCTCACACCAGTTACAATGGCGATCATTAAAAAGTCAGGAAACAACAGGTGTTGGAGAGGATGTGGAGAAATAGGAACACTTTTACACTGTTGGTGGCACTGCAAACTAGTTCAATCATTGTGGAAGACAGTGTGGCGATTCCTCAAGGATCTAGAACTAGAAATACCATTTGACCCAGCCATCCCATTACTGGGGATATACCCAAAGGATTATAAATCATGCTGCTATAAAGAGACAATGCACACGTATGTGTATTGTGGCACTATTCACAATATCAAAGACTTGAAACAAACCCAAATGTCCATCAATGACAGACTGGATTAAGAAAATGTGGCACATATGGAATGTGGCACCATGGAATACTATGCAGCCATAAAAAAGGATGAGTTTGTGTCCTTTGTAGGGACATGGACGCAGCTGGAAACCATCAATCTCAGCAAACTATCGCAAGAACAGAAAACCAAACACTGCATGTTCTCACTCATAGATGGGAATTGAACAATGAGAACACTTGGACACAGGAAGGGGAACATCACACACTGGGGCCTGTTGTAGGGTGTGGGGAGTGGGGAGGGGTAGCACTAGGAGATATACCCAATGTAAATGATGAGTTAATGGGTGCAGCACACCAACATGGCACATGTACACATATGTAACAAACCTGCACATTGTGCACATGTACCCTAGAACTTAAAGTATAATAAAAAAGAAAGAAAGAAAAAAGACTTCAATAACCTTTTCATATTTCAAGTAGGAATTTCAAGGCAGTGAATTTCTACTTTAGTGTTTATAGTGGTCAGAAGTATGACAATCACATTAGGAACAGGATAAAAAGAACAAGTAGGATGTGATCTTTTCTAAGAAACAAATATTAAAGCTGATTTTTATGTTTCTTGTTGATCTCTCCATTTTGTGATGACATACAGTAATTACTTCACATACCCTATATTTTGATGTCAATAATGCTTAGCACTTCAGTGTTTACTCCAAGACTTTTTCTGTTTTTAATGTAAAATTGCCTTTCTGTACACGACAGTACCACCAAACAATGACAACTTCTCTGAGTTCAAAGAATATTTCACATAAATCATTTATGTTCTCTTGCAAGAATCTAACACAACTCCAGTCAAACAGTAGATATTTAATAAGTATTTGTTGAACTAATTTGTTGAAAACTTGAATAATTCATTCACTTATTTACTAAATAAATAGTGTGATTATGATGTATTAGGCTGGTGCAAAAGTAATTGCAATTTTTGCCATTAAAACTAATGACAAAAACTGCAATTACTTTTGCATCAACCTAATATAAAGCACTATCATAACAATTTTTTCTTCTTAAAAATATAAAAATATATTTTTACAATAAATCTCATAATATTCCCCTGATATAAAAAAAAATTCTGTAATAGATGAAGGAGATTTTCAACTGATGATTATTCATAATATAAATTTTTTGAATACTGTTCTTTCTTTACCTCAGATATATGTTTTATAGGTATAATATTTTTAACATATACATGATCCACTTTCAGGACATGCACGATCTACATGATATTTAAAGCTGTAGTCAACCAATTATTTGTAATAACTAATGTTAACCTTAAAAATAAAAATACATCGGCCAAAAATTGTTCAAAAAAGCATGAATTTAATTGACTGTCTTTCACAATATGCTATCTTTTTGCATCTCAAAGTTCAGAAGTCTTCTTAAGTTCAAAGATATGTACATTGTAGATCAATTATTCTGTTTTCCAGATCTTTTCCAATCTCTAAATCATATGAGCCACATAATGCCTCACATGTTTATGATGTCAGTGAATCGTGTGCTGATACATTAACAAGTTATTTTTCACCAGCTGCAGCTTCGTCCAGTGAACATAAGCTACATCAAACCCTTCCTAGATTCCCACTAGATTCCCAACTTGGATTACACATTAGTTGCTAACTTCTTTCCCATTAGGTAGTTGTCTCACAGAATACAATTATTTAAATGTGTGTGTGTGCAAGTATTTGTAGATGGCTCTTCTTTAGCTTCTCAAGTTTTTCCCCACTTCCTGTTAACCCACGTGTGAGGTGAAGCTGGTCTCTCTGGCAGGCCTGTCACAAACACACTTGGGATTTGCATCAACAGTGCATGGTCAAACCTCAGGAAAAGCAATGTTACAGTCAAGATGAAATTGATTTAAAAAATTTATTGCTCAGAATTTGTTGTCAGGGATTAGATACGAAAAGTATGAGTATGTTTTCCAAAGTAAGCATCTGAAAGCCCCATAGTCTTTGAAGGGATTGTGGTAGAAGAAAGAGAGGCTATAAGAACGATGAAAAGGTAGACTCAGGAAACAACAAACAGATGCCAATGCATCAGTTCATTTCACAAAGAATTCTGTGAAGCACCGAGGAACAAGTAATATACTCTAGTCCTCACTTGGAAAACCTGTTTCCTAAAAGATAGAACAGCACATCATACTATTTCTTGTTTCCCTCTTCTTTGGATAGTTCACTTATAATGGAGTAGAGGGCCTGGTGTGGCCCAGTGCAAAACTCAGCATGGGCCAGCACCTATTTTTCCTGGGAATTTGGACAGGAACATGTAAAGAAATTTAACACAGATTATATGTGCACATGAAATGCAGAGAAGAACATACCTTCAGGTTCACAATTACATGTAACTTCTATGTTTTTTTAACATTTTGGTCAAAGTCTGTGCACTTACATTCTGAGTTCAAAGCTTCTTCTGAATTACTCTTGGTCATATGTATTCATAAAAAATGACATGGTGACATTGATGGTCACAGTGCAAGTTCATGGTTTTTATCTACTTACCATTCTTAGGATGACAGTATAGATTAAGGAATTTATTATTTTATTAAATTTATAGATTTATTTTTCTCCTTAAATTGAAAAATCTTCTTTTGAATACTACTTGGAGCTTTTAAGAGATAGACCAAGCTACCAAGTGTCAGGACATCCTGACACACAGATTTTTTTAAACTCTTCCCTAGATTTGAACATTCTCGGTTTACTCTTGATTCTTGGAATTTCTACCTGTGATGTTACTGCTTGACTTATAGCAGAAGTTACCTTCTGGAAATACAGTAACTTTGTTTATTTTATATTTGAGAATAATCTTTTTCAAAGCATATTAAGAAAGAATTAGGGACCCAAATGCAAACATAATATAAACATTAGATCTTTACCAAAGCAAATAATATAACTTAGATAAAAATAAAGAAACAGCTTTCCTCTCTGTACAGCTGAGATTGTATCTGCTCAGGTGGCCAGAAAGCTGTTCTCTTTTTTTGCTTTGTTTAGAAAATGCAATCTGATTTCAGAAACATGAAAACATGGGTGAGCGAAAGCACTTTTTTAGAATTAACAGTGTATATGATATTGATTCATCTTTATTTTTATTTTTCCATGAGAAAACTGAGACCCAAAAATTTAACAATGTACCCAATGTTGTATAATCATTAAGTAGTAAAATCAGAACTTAAACTTAGATGTGTCATTATTAAAAATCTAAATGATCTAGTTCTATGCTCTCTAATATGGTAGCCACTAGCAGTGTGTGACTATTTTAACCTAATTAAAACTAAATAAAATTAAAAATTATTTTCCTTAGATGCATTAACCACACTTCAAGTGTTCAATAACCAAGGGCTTTGTTGCTGTCATTGTGAACAGGACAGATTATAAAACATTTACTTCATCACAGAAAATTTTCTTGCTCAATGTTGATATATAGAAGCCCATCTATTTCATGATTAGGGAAACAGTCTCAGGAAGGTTAAATGATTTTTCCAAGGTATTCAGCTGGATTGGCAGAGAATCCCATGTAAATGCCAAGTCTCCTGAAGCCTAAAACAGGGTTATTTCTACTGTACCCTGGTCCAAACCATTCTCAAAAGCAACTCTCTCTCTCTCTCTCTCTCTCAATCTCTCTCTCTCTCAATCTCTCTCTCTCTTTTTCTCAATCTCTCTCTCAATCTCTTTCTCTCTGTGTGTCTCTCTCTCACACCCACACACACACACACCCCTCTAAAAGCACCAGCTTCTTCTTCTCTGGTTTACATCCAGTATGAAGTTCACATTCTCTCTATAAAAACTACACATAGCAGAATAGAGAGGAATTTTCTGTCCATATTTATGACAATCATTCAGGAATATCAAGGGAGCCAGTGAAAGTGCAATTTTTCTTCTAGAACACACTAGTGAAATGAGCCACTGTTGATTAGTAGTAGCCACATAGAACAAAGGAAACCAAAGAATGTGCATGATTGATATTCTTAATAGGTGTAAGCTTTTGCTACTCTGTTTTTTTCCCAGAAAATTATTTTGTAATATATTCACATAGAAGAAGTCATGTTTTATAAAGACTTTAAATTTTGAATCAATTTTAAACATAGAGAAAGGTTGCAAGAATAGAACAAAGAATTCTTGTAAACGCTTCACCCATATGTGCTTTATGAGTTTCTACTTCTTCCTCTTTTTGCCTCCCCCTGCACCTAATACCCTCTTCCCTACACTCCTTCTTCGTATATATTTTATTTAAAAATAAGTTGCATGAGCCATGCTTTTAAAACACTAAATGCTTCAGTGTGTGACATTATATAATCACAGAACTATCAAAATCAGAAAAAATTAACCTTGCATCTAATAATTTTGACTATATTCTAGCACTTATTTTTATACAATAGACTCCATAAACTCCTCATATGAGCAAAAGAAAAACATCGTGTTAGTCTTAACCTAAATCAGCTTTTCCTGTATAGACTGTTTATGTAAAGTATAATATTTACTAAAGTTTCCCAGGAAGGCCTTGTCATCATATTTGTTTTATTGCAGGAGCACACCTTGGGCTAAGCAAATGTTTAACCATTAGCATATTCAATAATCTTCTCCAAGGTCAATCACCATGTATTTCAGTCTTCTAATTCTGTCAAAACAAGACCATGGTCTTTTAGAAATGAAATTAACTGTTTTCATCCTCCAATTAAAATAGTGGTAAAACTCCAAATCTCCTTTTTTCTTAGTCCTTTCTTTTTCATTTGTGTAGTTTTCATCTTGTTACATTGGTATTAAGGAAGTGGAAAACTAAAGATTAATACAGGATATCTAACAACGAAAGTGTCCTCTCACAGGGGCATTATCATGCAAAGGGGTTCCATTTCTCTACTATATTTCTTATTTTTTTAAACTAGACACTAGTTTTATTTCTCTCACATACATATTAAGTTGAGCATTTAGATTAGTTTTGGCTCTAATATTCTGCTTTCATAATGTTGCATATTAGCCAGCCACCTCCATACAAAGGACAGGGACTTCCATTTCTGAACCTGCATTTACACTTGCTACCAGTAGGTTAGTAGAAATACTCCTTTGCTAAGTATATGCTCAGGGAAAATAATTAGTTGACTCTAGCCTATGTGCTTAACTGGATTTAGACTGACTAGTGTGTCCATAGTTAGAAATTATTGTTAATTATACTCATACAAATTCATCGTGGAGAAAATATAATTAAATACGTGTCCTCGGATAATGATCCTAATATTTAAAAACATTAAGTGGCCGTCCTTTCCCTTCAAAAGAAATGCATAGGTACTCACCAGCTATGCCTCTTGCCTTTTGGAATTACTAGACTCATCTTCACATGAAAGTCTTGTGATCTTGGCATTGGCAAAGCCTGAGCGTGCATTTCAATGTTAGATGTTCTGTGATCTGTGAAGTCTGCTTTGTACCCACGGGAAAATTAGTTAGCTAGCGCAAATCTATCAAGGGAAGTCTGCCTTTAGCAGGGAACAGCTACATATTCTCACAGTGCTTTGTTTCTGAACACCCTCTGGCAAGTATTTTTGTTTTCATGGCAGAAACACACAACTACACACATGTGTGATATGTAGATAAATAGGTATTACTTTTCTTCCCTTAACTTTATGAAAAATAGCCCTCCCAGACTTGAAATCCTGCTTCTTTCTTGCAGTAGAAGTGTTACATTCTGTGTGGCCTATGCAACTCTGAAGGCTTTCTGGTAGAATCTTTCTGGCTAGAGGGAAATAAACAACTGCTTGGTGTTTGGTGATTGGGGGGAAGTCTTTATTCTTAACCCCGAACCCTTCTACATTGAAAGAGAAAAACCATGGCAGAGCAATTAACAATGAAAACAAGCCTGGAGGGTCTTGAGTCTCTTGCTTCTGCCTTTCCATTTCTTTCCATGTATTCCAATTCCATTGCATAGCTTGTTTTTAACAGTTTTACAGCCTGCTTTCTTGTATCAACTGTTTTGGTCAAGTAGCTATGATTTGCTCAGGAGAAATTATTCTGATACCAGGTGGCCATTTGTGTCTATGGGGTCTTTCTGTTGGTGGAAATGCCTCTGGTCAAACTTTCTCTAAATTTTCAAAAGCCTGTCAGGATTACCAGTGATCAACAGCTTGCATTGTGGTCTTTTGTACTGTTAGACCCTAGAATGTAAAGCCTGAAGGGACTTCAGGATTCATCTAATCTAATTTCTCCAACAATATTTTAAGCACTTTGGGGCATGGTACCTTGTTTCTCTCTTGAATCTCAGCACCTAGTGTAGTGCCTAATTTATGATAGGTATTCAAAAACTGTTAGCATGTAATGGAATAAACCAGCACCTTAATGATTTAATAAAATTGTGAACCAATATCTAGAGTAGCTGAGTAATTTTTCTATTATCACACAGCCTGTTAATTAAAGAGCAAGAAGTTGGAAACAGGTCAGTATTAAATTCACTGCACATCCATTCCTCTGTGCAACATTGTCTTAAACTCAGTTGATGCCAAGCAACTGCTATAATTACCTTCCTGATACTTAGCAAAGTACTGAATTACCTTCCCAATACTGACAAAGTATTGCTAAGTATCATTGGTCAGATAAGAAGTTCATTTTTCACTTAAACTGTACATGTGCCTGGTGCAAATAGCACAGAGTTTGGAGTAAAAAATGTGGGTTATGAGTTTGCTCCTTAGTAGCCATGTGAACTTAAATTTCTCTACAAAATAAAGATAACAATTCCGGCAATAACTAAAAATATTCTAAATTTTTTTGTACATATGGCCTTAGATTTCCTTTTATTTGAGTCAGAGTGCTCAGAAATACTCTACTAAGAAAGGAATTATTTTCTATTATATAAGTGGTCCCTCTACTAATAAAGGAATTATTATTTTAGTTAGCTATAATATTGCATATTATACATAACGTGCAATATATATTTACATATACCATAAACTAGTAAGTTACTAATTTATTTTGTAGGATCTGAGTCAAAAAGGGCCTGTTAGGTTTATAAACATGAGAAAATCCTTGCTACAAGTTCAAAATGTCAGTTAATATATAGGTATATATTGGCTCAAAGGCAATGTCAAATAAAAATAATTAATACTAAAGGAGAACCTCCCCAAGGCTTTCTTTTTGCTCCTCCTCTTGCATATTATGCCCTAAGCAGCTTAATTCACCATGTTTCATGACTTCCCCAGGCCCAGGCCTCATGAGCCAGGAGAATAGTATACGCTACATTCTGAGAGCAAAAGCTCCTGGTGTGAGACAAATTAACACAGCACTGGGAGCCATTTAACAAATTACCTTTTCCAGTGCCTCTACTGGCACCACAGTACCCACTATGGACCCACATTCACATCAATTAGATTAGCTACTCAGTCCCAGAGGTCGTTTTCTTCATGCCGACCCAAGCTGTGAACTCCCCATTACAACTAGAAAATGAACAGTCCTAAGATGGACAGATGAATTTTTGAGACAATTTCTTTAGGAGAGTAAAATCATCTACCTTAGAAATTGTCTAGCTGTTTCACTTTGGCTGTTTCCAGCTGTGTGTGCCATATTTTGCTTTCTAAGTATATATACCAAGACCTCGAGTATTTATTTCTAACTCTTTTAATGTTTTGTCCCGGTATGAATAATAAATAATTTCACAATAGAGTGTTATTTCAAGGATTCATCTATTTTTGCTCCACTTTTCTCTACTTTAGGTGACCTCCGATTTCTTTCCTAACCTTAGAGAGTGTCTGATTGACTTAGATATTAAACTGCAATCTAGGAAGAAATTTCTTGTAATGAGAAATCCAAAGGATGGAACTAAAACAGACTAAGAAGAAAGAAAATGGTGTGGGAGAAAAGAGAAAAATAAAAGGGGTGAAACAGCTAAAAATATTCCCAGAGAGGTGTACAGAAATAACTAAAACTTTTACTGAAGTCTTGGGGTATTTTATGGCAGTGCAGAGTGTTTTGCAGGGGAAAAAAAAATCATAACACGGCACTTTCTATAAATGCAGCACTTTTCCTTAGCATCTCACAGAGTCTTTTCTTATTTATTATTTAGTTGATCTTTTTACAGTTTTTTTAGTGAGAACCTGGAATACTAAAAGATTTCACATCATTGTTCCATCATTTTTTGGGGAGGGTGAAAGGCGGATGAATATAGATAAGAGATTGGGAAGGCAAGTGATCAACACGTCTCTGCCCTGTAACTTCTGCCATACGACATGCAGGTGGGTGTCCAGTACCCTTACAATGGTTGCTTCCTGAGGTTTCCTTCTTTTTCATTGTACTTCCAAGCAATTCTTCTTCCTGGTACCAAGAGAAATTTAAAAAAAGAATGTGAACCTTAGAAGAATTAAATTAAGTATCAAAAACGAAAAGAAAAGCCTTCCCCAATCCGTCATAGCAAAGGAGAAGAATTTTCAAAGCAAGTATATACTCCCAAAAGAGCAACAGGTCTGAATATGAAAGCTGCAATGCACAATTCCTGGAATTTTACAGTGTTTGTGTGGGGAAAACATGGAAGAGACAAAAGAGACGTAAGACTAGAAGAGAGTAGCCACTTGAAGAGTGGTGTTCTTCTAGAATCCCAGCACATTATCTGCCTCACAGACTTTGTCAGAGCCAGTGTCATGAAACACATCAATCCTGGGAATACATTTTCCTTTCAGTGCCTTATTTGTGACTAAGGTGACAATGGGCTCAATTATAAGTCTGATACTCAGATCAAGTTTTATTTTCCAGTTTTAAGTGGGCAGATTTACACCTTAGGAAGGTAGATTATTTCTTATCAATTCTATAACGAACATTTTTGTATGTCATTCTCTGGCATGGTTATACTCTTGAACATGGGAGCTGAGAAAGGGACAGGGAAAAAAACAAAAATAACCTATCTTACAATACTTCACGTAAGTTGCTTTGCACTGTTTTCTGATCCTAAATTTAAGTCAATAATTTCTCCTAGGCAATTGGATGTGGGGTCGAATGTACGAAGTCTACTGAACTCTAAGGGGGATTTTAATTACTTTTGTGATTTATTACTTACTGGGATAATTCTCGAGAGTCAGCAGACTTGCTTACTAGAGCTATGAGAAATTGCTGGTTGTGAGTTACAGGTGAGCCACATTAATCATTTCTGGAGTTTTGTCAGCATGGACTTTCACCCCATGAAGCTTCTACCCAAACAGTAAGCCATAATATGCTAATCCTGCATCACTACTCCTTTAAATCTGAAATTAACAAATTAACATATCTTTATATCTTCCACCCTGATTAAACTTGAAAATAAAAAATATTGTCCTATGAGACTAATATGACTCAAAAGCAATGAGACTAATAATGTCTGCTCTAAGTTTGAGTATACTTTTATTAATTCACAGATTTAGAAAACAAGTTATGTGTTGTTTTTAGTGCCCACTTTTTTTTTAGTGCACCAGTTAAGGTGCTTGAGCCACAATAGTAAATAAAATCGAAGTTCTCACTCTCATGGAGGTTACCTTCTAGTGGTGGGAGACAGAAATAAATACATTTATAAAACCAACCATGTGGTAATAACTGGATAGAAAGTAAGAGTGAGGAATGCTATTTTGTATGGGTGGTCAGGGAAGATTTCTTTGTTAAGGGAATATTTGTGCAGAGATCTACAGAAACTGAGGAAGAGACAATACATAAACATAAGGAAAAGCTTATTAGCCAGAGCACTTAGCACTCAAGGGGCCTAAGGCAAGTGTGTTTAAGGGAAGAAAAGGAGGATGGTGTGGTTGAATTGAGAGTGATGAAGGTAGCAAGTGATCAAAGAGGTAGTCAGAAAACCAGCTGGAACTGAAACATACAGGACCAAGACCACAGCGAGTTGAAGGTTTGAGAAGAAAGTAATAGGATCACATATCTGTTGCATTATCATCACTCTGGCTGATGCAGGCAGGAAAGAAAATAGCAGACAAGAGAGGATTTGGGGAAACTATTTGAGGCACTACTGCAAATAACCAGGTGAAAAATGAAAGTGGTTGAAAGTGATCAGAGGTGGTCACATTTATGTATCATTTAAAGGCATATATGATGACGTATTCGTAAGTGAGAGAGACAGACAGTAGCCTTGGTTTATACCGCCATCAAATGATGGAATGTAGATCCACATAATGACCTATTTAACCAGGGAAAGAGTGGGTTAAGTACATTTTGAATTAAAAGTTTATGTTTGAACTTGTTAAATCTGAAATGAGATGTCTGGATTTCATTAAAAAGGTCCAGATGGAAGGAAAAAAATGGAAAATATCAGGTAGAGGTCATATTTAAAGCTGTGGGACTATATGAATTCAGTTAAAGAGTAAGTCTAGAGAGAAAGGACAGAAAAAGATCAAGCTTCTTGGTGTTTCTACATCTAGAGTCCAGGATGAAGAGAATAAAAATAAACAACAAAGCAAACAAACAAACAAAAAATAGAGACAGAGGAGGAAGTAAACTCGGAGTGTTGTGCAAAAAAAATTGTGGCAGTCACAAATGTGCCTTTGACAATTAGAATAAGACAAGGGCTCAGAAATTGCCTTTGGATTTGACAATGATTGTCATTGGCATTGTTAGTAAAACTCAGGTATCCTCTCCACCATTTCTCTCAAGGAGCAATTAGCCACAGATACCTCTTTTCCAATCAGGAGCCAAAATAATTTTTTTTTTTTTTTTTAAGAAAAAGTACTATCTGAAGTAGCTAACACCAATGGGGTGGGTTGTGGAGATGGTTAATGGGTGCAAAAATATAGTTAGATAGAATGAATATGATCTAGTATTTGATGGCACAGCAGGGTGAACTACAGTCAGCAAAAATTTATTGTATATTTTAAAATAATAAAAGAATATAATTGTAATATTTCTAACACAAAGAAATGATAAATGCTTGAGATGATGGATACCCCATTTACCCTGATATCACTATTATACATTGTATGCCTGCATCAAAACATCACGTGGATTCCATGAGTATATATACCTAGCATGTCCAGATAAAAATTAAAAATAAAATAACAAATGAGCAAACAAAAAAATTAAAATTGACACTAGGAGAGGAAATAATAAATTAACATCTTTTCCTCTTTTGCAGATAAGATCATGTTAATTTCACAGTCATATAAATAAAATAGTATTTTTTCCTGAGTTTTTCCTTTTGGGAAAAACACACATTAATGAATAAACTTATATTTAATTTGGCTGAATTTGTGCCAAATCTAAGTAAGTGAGTCAAGCATGTGAGAAAATAATTTGAATGGCTGACCATTCAAAAGACTTATTTTTCAATCATTTGAGTCTGGAGTCAACCATTAAAGGAATGTGTTTTTCTCTCTTGTAATGACTTTGATTGCATAAGTTTGAATACACTCTATTTTCTCATTCTTCCCTTAATAAATGACAATTTATCAATTTGATCAATACAAAGTACAGCCAAAATTTTACTGATTCCAATCCAGATTTTGTATTTAATTATTGCAAATATAACATCTTTTATCTTATTTATATGTTTAACTTATACATTTGGTTTTATGTATGCCAACAGAAATTAGACACAACACCTAGTGGTGCTCAATAAATATCTAAAGAATGAATAAATAAATTATTGAATAAGTAGATTTTTCCATAGCCTATTTTCTAACGTGTTGATAGACATGACAGAATTATCTGCCTACTCAGTATTGATGCAAGAAAAAACTGTCTGGGTAAAACAAATATTTTTACTCTAAGTTTAAAATATTAAACTTCTTTGATGCCAAAATTGTATTAAAAATAGTTATGTGGAATAACATTCACAGAGTATTGCCTAAATCATCTGAAATTCCATATGTTCCACCAAATTTTGTTAGTGCTATTATTGAACATTTCCTATAAATTTCTTAAGGCTAAACCAGTCTTCAGAAATCTTTTCCTAACATACCATTAAATCACAATCTACCGTTTGTTCTGTTTCCTTATTTCCCAGGACCCATTATACCCTATAGTTATTTGTATAATTACATTTAAGTCACCTTGGTGACATGGTTTGCTGTAGTTTGTCACCTTGATTAGACTCTGTATTCTTTGAAATTAGGACCTTGACTTAACCAGCATCATATTCCCAGTCCTAAACACTGTGTCTGGCATGTATTAGTTACTCATTAAATACTTATGGATAATAAATGAATTAAAAGAAACAGCCCTACAAATTCATTATTTTTTGTATTGTACATGTTCTTAGGAGCATTGTTCTATGCATTATACCATGTTTATTTTACGCGTATTAATGGTAGGAATTAAGTTCAATTCATACAATTAGAAAAAGTAAGCAAAAAGAACAATAAACTCTCCTTCCAACAACCTGCTTTGTCTGGTTTTTCTTTATGAACACTTTGTATCATGTTGGTGATTTTGTTGCAATCTTTGCATTCAACCTGCTGGACTACATAACTGAATACTTAGCTTACCTCTAGCATGTCTTAAAATAATTGTGATGTACATTAGCGTCATATTTGCATCCAGGTCAGTATAATGCCAAAACCCCTTGCCTGTCCACTAAATCACAAAATTTAAATGTTGGGCCAGATAATATTAATCAATGAAAAAATGATAGAATAAAAGCAGCAATGTGTTTAGTTGGCCATCCAACTTGGGAAGAAAATAAAGTTGGAGGATTAGGTATTTGTTAGTTTCTTTCAGCAACTCTTCTAAGGGGATCCAGGGAAACTTCAGATCTGCCTCCAACATCAGGAACAAGACAAGGATGCCCATTCTCATCTTTTACAGTGAATACATTTCTCGAAGTCCCAACCAAAGCAATTAGGAAAAAGAAATAAGTAGAAGTCATCTGAAAAAGAAAGAAAGAATTTAAACTGTCTGTTTGCAGGTGACATAATTTTAACCCACCAAAAAACTATTAGAACTAATAAATAAATTCAGTTAAATTGCAGTATACAAAATCAGCACACACACAAAAGTAGCATTTCTATATACTAAGAGCAAACTTTTCAAAAATGAAATTAATAAAATAATCTAATCTACAATAGATGCCATCAAACAGAATAAATTTAACCAATAGTGTAAGAGATCTGTACACTTAACACTATAAAACATAGATGAAAGAAACTGAGGAAGACACAAATAAATGAAAAGATATCTAGCATCCATAGATTGGAAGAATTAATATTGTAAAAATGCCAATACCACCCAAAGTGATCTACAGATTCAATGCAATCCTTACCAAATTTCCAGTGACATTTTTCACAGAAATAGAAAAAAAAAAAAACAGTTATTTTTGTATGAAACCACAGAATTCCCCAAATAGCCAAAGTAATCTTGAGCAAAAAGAAGAAAGCTGGAAGCACCACACTTCCTGATTTCAAAACATATTACAAAACAATTGTAATCGAAATAGCAAGGTACTAGCATAAAAATAGATGCATAGACCAATGAATGGAATAGAGATCCCAAGAATAAATCTATGCATTTATCATCAATTGATTTTTGACAAAAGTACCAAGACTACACAATGGGAAAATGACAGTCTCTTCAGTAAATGTTGTTGAGATAGCTGGATATCCTCATGTAGAAGGAAGAAATTAGACAGGCATCTCATGCTGTATACAAAAATCAACAGCAAATGGATTGAAGACTTAATTGTAAAACTGTAAACTATAAAATATTGAAAGAAAACATAGGAGAAATACTCAATGACATTGGTGTGGACAAAGATTTTTTTGGGGGGTATGACCACAAAATTGCGGACAACAAAAGCAAAACTGGACAAATGGGAGTGCATTAAAGCAAAAGGTTTCTGCACAGCAAAGGAAACAACAGAGATAAGATACAACCTACAGAATGGATAAATGTACTTGCAAAACATACATCTGGCAAAGGATTTATATCCAAAATATATAAGGAACCACACCTCAATAGTAAGAAAGAAATAATAATCCAATTTAAAAATGGACAGAGGACCTGAGTAGTCATTTCTCAAAAGAAGACATACACATGGCAAACAGGTGTAGGAAAAAATGTTTACCATCACTAATCATCAGGGAAATACAAATGAACATCACAAGATACCAGCTCACACTTGCTACAATGGCTGCTATCAAAAAAACAAAGAGCAGTGTTGGCAAGGATGTGGAGAAAAGGCAACTCTCGTACACTGTTCATAGTTATGTAAACTAGTACAGCAGTTTTGGAAAACAGTATGGAGGTTCCTCAAAAAATTAAAAATAGAACTTCCATGTGATCCAGAAATCCTACTTCTGGGTATAACTCCACAAGATATGAAATGAGTATGTCAAAGAGACATCTGCACTCTCATGTCTATTGTGGTACTATCACAATAGCTGAGAATCAACCTCAGTCCATTGTCTTAGTCCATTCATGCTACTCTAAAGCAGTACCTGAGCCTGAGTAATTTATTTAAAAAAATTATTTGGCTCACAGTTCTGTAGCCTGTGTAAGAAGTGTGGGACCAGCATCTGCTTCTGGTACATACCCCAGGAAGCTTCCAATTATGTTAGAAGACAAAGGGGAATAGGCATGTCATATGGAGAGAGAGGAAGCAAGAAAGAGGAGGTAGCAGGTTCTTGTTAACAATCAGTTTTCAAGGGAAATGATAGAGCAAGAAGTCACTCATTACCTCTAGAATGGCACCAAGCCATTCACGAGGGGTTCAACTTCGTGACCAAAGCACTTCCCACCTGGCTCCACCTCCAACTTGGGAAGCAAATTTCGACGTGGAATTTGGAGGATACCAATATTCCAATTATATTAGCCATCAACTATGAACAGGTAAAGAAAATGTGGCATAAATACACAATGAAATATTATTCTGCCTTTAGATTGGGGAGAATCTTGTCATTTGCAACAACATGTATGAATCTGCAGGACATTATGATAAGTAAAATAAGACAGCAACAAAAGACAAATGCTTCATGCTTTCACTTATAAGTGGAATCTAAAAATGTTGATCTCAGAGAAGCAGAGGGTAGAATGGTGTTTACCAGAGGCTGGGGGTGGGGGGATGGGAGAGGTTGTCAAAGGATACAAAATTTCAACTAGACAAGCAGTGTAAGGTCCAGAGATCTAATGTATGTAACTACAGTTAATAACACTATATTGCACCCTTAAAAATTGCTAAGAGAGTCGATTTTAAGGCTTTTCACCACAAAAAAAAAAAGTGAGGAAATGCACATGCTAATTAGTTTAATTTGGCCATTCCACGGTTGACACATATATCAAAATATGTTGTCCACCATAAGGATATACAATTGATATTTGTCAACAAAAAAGAAAAAAGTGATTTCATTCATTTTCCAATACTGCACATATACATGCATGCACGTATGTATACACACATACACACACAGAAACACAGCAAATATAATAATTTGTAAAAGTGAGTTAATATGCTCTATGACTGGAATACAATTATAATTTTCCCCAAATTGTAGCTGAGTGAATTGAGCACGTTTAATGCGTGCACTATCTCAGGTTTTTACTGTGTTTCTCCTTGGAGACAGAACAGGGCAATGCTTATCCCCAAAGCTGGAGGCAACCCAATTTGTGAATGTGAGCATGAGTATTTCATAGAAAGCAGAGTAATACGATGAGAATAATTTCTGTCACAGTGCTTGCCTTTCCTAGATTATTATTATGCAATGGAATTTGCTGGTTTCTTATTTTCTATGTGTACACCCATTGCCAGGTAGCCTCCAGGTTCATGAACAATAACAACAAAGATGAGGAAGATGAGGTGAAGAGCAGTACTAAGAAAACTACTTGTTGTAGTGCTCAATAAACATAATAAGTGAACAGTGGCTGGCAACCTTCACAATACTGCCCCTTTGAGACAGACAAATTTAAAATCATGGTCTGAAACCACATCAAGGACATTCATTAAGAAGAGCTCTGTTAGATTCACAAACAAGTTTTCAAAGAAAATAGTCATTCCTTAATTTCACTCGGGATAAATCTCGGAGCCATTATCAGAACTGTAAGAACTAATGTCAATTGCAAAGTGATGTCACCAAGAAAAGCTCCAGGCCAGGCGTGGTGGCTCATGCTTGTAATCCCAGCACTTTGGGAGGCCGAAGCAGGCAGATCACAAGATCAGGTGTTTGAGACCATCCTGGCCAACATGGTGAAACCCCATCTCTAATAAAAATACAAAAATCAGCTGGGCGTGGTGGAGCACGCTTGTAGTCCCAGCTACTCAGGAGGCTGAGGCAGGAGAATTGCTTGAACCAGGGAGTTGGAGGTTGCAGTGAGTCGAGATCACGTCACTGCACTCCAGCCTGGTGATAGAGCGAGACCCCATCTCAAAAACAAAACAAAACAAAACAAACAAACAAACAAAAAAAAAAACAGCTCCAGCACAGGGACTACATGTAGTTGGCATTTTGAAAATTTTGGCTTTTGCAGTCAACCTATTTTGTCAGCAATATTTACTGAGACCCCACTGTATGTTGAATGTTATAAAGCATATAACAGAATAAAATAAAAGCTATCGTGAAGTCTGTTGACAGTTAAAGAAACACTGACACCTAAAGATAAACATTAGTTAGGATCCCCCACATCTAGAATTTGTAGCCAGAGGCAAGGGAAGGTCATTTACAGACCTACAGCAAATATGTCCACTAGAAAGAAGAGATAAAAAGGCATCCTGATAATGCCCGTCTCAAAAAAGACAAAATTCTTAAAATTTAGTGCAAAGAAATTGCTCAGTATATATTCCCAATTGTATGTTCATTTTGTCTGTATAAACTGCAGTTTTCAAACTGCAAATTACATGTAGGTGTGTACTGGGTACTTGATGTTTAACTTCAGAGTCCTGTATTAATTTTTTTCTCATGAAACCTCCACAGTTTTTATTATTATTATTAAAGCATGAAAAAGAGGCAAGACAGTCCTCTCTGATTATTTGGATCTTCTTTAGCTCCTTAAAAAAAAAAAAAAAAAAAAAAAAAAAGTGTCATGCTACAATGTTCTTATTATTTCTTATGCTGATGTAAAGAAATCTTGAGGACATAGTCCACTTAAGAGAAATTAAGGTTCTGGGAAAGTCCCTTAGCTACAGTGAGAGATACAGATACTTTTCCTCTTTTATTTCTTCAATTAAATTTGCAAAAGGGTTAGGAGAATGTATATAATGGGGCTGGATGAGAAGGTTGTGTGCTGTTCTTGACAATTCTAAATCCAGTCACTAAAACAGATGGAAATAAAAGAAACAATTGAAACAACAATCCCACTTCCTGATCTTTAACTCTACTTTCCATTCACACGGGGACTTACACATGCAAATTAATGAAGTAAATTCTCATAAAATTAAAAAGCCAAATATCAAACAGTAGACATTGCAAAGGCATACCGAGGACTGAGAGACATTTTGCATGTGAAGTCCAAAGCTGGAAGGATCCTCAGTTAACTAACAGATCTGTAAATACACTTCAACTGTCCCGAAGCAGCCTTGAATATCTCAGTTTATCTTCAAGTTTATTTTAAACTATTTGGGTAACCTTTATATTACAGACAAAACACATCACAATTTCTATATCACAGAGATCAGAGGAAGATAGAAAATTCATTAGAAGGAAGCCTGTGTATTCAAAACTCCTAAGTACTCTACTTGTTATTATCTCACCTCCAGAGATAAAGAAGAGTGAGCATCCAGTTGCTTCTAGAATTGCAAGTTTCGTGATAAGAAAGCAGATGTAACAGGCTTGTAATCATTACTGCCTACCAGAAAATGTGTTAGTTGCTCTAGCTGCTAAATTTCACCATGACAAGAATTACATCAATGTGAAATAAAACGTTGCTTCAATGCAACTGTTTTAGAGGAAGTAAAGTAACAAGAAGCTGACTCTAGTCTCTGGGGAAGTGATCCAAAGGGAACTCTTGACCGGACTAAAACTAGGTCACGGCTGAGGCTAATGCCGTATATGTCTTTGTTGTTTCAAATGATGCCTTGAGACTCAGTTTAACTTCTCATCTTTCCCACAAAAGACACCCTATTGGCCTGGGGCGGTGGCTCACGCCTGTAATTCCAGCACTTTGGGAGGCCGAGGCGGGCGGTTCACAAGGTCAAGAGGGTGAGATCATCCTGACCAACATGGTGAAGCCCCGTCTAAATACAAAAATTAGCTGGGTGTGGTGTCGTGCCCCTGTAATCCCAGCTATTCCGGAGGCTGAGGCAGGAGAATTGCTTGAACCAGGGAGGCGGAGGTTGCAGCGAGTCCGCCATTGCACTCAAGCCTGGCGACAGACTGAGACTCCGTCTAAAAAGAGAGTCGGGGGAGTCGGGGTAGAAGAGAGAGAGAGAGAAGCAGCCTGCTTGCCATAGGTCTTACTATTAGTCAACCAGCTGAATTCGTGATTGTGACAGTATATTGCCTTATATCCAATGGTCGCAAAAATGGAAGCATTGCAAATTGGTGCCAGAATTAGACATCTGTTGTGTTTTTCTGCCCAATTTATTTTTATCTGCGGAGGAATTACCTTCCCTCCTCCTATCAGTTCTTGCAAAACAAAATTTTTGTTCACTGAGTACACTGCAAAATTCTAAGGCTTACCTTGACTGACTGACTGTTCTCAGATCTTGCCAAAACAGACTCTTAGTACATGAATGTTTAAGGTATAAAGAACATTCTGTTGCACCTCATCTGACTTACGCAATTCTTTCTTCCATTGCATCTAAGTTTTATTTTTGGAGTCACGACTTTCATAATATCTGATTTAGTTCTTTCATTTAGGATGTTGGTTTTCAATTCTTAATCTGTTATTTGACCTCAATCACAAATTCTTGAGAGTTATCTATTTAAAATACATTTTTTAATTTTAATAAGAGGGACTAATTTCTGATATGGTTTTATAATCATCACATTATGTAGTATAATTCAAGCATATATACCTTTATGTACTCCTTTAGATCAACATAGATAAATACCTTAAATGCATTATTAAGTAGAATGCAAGGATTCCTGGTTGTTGCTGGAATAAAATTGTTCATAATTATTATTTTCCATGTAAAGATAATAATGTCTGGCCTGTGAATTAGCTTCTTTATTAATCCTATAAGAAAATCATTGGCATAGTCAACATACATATTATGATTGGATCCAACATATTAATGGTAGCAATCATCTTCCTAACATTAATCTCTGATTGAACACCATATAGTCATCATGCTCCATTACTAGTCATAACCCATTTGATTGAACAAAATTTAAAATGTGTATCCTTATTAGAAGATACTGAAGTCATTGGCAGTTAACATATACCTATGCTGTGGATGCTAGAACAACAGTCTTTCTGCAAATTATTTGTCACCCACTGTCAACAGTTGATAACAGTTCTTCAGAATCACTGAACTGTTCCTTTATTATTTCTCCAATAGCTATTAGCCTCTCTCTATCCAATTACAGTCATCATTACGGATTTCAGTGCACTGTGTTATGTACCCTTAACCCTTCACTTGGTCATTCACCCTTTAAGGGCAGGGACTAAATTTATAAACAAAGCCTAGCACAGTGTCTTTGCCCTTACAGGTACCTGAAACATTATTGTTAAAATGGGGAATCCTTCTCCAAAATACAGCAAAATGAGTGTGCTGAAGCTTAGTGTAATAGAGAAAGGAAGAATCTCATCATCAATTATGCTGAGAAAATGTTAGATTTATTACAAGTATGTACTAAACTTTGTAACTTCAGAACTTACCATGCTTTAATTGATAAATGTATGGCACGTTTGTCAATCACAAAATGTAGTGGATCACCAAGGGATAAGATAACTGATTATAGCTTACAGTATTTCTCTAATTTATTTTGCCATCATATTTCTTCAGACTGCTTCCAAGGACCGAGTTTTAAAGAATTCATCTGGGAAAATATAGTGTAGTGGTCAAGAATACGGAATTTGGAACATGGGCTGTGTTCAATCTATCTCTGCTACTTACTAGTTGTGAAACCTTATGTAAATTACTGAACTGAACCTTAATATAGCCCTAATGAGATCCATAATATTTAAAATAAGAATCAAAATAGCTACAAATGATTATACTGTAAGGACCACATAGCATAATATTTGTGAGGTATTTATCATAATGTCAAATATTCAAAGCATACTAATTTTTTGAAAATTTTTAGTTGAATTGATTTGTTCATATGAGTTATCTTAGTATTATTTATTCCTGATTCTTAGCTTTTCTTTCTATTCTGCCAGTCTTCATTTGGCAATTCTTTTTTTTTCCCCAGAAATTGAGTCCTGTGTTAAAGGACCTTGCAGTTAATATCTAAGCTCCAAGGGCATACATGAATCAAACCCAAGCAAAAAGGCTTTACTATGGGAAATTTAAAATATCCTTTAAAAAATGTGACTCTGTGGAACTTCTGATGATATTTCAGTTATTTAGGTTGCTAACCAAATCAACCTCCTTCCCTTTATAGAACAGTGTTTTGTTTTCCTTATGGACCATTATTTCCATTGTTTGACCAAAGTTCACCTCATTAATTTATCCTTGGTCAAAGAACAAGCCTACTGTCAAATACACATTCCAATGACTAAGCAAGCTCTTTTTAGACTGACTCTCTCTTTTGCAAAAGGTGTTGAGGAAAATGTGCTTTTCTCTGGTTATTTTCAGGAACCCTCCTTTTGTTTCACAGACAGTTCTTTTTAATTTTGGTCTTTTGTGCATGTGCAATAGCAGGCTTAATCCAATCAAGGGACAGCTTTCCTTCACTACGTTATCAACTACAGCCAGAGTGAAGGGCTATTGTCTGGCCATGGGCCGGACTTATACAATTTGCATGCTGCCTAATTCCAGTTCTGTTCTATTGTACTGCTGTGCCTTACCTGCTTCTCAGCTGGAAGAAAAGTCAACCAAATGAAGCAGTGGCTCGATCAATGCAGAACCACAAAAATATGTCTAAACAAAAGGTCATAGTGTGAGCTCAAAGGCTTTGAAAGTAATCCGTAGAGGAAAAAGAAAACATACATAAACATACATCGAAAACATTTTTCCTTCTTTGTGCTTCATTCTCTTTGCACTATCCTCCTCACACAGCAACCCTCTTCTTGAGCGAAGTAATACCCACCTATCAGCATGATGACTTCCCATTTGTGGTGATTTGAAAACAAGCAACTACAAAAAGAGAACAGTCACAGAAGAATGTAATTCAGCAGGTGAAAAAAAATCTTTCCCAAAATGAACAGGAGGTGCCAGCAAAAAGATAGATACTGTATTAAGAAAATAAGCATGTCTCAAGTTCTGTTTCTTATTCCCAGGATCTTTTGACATTGAAGTTTTTTTGCTATAATAAACATGTAAAGCAGACAAAATTAGATAAACAGCAATACCATGGGAAAGCAGAATTTGTTTGCAAAGAAATAGATTTTAACACCAGCTGCAGTAGCAGAGGGATCACTTAACAGAGGGAAATAGAGAAATTGTCCATTTAACACTTAGTCTAGGAAATAGCAACAACCAATATTTTCCTCTGCAACTGCATCAGTCATTTACAGGTGTCCATAAACAGTAGGCTTTTTACACATCATTATCACATTCGAGGAAAGCAAAATAGCAGACATGTTCTGTGTTGTCCAGAATCTGACACAGCAAGAAAGGAATGGAAATACCTAGATAGGGCACTAAAAACAATTCAGAAATACAGTTTGGGGTTGTAAAACTTCTGTACTTTGAGGTCTGAATGTTGAACACATCTAGGCAATGGTGACAGAAATGCCTTGTCATTGATAGATCCATTCTAATGTAAAGGAATAAAATGATGAATCTGATATGTATAAATGTAGACAAAGGTAAGATGCTGATTAATTCATTCTGGAAATATATATTGAGTGCCTACCTCCATAGTAAGTGCTGGAAAGTCAATGTATGGTCAGCTGGGTTTAAATCGTTACTTGGAGAGTTAAGTGGTTTGCTTTACCAACCTCACTTGGCTATAAATTCTAGTCAATATTAGTGAATGATATAATTTTCAGAGTACACAAGAGAACCTGAATAAGAACAAAGATAAGGCTTTACTAATACCCTAGTGTGGCAAGCCTGCTTTCTAACATCACACATAATAAAGTTATATCCGTATTTTACAGGGAGAGAGAGAGAGACAAAGAGCAAAGAGACAAAGAAAAGAGTTAACAACTGATAGTTATGTTTAAGCATTTAATCCACAAAATATTGAATTTTGTGGTATAAATTATTCTATGATTGTTATTTCGGCTAGTTAAAAATAATCTTTCTTATCAATACTCCTTGTGATACACCCCCAAGGATGATAATTTCTACTTATTCTATCCCTGTATGAGCATTTCAGTCCCAACATACCTTTAAAGAAGCTGAGCTATGTAACCATTGTATATAGAATATGAGGGATCAGAGTTTGGCTGTGATTTCTGAAGAATGCTGCACATGTCCTATTAATGTATACATAGTGTCTCAAGATGACTGTCACTTGGATTGAACCTGGTCCTAATTCTAGCATGAAAGCACCTGATTTGATTCCTGTAAGAATCCAGTGTGCGCTGACGAAAGGTTCTTTCTTCCCTTCTATCTTTTCCAATATATTTCTACGATAGTCATCATCTCATTTTCAGGCAGCTTAATTGACTGCATTCTAGTTTCAGGTTTTATTGTATCTGAAGTGAACAATAAAACTATTTCATACAACTCTTCAAAAAGACAAAATGAAGTCTGATCGAGTTGTATATTCATTTCAAGTTTCAAGCATGTCAATACTTCAGACAGTAATTAATTTGGCTCAGAAGTTCATTTTACTTTGACGACACTGCGTATCTTCCATTCTTCTGAAAATACGCTGATCTTGAGAAGCAAGTAATTTGTAGTTTCACCAGTCTCTTCTTGTGGAAGAAATGTATCATGAGGCCATTCACCTATAGAAATCCTTTCTATATCAGGACCACCAAAGGCTCCCTAGGGTTCCAAAGCTTCACAGCACAGCCCTTTAGCATTCCGTGAACTCATTATAATATGTACCATATCAGTTCAATTGGAAAACAAAGTCATATCCAAATTAGGCAAAGCCTCAAATGCAGAAACAGACAGGCACATGATGAGGTAACAACCCTATATATGCCCCTCTATTTTTTGTCCCCATATCTCAACCTAAGTGTTAGTATAATTTTATTTACTTATTCTCCCTACAGATACAGATCCAACACTATTCTCAATAAATTTCATTTCCTTGCAACACATTGCAAATCCCTTTTACAAACCGATTACCATTCAGTACGATAAGCATGCCTCTTATCTATGCTCTTGTCCAAAGCAGCTGTTGTCTTAATTGAGAGGCTAGATTTCCACTAAATCTTGAACAAAGTCCTGGAATGGTATAAGAGGGACCTGAAGAAGGGATTTAGCATTTCTGGAGGGCCAAAACTCCATTCCAGAACAAATGAATAAATGAATGAATAAACACACACATATATCTTAAGTGAATAAATAAATGATCAAACACACATATTTACTCTTAGTTAGTTTTATTAAAATGATTTCACAACCATGTACAGTAACAACATACCTTAACCTTTTATTTTGGACAGAAGGCAAACATATCCAAATGACAAAACAGAACAGTACAACATATGTGACTCCCCTGTCCTCCAGGCGCTTTCTGTTTACCAATGAGTCAGGTTTTGCATCTCTACTATTATCATGCATGCCTTGCACAGCATTTTACAGATCAAAATATGATTTCACTTATAGTATCTCATTTATACTTGACAGCCCACTCAGAAACAGAGAGGCAAAAGATATACTTCATGTTTTACAAATGAAGAAACAAAAAAATTTTGTCTTTCTTTGTTTTTATTTTGTTTTCTGAATTCACCCTACAAAGCATATACTCAAATAAAGTCTTCTGATTCTTGAGTTAATACCTTTCACTTAACTCCTATTTTGGAAGAGAACTGAAAGATAAGTCCAGTGGAGCTTGGACAGGCATGGGTACTCCTAGAATATCTTTTGTTTGCTATAACAATATCTTTATTAAAGTTAATGTACCCATATTATAATACACCAAAAATTGGAGGTTGAGTTGAGTCATGAAAATGGCCAAATATATCCAAGGAGTGAGATAAGACACTCCAGGAAACCATTCATACTCCCCAACAAGTGGTCTGGCAATTGATAGGAGACCTAGGATGGCAGAAAGGTCTCAAAGTTTAAAGTAAAAGTAATCATTACATCAAAAAGGCAGCTATCAGCAGGAATTAACAAATCAAATAACTCAATTTATAAGATTTATACTTTTTCAAAAAATACCGAGTGCATCTAAAAATAGAAATATCTCTGATTTTTAGTCTTGGTAGTGCAGTCAAACTTGTCTGATGCTTCTTTTGTTTTTTTGACCCTGGAGCAGAGGTGCAGTTGCTTGGGGCCACATAACTGCTTTACCTACAGTGGAGGACTGAGTCAGCGGGCTTATCTTCCCACACGACACAGTCAGGATGAGCAAGCCCCAGGCATGTCCCCATTTTTTTTTATCTCCCAGGCAGCACTGCACTGTCAGGCGTGCAGCTCCCTTGTCTCCAGCCAGTGCCTGGAAGCACGGTGACAGGTAATTATAAGCGCTAAATAGACTTGGCATTGTCATTTTCAGAAATTGCTTGCAAAGCACACAAACTCCGCTTGCTGCACTCCCCCTACTCGAACATCCAAGACAAATTAAAAGGATTTTTATTTGGAATTTTATATTCCACAACCATTTTGTGATTATTTTTCTCCCTACAGAGAACTTACATCTGCTCTGAGTGGGAGTTTATTTATTTTTTCCTTTTAAACCAAGCTGTTTAGTATGGCTGACCAACAGTTCAGGTTATTACATCCAATTAAAAATTAAAAATAGAGAGGCTTCAGCTCCAGTGATGCAAGAGATAATGGAGAAGTTTCCATTCATCATGCTTCCAAAGTTTTCCCGGGAAGGAATTTGTTTCTTAAGCTGCCATGTTAGATTTGAACAGCTTTTCCATTTCCTGAGGTCTGTTCATTTAGATAGCAATTCACTCAGATTTCTCTACTGCTGTGTTGAAGTGTGGGAAATATTATTATTATAAAGTACTTGGAAACATATAGTTCAACCTAAAGGAGCAGAAATGCCTCATATTGGCTTTAGTCAGTTTATTTTTATTAAGGGAAAGGATGTTTTTGACTTCTATACAATTGTCCTTTCAGGATTCATCTTTTATATTTGCTGGCTTCTATAGTTTTAACTTAAACAATCATGAAAGAACTATTTTCTTATGCCCTCTATATCTTAACCTTCGAAATGTACATATCTCACAGTTGTCATGTTTGTTTGTGTTCAAAGAGAGAGTAATATTCTTCTTTATTCCCTTTTATTCCAACTCAACTGCTTTCATCGCTCTACCTGCTCAATAATTTCATCATATAGCTCAGTACTCCAAAGTGGTAAACCCAAGTACAGCAATGAAGACATTGTCAATTCTAATTTGGGGAAAGTTTCTGATCTTAAATCCTGAGGGTGTCTGCATAGCACTTAAACTTGTAATAGAGTGATAAACACTGCTTTTATTTTCAGTTTTTTTTTTTTTTTTCTGGTAATCCAAGCTGGGACTTCCAGTTATAATAATACATATACTGGTTCAGTGTGAAAAGACTTATAAATTGGAATTGGTGTCCAGAGGTCAGTTCAATAGGAGAGTCAGAGAAGTAGGAAGATTGTCAAAGTCAAACATATGCCTGAGAAGATTCTGGTAACTTAGTTTGCCGCCTGAGCATCTGATCATTTATTTAGCTCTCCTGAGAGATTTCATAATGTTTTCATTTGCTATTTTGCAACTGGAGTTTTTCCAGTTGCGGGGGCGGGAAAGATCAGAACTAGTTAGTATCAACAAATGTTGAAACATCTCTTTTGGGTACTTAGAAAATAAATTGCATTCAAAAACAGGAAACAGATGAGGAGGAAAGACATGGGATGCTAAGTGGGAAAATGGAAAGATAATGCTGCATGCATTTGCATAAAGCCACCCACTTCTCATTGTGAACAGTATATCAAATAGGGCAGGGTGAAACAATTAATGTAATAGCATTTCAGAGACTAACAAAGGCAAGAGTCCAAGTCTCCACAGTTTAAATAGACTAGAGTGCGTATTCCCCAGCAGACTAAATAATAACTTGTTGATGCCAGATCTACTAGGATAATGCTATTGGGGTCAGATAGAAGAACTTTCATTGAAAACATGACTTGCCCTGATGCAAACTAGAGAAGAGAGTTCAGAGGGTGACCACTACCACCTGCCTTCAGGGTTACTGGATAAGAATCTCTGGGTTGTGTCTACTCTACACAAAAATGCTTGATTAAAAGGAAATCTCCAAATCAACACTGGCTGGGCCATTCCTCTCTGACAAATGTTAGAAAGTTTCTTGGGAAGTTGGGAAATTCAAACTGCAGGGCTTCCACTGTGAGATAGATGGGGTCTGACTAGTTCGATTCCCATCAGGTGGGCAGCACTGTTGTGAGCAGAGATGGCATCACAGTTTAGAGGATGTAAAGCATCCCCTTCTTTTGAAAACCCCTTCTTGTGATAGTGTCAGAACCTATCATGCCATCACTCCCTGTCCCAGACTAGTTTTCCTTTCCGCTGGACACGTGGGAAGCACTGGGATCCTAACTCATTCTGAAGTGGCTTACATCACCTCTAGCCTGCTGGACCAACCCTCTTCACCTGCCTACATTTCCAAATATGTGTACCAAGTGCTTTCTGGCCACCTTTTCTGACAGTCAGCAAAACCTCCATGTCTGTGTACCTGAAATCCAAGGCATCACATCCTACACAAAGCCATGTGTTCTCTGACTCTCATCCTGTTATTTATTACTGGCTCCCATGCTTCCAATGATAGATGCAGGGAAATTTGGGTTATCCTTTGACCCTTCTCTCTCCTCTAAAAATCACATCTGATAAGTTTTAGTGTCTTTCCATTTTACCTTTCAAAGAGATTTGTCTATTCATTCTTATCTGTACTATTCTTTTTGTTGCCCGATTTACCTTTTTAAAGCAGAATGTGATGATGTTAATGCCTTGCTCTAAATCCTGAATGGGACCTACAGAGAAAGTTCAGCCTACTTCAATTTTATTAAATCCCTATTAGGTCTATTTCCAGCCTCATCTCTCACAATAGCCCCCACACACTGTTATGGGCTGAATTGAGTCCCCCCAAAATTTACATGTTGAAGTCCAACCCCCAGTACTTCAGAATAACTGTATTTGGAGCATAAACTTTTAAAGACGTGATTCCATTAAAGTGAGGCTGTTAGGATGAGCCCTAATCCAACCTAAGTCAATCTGACTTGTATTTTTTTGTGTGTATGTGTGACAGAGTCTTGCTCTGTTGCCCAGGCTGGAGTGTAGTGGTGCAATCTTGACTCACTGCAACCTTTGCCTCCTGGGCATTTTAGTAGAGGCAGAGTTTCACCATATTGGCCAGGCTGGTCTCAAATTCTTGACCTCAGGTGATCCACCCACCTCAACCTTCCAAAGTGCTGGGATTACAGGCATGAGCCACTGTGTCCAGCTTTTTTTTTTTTTTTTTTTTTTTTTGAGACAGAGTCTCTGTCATCCAGGCTGTAATGCAGTGGGGTGATCTCGGCTCACTGCAACCTCTGCCTTCCAGATTCAGGTGATTCTCCTGCCTCAGCCTCCAGAGTAGCTGGGAATACAGGCACCCACCACTATTTCTGGCAAATTTTTGTATTTTTAGTAGAGATGGGGTTTTGCTATGTTGGCCAGGCTGATCTTGAACTCCTGACCTCAAGTTATCTACCTGCTCTGCCTCCCAAAGTGCTGGGATTACAGGCATGAGCCACCGTGCCTGACCTTGACTAATCTCTTCATAGGAAAAGACGACCAGGGCCCGGATATGCTTGTGCACCAGAGGAAAGGTCATATGCAGGAATAGGGAGAAGACAGACATTAGAAAATCAAGAAAAGAAAGCTCAGAAGAAACTAACCCTGCCAGCACCTTGATCTTGGACTGCCAGTCTCCAGTCTGAGAAAATAAATTGTTATTTAAGCCACACAGTCTGTCATATTTTGTTATAACAACTCTAACAAACAAAGACATACACTTTGAAATGTAGTAACACTGTAGTATTTTCCAATTACAGAAACACTATTCCAATATTTTCAGCTCACCATTTTGTACATTCTTGCTGATATTTAATGTTTCTCTTTGTCTCTGAATTTGTTGTACTCTTAAATAACTAGCTCAAATGTTCCCTTCTTTCTGAAAGTTATCTCAGTTTCCTGAACTTGGAGATAATCCTTCTTCTGATCACCAATAGCACTTTATTTTTAACTCTAATAAAGTAACTACCACAGCCCAACACATACTACAGTCATAGGTATATTTATCATTTTTCTTAGTGCACTTCCAGTCCTTAAAAGCAAGTGCCTTCTATGACATCATTGGAGCCTCCATAGTGCCTTCAACCATGCTCTGCACACAGGAGGTGGGACTGTAATTTCCATTGTGGAAAAGGTCATGTTTACCTTATTCATTGTCAAGTTTCCACCATCAGCACAGTGCCTATATAAAAACAGTGTTTAGGTCGGGCACAGTGGCTCATGCCTGTAATCCCAGCACTTTGGGAGGTTGAGGTGGGCATATCACCTGAGGTTGGGAGTTTGAGACCAGCCTGACCAACATGGAAAAACCCCATCTCTACTAAAAATACAAATTAGCCAGGCGTGGTGGTGCATGCCTGTAATCCCAGCTACGCTGGAGGCTGAGGCGGGCTAATTGCTTGAACCCAGGAGGCAGAGGTTGCAGTGAGCAGAGATCACACCATTGCACTCCAGTCTGGGGAACAAGAGCAAAACTCCATCTCAAATTAAAAAAACAAAAAACAGTGTTTAGTAAGTATTTGTGGCATGAATATGAATGTGCTAAAGTAAATTTATTAAAATGAAGCTTAGAAATCATGCAGTTAAATTTCTTCCCATTCAAGCAACAAAACTGATTTATAGAGAACATAGTGCCTACTTTTTACTCTGCTAGTTAATCAATAGTCATCTAGCTAGTGCTACAGACTGCATATCCTCAGTCCACGGCTCTTTTCATAACATGGTATTGTCTTCCTGAAATAATAGGATCCTATGTAAAACTTAGTGTATTCTTATGGAAGGAAAACAGCATGAAATCATTAATACGTGGTTTTTAAAATTGTATTAGATACTTATAAGAGTGCAAAGTCTTCAGAGAATGGGACCTGGATAATCAAATGTATAAAAAGTGACATATAGAATGATAGAAAATGTAGATTGATACCTGACCATTTACTCAATTATGGTTCTTCAGTGAGATAGCACAGTTTGTCAGGAGTAAGCAAAAAGACGTTAGGATAGCAAGGGATGTTTTACCGTGGTGTGTGCATTTCTGTATATGTGTGTATACATGCATGCATGCATGCTACAGCAAAGAAGCACTGAAAATTGAGTTCAGGAAGACAATGGGGAGGATAAGAAGTGCTCTGATGACAAATTCAAATTACTTCAAGTTTTATCCAGCAATTGTTGTTGTATATTGTTGACTCAGACCATAAAGAATATCCTGAAATTTCAAATTCCATTAGGCCAAGGTCATTAATTGCTAACATATTTGCAATAGAACTCACTTTAAGATAAAGATGTGTTTTTCAACAGCTAATAATTAATAAGAGTGACACTTTGTCTAGTACTAGCTCTCATTATGCAAGGTTTTTCATGCTCTGCACCACTGATTTGTGGGGTCAGATCATTCTTTGCTGTGGGGTGTGTCCCGTGCATTGTAAAGTGTTCAGCAGCCTCCTTGGCATCTACCCACTACATGCCAACAGGACTTTCTCCCAGTTGTTTCCAGGCATTGACAGGTCTTCCGTGGGGAATAAAATTTCCCTGAATGGACAGCCACTATTCATAACAGATAAGCTTTTTTGAGGTTCTGTTGTTTAAGGCAAGCTGACTACTGTTACCAACACAGACACAGACAGACAGACAGACACACACACACACACACACACACACACACACACACATCCAGTGGCTGAACATAATAGTTCATTTCTTGCTCTAAAAAGAATCTATTATGGGTCTGGATTGTGAGGCTTGTCTCATGCCATGAGGAAGGTTACTGGGGACCTGCCACCTTCGTGTTTGCCCTGATCATTGGCACACAGTCAGCAGGTGGGAAAAGAGCTGGGAAGAACATGGCTGGTAGATTTCCACTAGCCAGGCCTGGACCTGGAGCACAAGCTATCCATCCACACGCCTAGTGAAATGGGGACTGGTGACTTTGTTGAAACTCAGTCACAAAGCCTCATTTAATTGCAAGGAAATCAAAAATAGAGTGCAGCTCTGTGGAACCAAATGGAAATATTTTGGTGCAAAAGTAATTGCAGTTTTGCCATTACTTTCAATGGCAAAAACCACAATTAACTTTTGCACCAACCTAATAATTTTAGTATTATGATTTCTTTTGTATATTGAATAACAATTTTAAAAAAGTTGTGTTACATTGCATTTCTGCTGAATATATTACAGATGAGGGTGCTGCGGGCTTGCACTGGGCTCCGGAAGTCATTTACTATGAGTAAAGGACGCTCCACAGTATGCTTCAGTTAGTTTTCTTAGTCTCTGAATCACGGATGACCTGGGAGAAAGAGTATGTCTTTAATTACATTTTGATCCATTTATGTAGTAGACCAAATGTGAATTAAAATATACTTTTAAAAATAAATGTATATTTCATAAAAGTTCTTACATGGCTTCTCTGAGATGATATGTACTTTTAAAAATCATCCAACTTTGGAAGATTTAAACTTGAAAACAAAACATGGATTATAACAATGAACAGCCCTTCTTATGTGCAATCGACTTTCATGTTCTAAAGAGGGCAAGAGATTGAATCTTTTTTGTAATTTTTGTTTTTTTATTACTGGGAATACTGGGAAATGATTTGTGCTGTTCATGGAACACAAATACATGAAAGGGTTGGCTGGAATGGAAAGAGTTCTCTTTATCACCGTGGGGCAGCATAAAGCTAGCACATCACACAAGGGTCAGATCTGTCATTCTAGGCCTATGATGTCTGTACTTCGCATGCTCTAAGAATGAGCTGACCATAGATAAACTATCTTTCTTCCACTTTATTTTTGGACACCGTCTACCCTTAGGATTACATCTTACCCCAGAGCTATTTTTCAAACTGTTTCCTCTCAATTCAACACATACTATCAAGAAAAATCTATTCAAAAATATCTACCTATGCCATGGAGTGATGCAAAAACACCAACTCTGCTCTCTGGGAAAGAGAGTCATGCAAACAGTGAGCCACAGTTAATGTGACAGAACAGAACAGCCCAACTGTAGCAGCTTTCAGATACTATAGAGTGCAGGTGATGGAATAATTACATTTAATTGGGAGGCTATTATCAAATGACTCAGAGAAGAGTTTGAGTGGAACCTTGAAGGGTATATGACTTTTAATAAGCTGGAGATAGAGAAAAGATAATTGTAGGCTACAGGAATAGTTTGATCAAAGGTGCAGAGGTGTTTTTGTGTATCTGGTGTGTTCGGGGAAGGCTGACAAGGTGGCAACACAATATTTAAGACAGGGCACAACCAAATGTCGTGAACCAAAGACAATCGTGCTCACCCTAGCTCCACTGTACTTGTTTAGTCTCACATCGTCTACTTTAGATATGCCCTAAATGAACTGTGCACACTCTCATATTCATAATTTTCTTCATATATTTTCACACAAACAAAAAGTGTCCTGTCTTCTAAATCTACGTTTAGACAACTTCAGTGTCACTTCTCACAGTTTTTCCCTTTGAGGCCAACTTCTTTGTATCCACCCCTTGCCCAAGATTCACATACATTCAGTACTTTCTTCCCAGATTGTTTTCTAACATTTAGAGGCCAAATACAGTCATGCCACATATTCTCTCATTTCTGCAGGTGTGGTGTGGTTCATCCATTTACTGAAGTATACATGGACAAAAACCATGACTTACGCTTACTGACAGTATCTTTCATACCTATTAATAAACATATAATTGCTTCACTACAAACTTAATTAAATAGGTCAGTATCTCAAGATGACAATATCAACTTTGTGATTTAATTGCAACTTAAAGACGGCAGCCAAAAAATAATACATAACTTTGGCAAATATTCACCTTTCCATTTAGCATTTAGTATGGTTTAAATGCATCATTGAATGTCCCTTTACCCATTGTATATCTTTATTGACATACAAGAAGGGTCTGCATATATAATTTACTTTCCTGTTCTAGAAAACTCCATTACCACCCAGATGAAATACTGAGAGAGATATTTCACAAGGGGAAGGGGATTCCATTTCCTTCAATTCATGGAATGCATCTAAAACTTCTGAAATTACAACAAGTAAATAATTGTTTTAAAGTAGATCCAGAGTAAGAAAGAATTAAAGGACAAATAGAGTTTTGCTGGTTCTCTCTGCACAGTAAGTCAAGTTTCACTTGCAGAAAAATATTTACGGCAGAAAGTTTAGGTAATGATTAAATATGTAAAACTTGGAGGTAGTCTGCTAGAATTTAAATTCTGATTCTGCCTCAGTTTCCTCACCTGTAAGATGAGTTGCAACACATAGAAGTAACACCAATAAATTTTAATTTGTAGAACTGTGAACTGAGTCAATACAGTCAAAATGCTTAGACCAGTGTCCAGCACAAAGCAAACCCTTCTTAAGTATTACAGGCGTCTCTAGGCCAATGTAATTCATTTGTGAGGAGTTTAAACAATTCTAAAACTTAGGATTTCTCCTTATGTTTTTTTGACTATTTGGTCCAAGTGAGCTCCTTGTTCATAGTAAATGAACCATGCCTATGATTCATGTGAATAAAGGGTTGATATGAAAAATAATTTTGGGCAAATATCACAACATTTCACAATTCTGGAATGGTGAAAAAACTAATGAAGCATGTAAGGTGTTCACTAAGGACAAAAATAAACTCCAAATTAAAATTGCAGAGAGCCAGCCAGAATGTAGGTTTGACCTACTTTGTGTAATACTTCTACTTTATTTTCAAAACCACAAGTTATAGACTTCCTCATCTTGGGGAATATTTGATTGATAAAATTAAATAATTTTTTCTAAAATTTCTGCTCAATATTAATATTCAAGGAGCACTTTGCATATCAGTTACATGTGCAGAGATGTCTTTTCCAACCAGGAGAATAAAGGCCTTAACAAGAATTTGGCAGTTATGGTAACAAATGGGATCGGTCTACTCTGAGCTACTCGTAGTCTACTAAGAGCTGAAGACTTCTTACTTGCATTTGTGACAGTAGTTGCAAATAATGTCTCCTTTAGTCCTCCAGTAAAAAAGAAAAGAAAAGAAAAAAAAAAAAAACCTCTTCGTGAAGATTCCTTGAAAGGTACCTGACAGACTGAGCTCAGCATATTCTCAAGGACTTTATAGACATCTTCAAAATTCAGGGATGTAAGGATGAGATGACCCAGTTACTTTCCTTCTCTTACTATCACGTAATAAAATACTAGATAGGAGTCAAGTTTCTTTAGTGCTTACGGTTCTTTAATTTATAACTAAAGGAAACAAAAAATAACTTCCCATTTTCAAGTTGCTGTAGAAAACAACACTGAATTGGGTTCAATGAAAACTTACTTTTTAAAGAAAATAGCAGACATCAATATACCAATTAATACAATTTAAAAACTACCAGTTGTGCATGTGAATTTAGTTGTCTATGAACATTTCTCTCAACATATACATGAATGTCCACTTGCTAGGGTCAGGCCCTAGAACCAGTAGCTTTCTTAACATGGGAAAGGAAAGAATTTTAATTAATTTATCTACTTACAACTATTAAAAGATGACTGTTTTCATAGGACTGTCCAAAGTGTTGTCATGCCTTTCAAAATTAGAAAAGAGTAATAAATATATGCATTGCTGCCTCAGCAGCTTAAGGGGAGTAGGGGGGAACTTCATGTATAAAAAAATCCTCAGAGTGATATAAGCATTTTGTATTCCAACAAAAAAACTGCTTTTCTATCTTTAGCATCCATGTCTCTGTTACTCATATTTATGAAAATTCATTTTTATAGCATTAAACTTGAAACATTGATTTTAAGTTTTTAATAGGCACACATATTTTGTTATATTTTGCATGGAAACATAATGTATTTAAAAATATAGACCTATTTAAGAGCAGCACTAAACCCTTCCAAATAGATATACTTTCAAGGTCATCAGATGCATCTCGATGCATAATTTGGAGATGAATATGCTCTCTGACTGCAATTCAACTATATTTGGGCTGTGGTTTACATAAAAATACAATTTTTAGAGAAAAATCATCATCTTATCTGAAAATGTTTCTGGGGATAGCTTTTTGCCCAGTGATCCATTCCCACAGATGATGGCAGATAAACTGAATATATTTAAAGGCAAAGAATGCCACCTTCTGCTACAAGATGAATTAATTTATCAGGCTTTCACCTTAGGTGGTTTGCTGGTGACGAGGGCTTCAGCTCTGGATATCTTCATTGCAGTTATGTTCCAGGAGAGCAATCTTCATCATTTCTCTGCTACTGCCTTCAAATTACATAGAGCTCTGTGCAGGGATAAACTGTAATATATGGCCATGGCCCTAAACATGTGTATATAGCTTTACTTAGTTCCATAAAATGAGAATCCTGCACAAGCAATCATTATTTAAACTGCTTTACTATTGAACTAGGCCACATGCTACAGCTCTATCTTTTGCTCTTTTCCACAGAGATACACAGAAACACTATTGAGAGTTAGTGTGTTTCTGTATGGGGGATGGAGACAGCTATTGATTGGCGTTTGCTTATTAAGAATACACTATACAGGCTACAAATTAGCATGCTTTTGTGTTTAAATACTAGACAAACTGGCCTACAATACAAATACATTTATTATCTCACGTAACAAGAAGCCCAGAGCAAAGGTGTGCACTAGTGCTGATTGAGTCAGTGGCTCAACAGTGTTACCAAGGTCCATGTTTCTTTCTAGCTCTCTTTCCTTACCCATCATTCCTGGAGTGTTGGCATCATCCTTACCCTAGTTTTGCTTGTTGTCACAAGATATCTGCTCCAGAGCAATAGAGGCAGAATCTTCCTGTTCATAATCATTGGGGGAAAAACCTCAGCATTGAATATTAGTAATTTTCTTTGATCTGGTTGAGTCTACCTTAATCAGGTATAAATTCCCTATCTAGCACAAGTAGCCAGAGGAAAGTTGTGTCCTGGATGCTTTAAAGTTACTGGACTGTATTTCTGCAATGGGGGAAAGAAAAAGAACACCTGAATAATATCAAGGTACCTGCTAATGAGGAAGAAGAGAAAAATGATTGTTCTTGTATAAGGTCCACAGTGTCCACCAGAAATAACCTCAAGACAGACCTGACTACATAATTCAACTAATTTAACATATTACAAATTATCTACTCCTGATGCTCTCTTTATCATTTGTAAAATAAGAATTACAAATCACAGGATAGTTATGATGATTGGAAATAATATACAGGTACAATTTAGCACAGAGTATGACATGTATAAAGGGACAAAGTCACCTGTTCCAAAAAGTTAGTGAGAAGAAAAAGGAGAAATTATTGTTATCGTTTTGTTATGAGTATAATGGACTATAATGTGGAGGACTTAAGTGCAGACATGCAGCTAAGAGAGTAGATTTATTTCAAGGAAAAGCAAATGGCAATCTCTAAAATATGTCTAATCATCCTGTAAAGATGTTCATCAGAATCTACTGAGACTTAACCATTTAGAAAATAACTGTATAGATCCAGTGCCAGCAGGCATCACTTCAGGAACTCCAGGGCCCAGGCTGTCACAATGCCAGTCAACATGCTGGCTCTCCATCCTGCCTGGGATGGGAAGGAACACAGAGGCTCCACCATCTGCTGTGACCCAAAAGCCGAATGAATGGGATAACATGACAATTTCCAAAGGGAATTCTTCTGAGCTACTATGTAGATAGATAGATAGATAGATAGATAGATAGATAGACAGATAGATACATAGATACATAGATAGATACATAGATAGATACATAGATAGATAGGCACATAGATAGATAGACAGACAGATATTCCAATTAATTGAATCAGCTTTCTTACTATTTTAGGGCAGTTATTCTTGACTGTCTCTTAATTGATACATTCATTACTGGTTTTTAATGCAGTTTTAAACTTGTGAAATTTATTCTAATGGTACCTATTTTGTTATTCTTTCCTTCTGCAGAGCACTCTCTACCTTTCCTTTAGGATATAAGTGCACTCCAAATAAATGTTTTGTCCTGATTGCTATAGAATGCATTATACCAGTAATTTCTATGCCAACAAAGTCAAGTTGATACTTTACTATAAATTATTCTCCCAGACAATGACTCATTTATGATTTAATTCAATAGATCTAAAATATAGTTAGGGCCTGTCTGGCTAGCTTCCTGCAAAATGCTGTAATCATCCAACTCATTTTTTTTCTCTTTTCTATTTTTATCTCTTTATTCATATTTCAAGGTGCAACAGTGATGTGCCTTCCCCTCACTCCGTGTGTGATATATGATATACACATTAAAAGGTAGCAATCAACTGCAGGTGCATTGATTAAATTAGGCCCTCGTGAAGAAGGATTGATTAAATTTTACATTTATGTAAGTTTCTTCTTCCACTAATCCTACCTGCCACTGTCTTTCATAGGATGTTTACTTTGGTTTCAGCATGTGAAGCATAAGTTTTAACATATAAATTAAATATTTGGGAGAAAATAAAGTAATATATAATTCTTTATTAAATAATGGAATTTTTCACATGTATTTGGCATATGGTGTAGATCATATGTTTGAATTTAAGAGTTATTTGGGAGTATTAATATAGCAAGCAAAAATTAGGATATATTAAAAGATTTATAATTTACTTTTGAAAAGATTTAAAATTTCAGGTACAAATAAAACATAATTGATGAAAGTGAGTGAATTGGTCCTCCACAGAAAAATTAAAAGATAAGTATGTCAAAAATCTACATAAAATGTATACTTACCATATGTCTTAGTAAGCTCAGGCTGCTATAAGAAAATGCCAGATTGAGTGGCTTAAACAACAGACATTTATTTCTCACAGTGCTGGAAGATGGAAAGTCTAAGACCAAGGTGCTGGCAGATTCAGTTCTTGATGAGGGCCCTCTTTCTGGCTTGCAGATGTTCTTCTTGCTGTGTGCTCCCATGGAAGAGAGAGGAAGTTCTGATGTCACTTTGTATTCTCTTAAGTACGTTAATGCCGTCATGGGAGTTCCACACTTATGACCTTATCTAAACCTAATTACACCCCAACTCAAAGACCCACCTTCTAATACCTTCACAGTGAAGGTTATGGCTTTAACACATGATTGTTTCTGAGGGGACACAAACATTCAGTCCATAATACCGTAACCTAGAAATCTAATGCTTACATGTTTACTCTCCCCAAATTGAAAACTTGTCTATACAAAGATCTGTATATAGATGTTTATAGATGGAAGCCTTGTTCATAATCACAAAAAAATGGAAGCAATAGAAATGTCTTAATTGGAGGATGAACAAACACATTGTGGTACATCCATAAAATGAAACACTGCTCCATAATGAAAACAGCAAACTGTTGATCCATGTCACAATGTGGGTGATGTGGTTGTCACACAAAAGCATTGTGCTAAGTGAAAGAAGGCAGGCACTGATAGCAACTACCATATGGTTCTGCATACGTGACATTCCACAATAGGCAAAACTATAGGGACAGAAATCAATCAGTGTTTTCCAGGGGCTGTACTTGTGGTTAGATGACTGTATACATTTAGTAAAATGCATGAAATTGTGCACCTATATAGAAACTGTACCTCAAAAAAACTAACATTAAAAAATACCTAGACAACTAACATGACCGCAGGATGCCCTTAGAAAACTCCTTTAAATAGACATCAACTATAACTCCAGTAAAATTGTTATGTGTTAAAAAGGAAACAGAACATTAATTTCTGAGTATTGAAATGACCTATATGCCATACTAGTTTCCACTTATGAAAAATGTCACTATTGTTACCTGGTTGTCTCAAAGCTTCAGAGCTACCTTAGTGAATATTAGGGGCTGCCTTGGGTAAAGGCAGAAAAGTTCTACCCGTACAACCATGTATTCAAGAACCTCAAGCTCAGCCTGTTCCAAAGTCTTCCTCCATGTTTCACCATTGGGCATAAAACTTTCATCAGTATCTCTCTTCTGGATTAAGTAAATAAAACAAGAGACTGAGATGGGAACTATGTTTCTTAAAAAATGGAATTAGTCACAGGTATTTGGCATATTAAGGCTTATATGATTCATTAACAAGTCACAGAAATTAGTGAGAACATCCAAGAGAAGCACATTAAAGGAGCATCTTAACACATGTTGACATTAGTTCTGATCTGCTCTTTTTACTAAAAGGCAATACAAGATACAAGACAGATGTTACAAAGACAGGAAATAAGAAGGTTGCTTCAAATGCTGACTTTGCTCTTTTAGAGCTTTTCGTGTTAGTTCAGATTACTTAACTACTTTTGGTCTGAGTTTCCTCATCTATAAAGAGGAGAAGAATAATGTATTACCATTCAGGGTGGTTTTCAGGGGACACTCACACCCACAGTATCATTCAATACATATACAAACAATAATTCACATATAGTAAATGCTCAGTAAATGCAAGCTATTACTAATAATTATTATTATATCATTTCTTCCCACTTTAAGCCCTTTAAACTACTAATCAAATATATAAGTTAATGTTTGGTGTTTGCTGAGTAACAAACCACTCCATATTTAGTGACCTAAATCAAAAATTATTAATTATTGTTAACAAGTTTATGGAGCAACTGAGCAATTTTGTGGATGTATGACAGGCTTTGCAGATGCAAGACATGCTTGCTCTTGTGTCTTTGATCAGTTGGTAGGGGGTCTGGCCAGTGTCTGTCATCAGGACGACAGTGCTTCTGGGTCTTCTGTCTCATTATCCAGCAGGCTAGCTTGGGCCTGTTCGCATGATACAGGCAGATTCCAAGAGGGTTTGTGGAAATGGGATAAGCCTCTTGAATTCTAAGCTTACAAATAGCACATCACTCCTATATATACTAGTTTATTCTCCCCTGATGCTTTAAAAAACATATATCCTCTTCAGTTGTCTCTGTTTCTTTCTGGGTTTCACTTGATTTATAACATATTCCTAGGCGTATCTAATAAAGGGTAATCCATAATTTCCACACACAGTACACCTCAAAAAAGCATGTGTAATAGATACCTAGCATAACAAAGTCATACACCTTGCATGTTAATTGATTATAGATTGCACTTCTCCACTAAATGTAACTCCTTATATGTCATCTCTTCTTATTATATTTGTTTATTTATACTCATGGCATGATGCATTTCTGGAAGAGAGAGATTAGGTGAGTTTTCTTCTTATATCCCCACCGCCTAGTGTGTCTTATATGGACAACACATATTTATTGGGAAAATCCTATTAGAGGTATCATGTAGTAAGAGAGAGGCCTTCGTTAGGGATTATCAAGGGAGACTGAGAATAAGGGTAGATCTTGAAGTCTGGGAAGGAATTACATTTGGGGAAGAGTCTTAGTGAGCAGCCTATCCAACATGAAGAAAGTTTAGAGTGGGAAATAGGTACGGTGAATGAACAAAGACTTTGGCTTGAGCAAAGTGTGGTTTTGAGCATTAATGGGAATTGGAGATAGAAAGAAAGTCAGGAAAAAAACTCCAGACAGCCTCAAGTTAAAGAACTTAGCTTAAATCCATTTATTATTTAATTAATGAGAAATACTTAACACATTAATTAAATAATGAGAGAAAATTAAGCCATTAACTCTCATTGCCCATATAGCTTATCAGACTAGTTAGTCTTTACCTAAACAAGCAATGACATAAGCAAATTTAACCAGGGTAATTATACTCTGAAGAAGGGTGACACTGATGGAAGGGGTCATAGAATAGTGTATTGTGTGAAAAAGTCAAGTTTCTGTGTATTATGAGAACAATTAGGAATACCTAAGAACCTCAAGGACCTGAAGAGAAATTGAGTTTTGACAGACAGACAAGTCACAAGTCATGACTCCATAGTACAGTCCCTCATTGACTGGCTCTGACACACATAGACAGAGTTAAAAAATAGTTTATAAATCAATCTTGGACATTCTACATATAAATTCTCCCTCTATTTCATTGGTCAGAACCTAACTACAAGTTCTCAGTCTCCTACAAGGAAACCTGGGAAATGTCCTCTCCATTTGGCTTACCTACTTTTTATCACTTAAAATATGACATGAAAAGTTGTACCAAACAGATGAACCTTTTATGCAGAGCACAAAGTAACAGTTGGTGAGGGATTTTCTATAGACTTAACATGTGCCTACGTGCACAAAAGCACAGACATACATATAATTTGGCATTTACAAATTTGAATACTTCAGATGGAGCTAGTGAGGAAAAAACATAGCGAGTCCTAAGAGGAAAAGAAGGATATATGTCAGGAAAAGATACACTAGTAATTTTCAGATTTTAGCATGATTCAATTCACTTGAGGATCTGATTAAATGTACAGATGCTAGGCCCCAACCCCAGAGAGCCTAATGATTTTAAGAAGATCTCTGACATCATCATGGGATTCACTTTCACAACTATTGCTCCAGCCCTGTCTCTTCCTGAATGACTCATTGGATGTGACCCTGTTTTTTTTTTTTTTTTTGGACCTTCTGTGACCTGTTTATTTTGGTTAACATAACATTCTTCAGCTTCATCCATGTTGTTGCATTTCACAGATTTTCCTTTTGTTAATGGCTGAATAACATCTCACTTCATGTATATACCAAAATTAAAAATAGAATTAAAATATGATTTGGCAATCCCATTTCTGGGCATTTATACAAAAGAATTAAAATCAGGATCTTGAAGAGATATTTGTACCCCCATATTCATTGCAACATTATCCACAGTAGTCAAGATATATAGGAAACAACGCAAATGTCCATTGATGGATGAATTGGCATACATTTTCTTTTTTAAAAAATTTTACTTTAAGTTCAGAATATGCAGGTTTGTTACATAGGTATACACGTGCCACGGTGGTTTGCTGTACCTATCAACTGGTATGTGATCCTGTTTCTTCCATGTCTGCTGCAAAGTACAACATACTGATAATGGCTATAGCCAATCTATAACATGCCCAGGTGCCTGATTGGAAACTCGTCACTGAGTTTGTAAGTCCATCACTTGTTTCCCAATTTTTTTTCCTGTTTTGGAGGTCAAGAACGCATTTCCCTCAAAAGAATAGTTGAGAGAGAACCTGACACTCTAAGAGATGTAAAATGTAGACTCGCTCTTTAGCTAATGCATAGCGCCTTCTTATATATTTTGTCTTTTCTGCCAAAAGTAAAAATTGATCAACATTTTGAAATTGTCAAGATTACTTTGAAAAATATTTTAAAAAGAGAAATATATATCTTCGAGTGTTCGGAAGAAAGGGGATAGGTCAGTTACAGAAATCAAGATTACTTTAGTTGCCAGACCATAGTTAAGGATAGATAGTCACACCATTGAGTAACCCATCATCTGTAGCTTACCAACAAATTCAGCAGCTGGATTGCTTTGTCCACCAGATAAAGTAACTATTACTTCACAGCATATTATAGTAATGTAATATATCTTATCTTTCTTCTTTTCTCTTTACCGCTGTTGCGCGTTTTATCATTTTACGAAGTTTTCAATGTGTGTGCTTTCTTATTTATTTTACCTTTAAGGGTTATCTGTAAGCTTAACCAAACCCAAAAGAACAGGATTTATTTACTTCTCAGGGACTTCATGATTTTTATTTTGTTTCTAATTGACATAACAATTGTACATATTCATGGGGTACAGTGTGATGTTTTAATACAAGCATATGTTATATAACCATGAAATCAAGGTATTTAGCTGTATTTATGATCATATATATATATATTTTTTTGTAGTGAGAACATTAAAAATCCTGTCTTCTAGCTATTTTGAAATATACAATACAATGTTTTTAACCATAGTCACATTGCAGTGTAATAGAATACCAAAACTTTTTTCTCTCAAAGGTTAAGTAAGTTTTTAAACGGTATACACACATAATGAAATACTATTTGGCCATTAAAAAATGTATTTTGCCATTCTCAGCAACATGCGTGAAACTAGAGAACATTTTGTTAGGTGAAATAAGCCAAGCACAGAAAGACTAATATTGCATCACTCATATGTGGGAGCCAAAGGAGTTGATCTCATGGAAGTAGAGAGTAGACTAGTGGTTACCAGAGGCTAGGCAGTGTGGTGAGAATGGAGAGTTCGTGAGATTTGGCCAACGGGTACAAAGTTACAATTAGACAGAAACTTCCTTATCAGAAAAACTAATAGAGGTGTATTTTGGTTATGTTTTTGTATTAGCACATCCTGAATATCAGCTAAAATCCAAACATATCTTCAAGACTTTTGATTTAGACTTTGACAATGCAAGACAGGCTTTTGCCTGAAACCTGGACTATTGACAGAATTATTTAATTGATACTACCGTCCTTACACCTTTAATATATACTGTGTACACAATCAGAGAAGCTTTCTAGAGCACTGCATGCATTATTCCACCTCTCTGTTTAAAATTTTAATGGCTCCCTACTTCCTAAAAGAGAAATATTGAGCTCTTAGCCTTACACTTAATGCTTTCCAAATTTAGACACTAAATATAGCATTGCCTAAGCCAGATATGTTGATCCATCTCCAGACATGCCTTACTTAACTTTTTTCTTTGGGTTTTACGGTTGACATAGTTCTTTTCTCTTCTGTATTATTCCTACCACATCTAGATGCCTACATACATAGTGGATTTCTCACTAAATCAAGGCAACCTCATGAATCACCTTGCAACAAATGGGAATTCATCCTACTTGTTTTTGTCTGTTGCTAGTTCTGAAAAGTGAGCTGCTTTCTTTCTACAACTGAATTCCACATTGTACCCTAGTTCCCATTAGTCTTTCCAAAAGAAGAAAGAAGTTTATTCCTGTAGATTCCCAATAGGCAGGGACTGGAGTCCTCATGCTCAGTCTTAGTGCATTACCTGAGGCCATTTTGCCTACTGTTTTCAGGCTCTCCTGCCATTGACTTCCAGGCAGCTAGCCTAGGATGATGGATGCCCCTGGACTGTCACAACTGCACCCCACCTAACTGTTGGGTCATCCATTACTGCAGGTAGAAATCTCTGATGCCAGAACTTTCTCTGATTAATAACTCATTATTATAGCTTGCCATTTGGGTGGAAACAGAACTATATTGTGTTCTTCTTTATTGGATGAAAGGGAGGTTTCTTGACAAAATTGTAAGCGAGACATAATGTCTAGGAGCTCAGACTTGAATAGTTCTCCTTGGGAAGATGCAGGAACTTGGATAGAGCAAGCATGATATTAAAATGTGTGTGTATGTGTGTGTGTGTATCAGTACTGGATTCTAAAAGTAAAACTGTAGAAGGAAGCAGTACAAAGATAACAAGAGCTAATATTTATTGCGGGCTTACTCAGTAAGTGTTTCAGAACAGACACAAGCTCTTTATCACATTAGTTTGCTTAATAACAACAAACATTTAAAGAGATGGGTTCCATTATTATGCACATTCTATAGATGGGAAAGTGGATAAAAAAGTTGCCTAAAGGACTTATGGCTAGTAAGTGGCGGAGTTAGTAGTCATCCCTCGTATCCATGGGAGAATGCTGCTAGGACTCCCCATGGACACCAAAATCTACAGATGCTTAAGTCTCTGATATAAAATAGATTTGTATATAACCTACCCACATCCTCTTGTATAGTTTAAATCATCTCTAGATTACTTTTAATACCTAATATAGCATAAACGCTATGCATATATTTGTTGTACTGTATTGTTTACATAATAATGACAAAAAAAACTCTGTGCATGTTCAGTACCAAAACAACCATCCATTTATTTTTCTATTTTTGTTCTATGGTTGTGGATTCATGAATGTGATTCCACAAATGTGGAACCTATGGATGCAGAAAGCTGATTGTATTTCAAACAAAGGTAGTTTGATTCCAGAAATTAATTGGGGCCAATTTAAATTGCTATGTTACTGATACAAGAACTTTACATAACATATCTCACTTATTTCAATTAATCTGCAATGCAGGCCGGGCACGGAGGCTCAAGCCTGTAATCCCAGCACGTTGGGAGGCCGAGACAGGCGGATCACGAGGTCAGGAGATCGAGACCATCTTGGCTAACACGGTGAAACCCCATCTCTACTAAAAAATACAAAAAACTAGCCGGGCGAGGTGGCGGGCACCTGTAGTCCCAGCTACTCGGGAGGCTGAGGCAGGAGAATGGCGTAAACCCGGGAGGCGGAGCTTGCAGTGAGCTGAGATCCAGCCACTGCACTCCAGCCTGGGCGACAGACGGAGACTCCATCTCAAAAAAAAACAAAACAAAAAAAACAAAAAAACCCCAAAAAACTCTGAACTCCAGGCTGTCCAAATCTTGTGCTCTTTCTGCCAGACCATGATACTTTTTACTTTGAGAGAGAAGGTATCATTGTTTTCTGTATGCAAATGAAGCAGTTGAATTGCTTCAGGGGAAAAAGGTAAACAGAAAGTGTGCTCCTCTGATTGGGGTGAAAAAGTTGGAGGGGGAAGTTATGTTCTCCACAAAAAGATCTAGTAATCAGTTTCTACTGCTTTGGGGTGAGAAACAAAGGTAATGATAACCTATCCAAGAAGGCTTTCCTTCTCACAAATGCAAATAGTTTTAGTAGTATTCATGAATAATGAGGGTAGGAAGTATGTGCTGCTAAGAGAGAGGAATGGAGAAAAAGACACACATACAGAGAGAAAAGAAGAAAAGAAGAGAGAGAAGGTTCTGAAGCATCTGGATCCTATACTAACTCTCCTTAATTATTCTTAGATGCAGGGTTAATTTCAGAGCTCTCAGTGGTAATTTGGTAAAGGTCAAATGACCTGTGCTACAGAAAGGGCTGGAATTTATGGGTCACATGAAAGGAACATAACTGAAATTTATTGAGCATCTATTCTGTTTTGTATTATTAGACATCCTAAAAGGTAGGAGTTTTATGCTCATTTACAGATGAAAAAACTAAAGTTCAAAAATATTAAATTATTTTCCCAAGCCAGACTGCCAGAAAGCAGCAGAGCCGGGATTTAACACCATGTCTATCTTTCTCCAAAGTTCATACTCTTTAAGTTAGGTCCTTATATAGGTATCATTTTAGCAGACCAAGCTATTGAATCAGCTCACGCTAAATACTGAAGCAATCTATTTGCTGACTCTGCCTCTAATAATTCTTTTTTGCTTCAATCCACCCGTTATATTTTTCGAAATTTAAATGTGGCAGTTTTTCTAAAAGATAAAATCCAAAATTTCCAATCTGGTCCCACTGCCTTTGTCTAGTTGTGTCTGCTCTTTCTTACTACCACCAACCAACTATCCTAGCTGATCCCCTGAACTATCTGTTGAGTACATGCCACACATTCTTTCCTCTTAACATTTGTTCTTGCAGTACCCACTGTCTGAGTTATTTTCTTTTCTCACTTTCACATCCAGATAATTATTCTCTTGGCACTTACTGCCTCCACCTTTTCTCAGCACTTACCTTGTTTGCTTCTTCTTACATATAGTTATGTTTTGTTCTGCTATCTGGCTACCTGTTCATACAGACAGTAACTCTGCTTTACATTTTAAGTGAATTTAACAGACAGCTTTTGAGAATGAATTATGAGGCCTGGCATATGCTGGATGCTTTAGACAAAGAGATACAAAGATATGGTTTCTGCCTACAAGATTTACCCATATGTGTGTTTCCACATAGTACTCAAGGGCAAACTTGCCACACGGCAAGTGCTCTGTAAGCACACATGTTAAGGCATAGCTGACATGATATGGAGAATGGCCTTCTATTCTGAATTGTCTCCACGTTGCTTCAAGTTTTCATGTTTAAAGTGCTTGGATTATATATGCCCTTAATGCTGCTGAGCTACTTGCAGCTTCGGATCATTAGTTCCTCTGTGTAGTGCTCCATTTTGTGGCACAGGTTTTCATAAAGTTTAATGGGTTAACATTATTAAATGTCTCCATGGTATGTTTCTGCTCAGATGGTTTGAATAGCAGATTACTTTCTAAATGTAAGTTTGACTCCAGTGAGTTCCTCTCCTTCCTTTTCCGTCCTTCTTTGCTTTTCTCTTGTTAGTGTTACTAATAAGAGATATTTGCCTAAAGAGAGTCATCAACACAAAAAAACAAGATGACTAATAACAAAAGTCAGGTTGGTTCCGAGAACTCTCAATTTGTGATATTCATGAGAGTTATTCATTACTATAGTGGCCTCTGGGGCCCAGATAGTCAAGTCTCATTTTCTCACCATGTTCTTTCACTTCAACTACCGAACACGTTTCATTCCAGAATTCCTCTGCCATCTGACTACCTTCTCATACAGACTCTACAGTTAGATGCCACCACCACCACCACCACCACCACCAAAAGTTTCCAAAAAACATATTTTTCCTTGTTTTACATTTCAGGAAAATAATATTTCTTTGGGAACATATTTTTGGGAGTCATTTCAAAGAATTTCAGCTTGATAAATACACATGTTAATGCATTATACCACCACCTAACTTCCATAGTTTCAGTAGATTGGGCCTTTTTTGGCGGGGAAAAACATGTGTAGGTTTGTGTACACATATATGTATGTACATGCACATATATGTATGAGTATATATGCTCAAGTATATACTGCACATGCATGTGTGTACATGTATATATATATGCACATATGTGTGGACAAGCATACCACTAATACATTTTAATGGGGGATGTAGTATTCATGGTATATTATATAGGTTGTAGAATATTCTTAAATTGTGTAGTAAGTAAAGCTTACTCGGTTATATTTGTTTATCCATTTTTTAAGCATCCACAAAAATGCACATTATGTTTTGAATATCAAGGTTGCAAAATAAATGGAAAATAGCAATGAGAAAACTTACATGATAATTTTGGAGAGAGCTGTAACATGAGAAAATAAAGTTATAAAATTGCCTAAGTCTCAGTACTTCCCGAGATGAATAAAGAAGATACCTTTTAGTCACAAGCAAACAACTAGTTAGAAAACATTCTCTCCTATGTTAAGTCTGAACCTGTAGATGAGAAAAGCTAGTGCTAAAATATCAAGTGGCATACAATTAATATTCATATTGTGAAAAATTAGCACATTTATCATTCATCTTCTTGCTTATTATAAAATCCTCTAAGATAATGCTAATATGTACAGATTAACTAACTGCAATTTCCATAATTTTTTTCATTTCTGAATACATTAAAATTCCATTTTTTTTCATTTTCTCAGCTTAAATTCTTTAGATAACCCCAGAGAAATTCATGCTTGCTCTATTGTATAAAATTGTGGCTTTCTTTCAGACTACTTATTTCATTATTACACACAAGTTTTCTCATTATGATAACTATATATGTTTATGTAACTACATATGTTTATATCTTGTGCATGTTCATAGTTACTTTTTACTCACTTTAAACTTTACTTGAGGGCAAATTTTAAATTTTACTTGAGGGCAAATTAGCCTGTGTCCAAGCCTTTAACAAATGACACTTTGAAAATACTTCTTAAATGTTGCTTGTGCTCTATCAACTCTGGTATAACAGTTATCCACCTGTCTCAATCACTGCTAAGAAGAGGAGAAATATTTTGGCAATATGTTATTCAGGGAACTCAGCTCATGAGGACTAATTAAAATAATAACCTGACATGCATGTTCCTCTTAGATTACTGTCTTACGAACTGGTTGTTCACAACTTTCCAATGCCAAATCAACGTTGTCAGAGCACAACTGCTAATTAAAATGAGAAACTGGCTAATTCACAGTCAGAAAACTGTTGACTTACAGACATAAATGTCAAGTATCAAGGGTAGTGATTCATTAAAACATAGAGTAATATTATCTCCTCAAATATTTGAAAGAATATTTTAAGGCCATATAATAAGAATAAAAATAAAAATAATATGGTAAAGAATAAGAACAAGAAAAGGAAGAAGACCATATTACAAATGCACAAAAATGATACTCAAAATCAATATATCTTCATGTGCCTTTGAAAGTGTTCACAACACTACAAGAGAGATGAGCTTTAGAAAGGCGAAAGGACTTGCTGGATGACACACAGTCAGCATTTTCTGTCTCACAGAATAATACATTTTCTGGGTTGAATTGTTGCAGCTGGCTTTCATTTCCACAGTCAGTTTTTCAACAACACACATTAATATACAATCTGTGTAAAATACAATATATCAGAATTTACAGAGGAAAAAAGAGTTCTGATTTGTCTTTGGTGAAACTGCAAAAGCAACACACATATGCACAATTACACGCACAGAGAGACATGCACATCAATTACTAAATGAATAAAAGCAAACTAAATTATAGTATAATTCAGTGCCTAAGGAGGCCAGTTAAAATGGATATATATTTTTTAATGTATGAAGACTTTTTGCTTTAATTTTTTTTTTTTTTTTTAAGTTCAAGGGTACATGTGCAGTTTTTCTATTTAGGTAAACTTGTGTTGTGAGGGTTTGTTGTATCAATGATTTCATCACCCAGGTATTAAACCTGGTACCTACTAGTTGCTTTTCCTGACCTTTTCCTCCACCCACCACCCACCATCCGACAGGTCCCAGTGTGTGTTGTTCTCCTCTATGTGTCCATGTGTTCTTATCATTTAGTTCCCACTTATAAGTGAAATCATGCAGGTTTTGGTTTTCTTAGTAATAGTTTGCTAAGGATAATAGTTTCCAGCTCCAACCATGTCCATGCAAAGAAAATGAAATCATTCTTTTTTATGGTTGCATAATGTTCCATGGTGTATACATACCACATTTTCTTTATCCATTCTACCATTGATGGACATTTAGGTTGTTTCCATTTCTTTGCTATTGTGAATAGTGCTGAAATGAACATATGTTTGCATATGGTCTTTATAACAGAACAGTTTATATTCCTTTGAGCATATACACTGTAATGGTATTTCTGGCTTGAATGGTATTTCTATCTTCAGTTCTTTGAGAAATCACCACACTGTCTTTCACAATGGCTGAACTAATTTACACTCCAACCAACAGTGTATAAGCATTCCTTTTTCTCCACAACCTTGCCAGCATCCATTATTTTTTGACTTTTGACTGACAGCCATTCTGACTGGTGTGAGATGATATCTAGTTGTAGTTTTTATTTGCATTTCTGCAATGATCAGTGATACTGAGCTTTTTTTTTTCATTTGATTGTTCTTTAAATAACATCTACAGTTTCCTAATACCAATAACATCTAGGATTTTCAAAAATTACTAATCATACCAAAAAATCAGAAAAATCTCAACTTGAATGAGAAAACACAATCAACAAATGTCAATAATGAGAATACATTAATATTGGAATTATCTGGCAAGAATTTTAAAGCCACATTATAAAATTCATAAATAAGCAATTAAAATATGCTTGAAATACATTTTAAAATGGAAGATTTTAGCAAAGAAATCAAAAATATTTTAAAAACCAAATGGAAATGTAAGAATTGAAAAAGGCAATAAATGTAATAGAAAACCCCAGTGACTGAGAACCAACAATAGAATGGAGAGGACAGAAGAAAGAATCATTGGATTAGAAAGAGAACAAGAGAGATTACCCAATATCATTCACAAAAAGACAAAAAAAAAAAAAAAAAAAAAAAAAAAAAAAAGAGCAGAAATTCAAGGGTCTGTGAAACTATAACAAAAGTTCTAACATTTCGTCAGCCCTAGTCACTAAAGAGAAGTATTGTACTGACTGATAAATTACTTTTTTAAAAAAGTCTGAAAAAGTTCCAGTCTATTTTTAAAAAAAAAAAAGGCATAAACCAAGAAGATTCAAGAAGCTGAGAGAATTCCATACATGATAACCCAAAGAAATTTATTCCAAGATAGAAATGCACTAAACTCTCAACTGAAAAGAGAAAACCTGTTATGAGGTTAATATAAATTTAACTATAGAGAAAACAATTTAAATGACAATGGATTCTCATCACTACAATGGAGGCCAGAAGAAAATGGTACATTTTTCAAGTACTAAAAGAAAATGAATGTCAAACAATAGTTCTAATCTGGAAAATTCATCTTCAGAAATGAAGGAGAAATGAAGACCTTCTCAGATGAAGAAAAGCTAGGAGAATTTGTAACTTCCAAAACAATAACAAAAAATAAGTTTGAAACCAAAAGGAAATGATTAAAAAAACTTGGAATATCTGAAAAATAGAAAGAACAATTAAAAGAACAAAGACATAGTTAAATGCATAGGTTTTTCTTCTCTCGGATTTTCTAAAATGTGTTTGAGAATTGAAGCAGAAAATACATTGTAAGATGTGACCCTCAATGTCCATACAGGAAATATGTAAGTATATTATACTTGAGGGAAGGTAAAGGAATTTAGATAAAGTGAGGTGAGATTATTATACTTAAACTGATAAAGTGTCAACACCAGTAGATTGTAATACAGTGTGTATATATATGATTATTAATTTTGTATGTGAACTTGACTGGGCTAAGGGATGCTCAGATATCTAGTAAATTTAAATAAGCATTTCGATCAGTAGATTGAGTAAAGAAGATCCACCCTGACCAATGTTGTTGGGTATCATCCAATCTACTGGCCCAAATAGAACAAAAAGATGAATGAAGGGTGAATTCTCTCTCAATCTCTCTCTCTCTCTCTCTCTCTCTCTCTCTCTCTCTCTCTCTCTTCTCTTCCCCAACCCCAACCTCCCAACCCTGATGAGGGACATCCATCTTCCCCTTTTCTTAAACCTTGGAGCTCCTGGTTCTCCAGCCTAGTTATTCTGGGACATACACCAGTGAAATCCCAGTCTCAGGTCTTTGACCTTGGAAGTTATATCCTTGACGCCCCTAGTTTTCAGGTCTTTGAACTCAAACTGATTTACACGACTGGCTTTCCTGTTTCTACATCTTGTAGAGGGGATAATGTGAGATTTCTCTTCCTCCATAATCGCAGGAGCCAATTTCCACAATAAATTTTCTCATATATCTGTATATATCCTATTGGATCTGTTTCTCTAGAGAACCTTAACAAAACAATATATAATGTAATAATTAGTGCAAACACTAAACCATATATTAAGAGTTACACTCAAAAACATTATAGATAAATCAAAATGGATTTTTTTAAATGTTCAAATAACCTACAGAAAGGAGTGAAATAAAAAAGAAAGGGAACAGAGAACAGAAACGAAATGACAGAAATATGTCCTAATATATCAGTAATTACATTAAATGTAAATGGTGTAAATATCTCAATTAAAAATCAGAGATTGGCAGAGTAGATTTTCAAAGTGACAACAACCACCTTATGCAGGGACAAGAGTAGAAAAAAAAGCCAATATGTTCGGGCAAGATTCTCTTTTATTACATTTATGTATCATTCTTGAAATAGCAAAATTATAGAGATAGAGAGCAATGTAGTGATTGCTGATGTTAGTAGGGACAATGCAGGAAAGGGAGAGTGGGTGTCACAATAAAGGGATAAAATAAATTTTTTTTTTGTAATAGAATAATTCTGTATCTTGATTGCAGTGGTAGTTTCATGAATCTACACAGATAATAAAATGGCATAGTGCTATTGTATTCACATATTGTAGCAATGTAAATTTATTGGTATGAATATTGTCTTATAGTTATGTCATGTATGATCATTGAGGAAATCTGGGTAAATGTTACATAAGACCTTTCTATACTATCTTTGCAAATCTCTGTGTATGTATGATTATTTCAAAATAAATTATTTTCAAAAGAAAAAATAATACAAATTTAAAAAGGAAAACGCATCCATATTTTTACTTCAGAGAAACTGGGGAAAGAATTGAAGTTCAGTAATGCTAGGCAAAGCAATGAAATTTGAAGATAATTAATGAGAACGATTATTGGTTTGAAAAAGCTATGTTATAATTGTGGAGGAAAATAATGGCAATGGAAAAGCATTTAATTTAAAATATCTGTAAAGAGGTGTGTGTGTGTGTGTGTATTTATCAGCCTATGCAGAAAAAAGGGAAAATAGAAACAATGTAGTAATTAATTCTTAAAGAAAGATAAAAATTAACTTGTTCTTTTGAAGTTACATTTTAATATAAGGGAATATATTGAAATTTATCAACTGAATGACCTGTTCACCTACTGAGAAGAAACATTTTCTACTTGAAGGGTTTTATAACATTTTATGATCCATGTCAAAGAGCTCAGAAAAATTAAACAAAGTTTTTTTTTTACTATTTCTTAGGTTATCCCTTGTGATAACTAAATCTTTAATACAGCCTACTTCTAAGCAATAGACTTTGAATTTTATTTTATGTATCTTCACTTTGTTTTGCCATTAATTATCCTTATAATACTGAACTCACTTTGTTAGTGGTGAAAAATAGTGGAACTACAGAAAAAGGCCAAGGGTCATGGTCATTTTCAGCTTGCATAAAGATCTATTAAAACAAGTGAACTGAATTAAAAAAATAACTGCAACATTTTTTCAAAATATATCAAAGCTTAATTTGACTTCATAAACAGAATATATTTGTTGCAAATCTATTGAGATAATCTTCAAAGAACCACTTTTGGAGTAAATAAAATCTTTTTTCAAAAGAAAATATTCCTCACTTATTTTTTTCTTCATTGTTATAAAAAATAAGTACCCATTTGAGTACAGCTCTGGCTATATCAGGTAAAGAAAACTATTAAAATATAGTGTCTATCATACAGAAGTTGAGCATATTCAATACATCTAGGCCAAACTCACTTTAAAAAGGACAGACAGGCAACTAAGTGAAGTTGATGGGTTATACATGTCACTTAATTTATTGATAGAAAATATAAGCCTAAAGATAGATGAGGGGGAAGACAATAAGAACACCCATTAGAATTCTACGTAATGAAACCATCGCTATTTTGAAGAATAACAAGATTGCTTGAACACTCAATTAACAATTGTAGAACTGTTTGTCCACATTTCTGGTTTTATACCAAATAACATTTTCACACTGATACATGGGTATTGTGTGTATATCTCACACCTAAAAATTTACCGCTTTTGAATTTCACTAGGCATTTTTCTATTATTAAGAATTTTTAAGCATTTTTCAAAATACTTTTATGAATCCTTTTTATTTCCTTCTTAATCTACAACAATGGAGAGCTCCTTTCTAGTATGTAAAATATACCCACATTTTCTATTCTCTGGCAATGAGACAATTTTTCTTAGCCTTAACCCTAACTACAGCAATAGTCATTAAAACATATTCATTAGCTAAGTGACTACTGGCTCTTCCATACCAAATGAAAATTTTAAATTGCCATATGTTGAGACAGACAAAAGCATTTTGTTATGTTTGGATCAGAATTATCTAGAAACACTTTTTATTAAAAAGCAGAGGGAAAAATATATCATATTTCTGATGTTTTCAGACTAACAAGATAAACCACACAGTATAGACAGTATGTATGGCAATGAATTAAGTAAAAAAAGTCTTGTTTATTCATTTACAGCTAAAGTAACTAAATTCAATTTCCTTTAAGTATTTTTTCACTTAAATAAATAATAATTCACTGTTATAAAAACATGTACAATTTTTTGGTTAATTTTTCTGGATTAAGATTACATTCTTGGGATAGTAAATGACAATCAATACAATGAGTGACACCAAAATAATGGTAACCAGAAACCAAGTACTGTGCATATGCTTTATTCTCAAATTAGCACCTTTGTTGCACATTGATAGTCTCCAAAAGACATGTTTGATCATTGTTACCCTGTGATTACCAGAAAGTATCTTTTTTCTTTAGCCTTCTCTTCCTCATCTTACAGGGAGGAACAATTAAAGTATAAATTGCTTATGTTGTCAGATTTCCTCTTTAATGCTGTCTCTCAACAAATAGATTTGTAATTTTTTATTCCTTTTTCTTTTTAACCAAGCTGATCCAAAATTTGAAGCTAGCAAATTTGACTTTATAATATTATGCACCTTTATAATTATTTTACAAACAGATGAAAATATGAATGTAAAATTCTTCAAAAGACAATAATTCAGTATAGCATTAGAAAGAAGATTAGTGATAACACGAAGATGTATTCTCAAGTACAGTGTTTCACAAACTCAGGAAATCATTTATTTGGTTCAATTTGTGACTAATTTATCTTAACAAAATTAACAAATTATTGTGAATGCAGGCTGGTGGTTTTGGGGTCCCATTGACTTATTTATACTGTAAACTATTTGAAAGTAGGAAATACATGTATCTTACATCTTTACATAGCTAATCTAGAACTTTGCACCTAGAGCAGTCAACAATTCTGTTCAATCTGCTTTCACAGATAGTTAAACCCATTCATGTAGGTATGACTTAAGTTATATTTTCTGTTGTTTATTTCTTTGTAAAAGAACTAGGCTGCTTAAGTTTACTTTTACTGTGCAAAATTCATAAACAGTGAAAACTGATGACCATTTTTAAAAATTCAGAATGTCACCAAGCTTAATATAGGTCAACAGCAAATTACTTGTATGTGTCTATATGACTTACATTAATAAGTAAATATGATCATTAAAATATGACTTATATTAAGTATATATAATCCATATATACTTATATAATCTATATATAATTTGCTCTTGACTTATATTAATAAGTACATATAATCTATATATACACATATATCTATAAATACAGATTTTATTTAGTTATTAAGCTTTTTGATTAAAAAATAAAGTTTCTAGGCAACATTTTTTTAAGCCTGGCTTAAATGACCTTAAATACATGATCTGTCCTTAATTCAGCCTCATTGTAACTAGTTTTAATTAGTAATTGTTTTTAACTTTAACCATAGATTGTCTGCTTATCTTCTAGAAATTTTATGTTTCATTTTTTGGCATTTGGATTTTTGATACATTTGGAGTTTATTATTCTAGACGGTATGAGGTATAGATCCATTTTTTTTTTCTAAATTCTAATTGTCCCAGCACTATTAGCTAAAAAGTCCATCTTTGCCACAGTGCTTTGAGAAGCCAAATTTATCCTACATTTCATTTCCATATATACTTAAGTTCATATCTAGATTTGTTCTATGCCACTGTTCTACCCCTCTATGAATGTGCCTGTATCTCATCTTTTTAATTATAGAGACTTTATGGTATGTTTGAGTGCCTGGTTGGGCTAATTCCCCCTCAAAGTTTTTGCTTTCGAATGTTTTTCTGGCTTTGCTTGCATGCTGGTTTTTTCTGTAGAAACTTTAGAATCAAATTGTCTAAATATATAATAAAAGTTGTTAGCAGTATCTCTGGAATTAAATGTATACATTAAATTTGGCAGAAATGGCATTTTTATAGTGTTGAATCATATAGTTCTAGTAGACGTCTTTCCATTTGTTCAAATCTAGCTTTGGACCTTTCTAGAATGTTTTAAAGATCCCTATCTTTAAATTTTAGTCTATTCTTCTTAAGTTTATTTCTAAGTTTTTTATGTTTGTATTGCTATTGTAAGTGAGGTTTTCCTTTACCATTATTTTCACTAAGTGGTTATTGACTGTGTATATGAAGTCATGGGACTTCTGTATGTTAATTTTATACATTGCTACTTCACTGCATTTTCTTTTATTGTTTGAGTTTGTTTTATCATTAATTATCTGGAGTTTTCCAGAATTCTGGTTTTCACATTATCTGAAAATATAAAGTTCAACTTCTGCTTTACCTATTCTTATACTCTTACTGATTTCTCTCACCTAATTGTTTTGATTAATACCCACAGCATAATATTGAACATTAGAAAAGACAGTGGATATTCTTGCCTTGTTCCCAGACTGAAATGGTTCTCAACTGGCAAAGGATACCTCATCTCTCTCTTTTTGTCCATTTTTCTCCTAGAGAAGCTATGCATTTCAAAATTTCCCTTTAAATCAATATGTTAAGTTCCTTTCTGTAGACCGTGCTCTAATTTACTAAGACATTCTTTTCATATTTTGAGCCTCAAGATAGCCTTGCTTCTTTTGAGAGTGATTTTAGATCAAACTTTACATTAGTTCCCTTCCTCTCTCTTCTCAGCTGTTTTTTTGTTTTGTTTTGTTATGTTTTTGTTTTTGTTTTTTTAAATTTTTATTTGTCTGTCTGCCTTCTCATGTTAGTAAGGGCTTGTGGTAAGACAGGTAGTTAAGAGATCACTTGAAGTTATTTGGTTCTTTCTACTGTTTTACTTGCAGTTGTATTGAACTTTGTGTATTCTGCTTTTGTATGTTGCTCTGGGTATAGTTTTGTGTGTTTTTTCTTCTTGTTGTTGTTTTTTTTTCATCATTTTTAAAGGAAATATTGTAATTTATCTTAATTTATTTGTGCTGCTATAAAAATACCTAAGACTGGGGAATTTATAAAGAGCAAAAATTTATTTTTCACAGCTCTAGAGGCTGGAAAGCCTAAGATCAAGGCACCAACATTTGCTGAGAGCTTTCTTGCCATATTATCATGTGGCGGAAGGTGGAAGGACAAGCAAGCCAAATGATTCATGAAGCCTCTTTTATAACAGTCTTCATTCTATTAAGGAGTGAGTAACCCTCATTGGCTAATCACCTTGTAATGGCCCCACTTCTTAATACTATCACATCGGAAATGCTTCAGTTTTGGAGAGGACACGTTCAACCCACGGCAACCCTGATTTCAGCAGCTGTCATTGCTTTTAGCTACATGAATATACAGAAAAGCGCTTTATTTTAATACTTTGCTAGATATGGTTAAATTGACCTTCAAAACACTACTATCTATTTACCATTCCATCAACCATATAAACTATTATTCTCACTAGAAATTTTTATTCTAGAACATGAAAATTTTTAGCCTATTTTTCTTATAATTTTTTCATGATGGTCATTAATATAATCAGATTTTATATGCACCTCTAGAAATTTTGCATTTCTTCTATGAAGTATCTGTTCATAGACTTCACCCATTATCCTCTTATATTCTTTTTTTTATTTTATTATTATTTTTTTAGACAGGGTCTTGTTCTGACACCCAAGTTGTAGTACAGTGGCACAAACACAGCTCACTGTAGCCTTGACCTCCTGGGCTTAGGCAATCCTCCCACCTTAGTCTCCCCTGCAGCTGACAGCACAGGCATGTGCCATCATGTTTGGTAACTTTTTTTTTTTTTTTTTACTTTTTGAAGAGAGGAAGTCTCACTTTGTTTCCCAGTCTGGTCTTGAACTCGTAGGCTCAAGTGATCCTTCTGCCATGGCCTCCGAAAGTACTGAGATTATAAGCATGAGCCACCGTGCCCAGCCTCTTGGATCTTTATTTATTTTTTGTAGAAGCACACTGAATGACAAGGTTATTGATGCTTTTCATATATGTTGCAAATACATTACATTTTTATTTATAATATATTTTACCCTTAAAATGAAAAATAATTTTAGCGTTTAATATCTCAGTCTTCTGTCTTCTAATATTTTATTGTATATTTTGCTTAGAAGGTCCCCTTTCAACTGAAGCTAATCAAAGTAGTATCCCTATTATTTTCTTCTATTACTTTAAGTAACATTTTATTTATTTATTATTATGCTTTAAATCATCTGGAGTTTATTTTTTATTGTGTGGTTTGTTAGGGTACATAAAATTTAATATTTTTATTGTATCCAGAGATTAGAGAAATATCTGACAATTATTTTATATATATATATCCTATAATCATAAATGGGTAATGATTATTTGAGGAAAATAACACAGAATAAACACTCTATGGACAAGATATGTGTTCATCAAAACTATTCAGATTAAATCTAGATCATAGATTAAATTATATAATTTAATCTAATAATAATTAATAACTGCATAAAAGTCTTCACAGATCATATCTATGGCACCATAATAATCTAATAATATATAAAATATTGCAATAACTAAAATGCCATTTTAGTTATTTTAGTTATTGAATAAGTTTTGTAATTGAATTCATTTTATAATATTACACATCTTTGAAAATAATAATATATTTTAAATACCAATAAACACTTACTAAATTTATTCAATAACACATTCTGTTTATTCAAGACCGTAATGAATAAAGAGCTTTAGAAGGTCATAATTCAATCAAATGAAGTAAATCAGTCTCCCATCCTGGAAGCCAGTGTTTATGTGACCCACTGCAAATAATCTCCCGTGTGATCTACTTCTTTTGGCATTGCCACTCTGTCTTTTTTTTTTTTTTTTTTTTTTTTTGACGGAATCTCGCTTTTTTGCCAGGCCGGAGTGCAGTGAGCGATCTCGGCTCACTGCAACCTCTGCCTCCCGGGTTCAAGCAATTCTCCTGCCTCAGCCTCTTGAGTAGCTGGGACTACAGGCACATGCCACCACTCTCAGCTAAATTTTTTATGTTTAGGAGAGACAGGGTTTCACCATGTTGGCCATTTTGGTCTCGATCTCATGACTTTGTGATCTGCCGGCCTCGGCCTCCCAAAGTGCTGGGATTATAGGCGTGAGCCACCCCACCCGGTCGCCACTTTGTCTTTTATAGAACCATATTTCATAAATTTTCCCTCACCACAGGCAAATTAAGAACCAGGTTGAAGCCTTGATTTACATAAGTTATCAGAATTCAACTTGAAAAGAGAAATATGAATTAGCATTATAAAAACAATCAACTAGGACATGGCATTTTTTTTGACAAATTTGACAAAAGTATCTTAATGATACTTAAAATTATGATTGTTAGAGTGCCATAGATATGTTCCATGGTGACTTAAAGAAGTCACCATGGAACATATCTATGGCACTCTAACAATCATAAATAAAGCAGATAATAAAATCACATTTCAACAATGGCAAAATCTAGAACCATAACTTTTATTTTTCCCGAACTTCTTCCAATATTAGACCCTCTAGTAATTTGACAATGTAAAACCTGAACTTCCTAAAGAAAGTTCCAGAAAACAAATGTTACAGGTAATCTTCCTTTTTTCACTAAATAGAATCTCAGAGTTTTGCTTGTTTTTTCCATTCTAAATTTAGCAAAGTCTTTGTTACTTCTTTTCCAGAAAACAGGTTAAACGACTGTGTGACTTTATTTAAAACTAATTACCAATCTCCTTGCCTTTCTCTCTCATTGAAAATGTTCCCTGAAAATCACATCCAATTATGCATTCTAAGTATCTCTTGTTTTCTGCCAGAACTTAAGCAATAAACCAGTTTGAACGAAGAGGAAAGTAAAGCATGCTATAAATTAATGTATTTATAGTTGCAGAAAAATGTGCAGAATCTATGTAATTTTTGTCAAAGCAAATATCCCACAGTTAAATTTGATGAGAATATCTTCATAAGAATGTCATATAGTATTTTTTGCAGCTGAATGTTGTCCTGATTTTGTTATGAATACATTTCCATTGTATACTTATGATACATTTTATGTGTTCATAAATGTCACCACAAAATAACAAACCAATTGCTATGGTTTAAGTAGTGTATGTCTATATAGTTGAGTATTGTCCATCAATTTTCCGAAGGAACAGATTTCCTGGGCTATTTCTGCATTCATGTTAGATTTTCTTTTATTAAAACTTACTGCAACTTTTCATATCTTCTGTCTCCTATCACGTTAGAAAAAATATGCATTATATATAACAGGGTCAGACAGTGACCTTGTAAGTTCAGAAGCAAGGTCCTGAGAGATAAATGAGACCTATCATTAAAAGTCACCTGTAGTAGGTGTTTGTCACTATTTCCCACTGGTGCTAACAGGCTATTTTCTACAACTTCAACCTAAGCTAAGACAATAGGTAGAAGTTATTGTCCCAAATAAAGACACAGTCTTAAAACAATAGTTGAGGCCAGGCGCGGTGGCTCACGCTTGTAATCCCAGCACTTTGGGAGGCCAAGGCAGGAGGGTCATGAGGTCAGGAGATGGAGAACTCGTGGCTAACACGGCAAAACCCCGTCTCTACTAAAAATAAAAAATAAATTAGCCGGGCATGGTAGAGGGCGCCTGTAGTTCCAGCTACTCGGGAGGCTGAGGCAGGAGAATGGCATGAACCCGGGAGGTGGAGCTTGCAGTGAGCCGAGATCGCGTCACAGAGCGAGACTCCATCTCAAAAAACAAACAAACAAAAAAAGATAGTTGAATCACCTTATCTCCATTCTGAGTGAGTCCTCAATGACGGACTTCCTTTGAGGGTCTGTTCTTTAAAAACGAGAAGCTTCATTGTGAATAACAACATCACATGAGTAAACCTATTCCATGAAGATAATCAGCTAATTCAAACAACTTTTCTATTCCAAGAGGGAGAGAGGGCTATTTGGTTGGCAGAGTTTCAACTTAGTTTTTGAATTTTTCTATATTCTCCCAAGTTTAGACTCTTAAAAGGTTTCATTAATACAATGCTAAATCACACAGGAATGCAGGAAATTAAAATTTTCAACACGTTAGTATGGTTAGCATATCATACCATTAAATATTTATTGAGTAGTAAGAAGTGCTAATTCTACAAAACATAGGGTTAGATTCTGTAGCTTCTCAGGATGGTGTTAAAGGCAAGGTAAAACAATAACACCTGTGATAGCACATTTAGCTCTAGCTCACAAGACCCACAAATTTAAAATAAAATGCATTATTCGGACCAGAGCTTCCCTATGCATTTAATTTAGTTTCTCAGGAGGTTTACGTTTCTACAGTGTCTTTCTCTCGATAATCAGCACCTAGGATTGCACACTCTACATTTCTTAAAACAATGAAATTCTTAAAAACTGCATTTTCTAATTCTGAAATGATTTTCAATCACTCTTAAAAGCTAAAATATTTGTATTGTTATCTGACTGTAAGAAATCAGCTCAGAAACACTCTCTTCTGGAATAACAAAAGTATTTAATGATTGTTATGCTAGGAATCTTTGCATTAATTCTGAAATATTGATGGGATAAAGATAACTTTGTAAGTCTCTACTTTAAAACAAACAAGTATCTTCTGAAAGGCTGATTAAGAACAAATAATACAAAATAAGCAGGTATTTGTAACAAGTCTCATACTTCTAACAATATTTTCAGGGTTTGAAAATATCAGGTTCAATAATTCTGATGGGATAAAGATAGCTTTGTAAGTCTCTAATTTAAAACAAACAAATATCTTCTGGAAGGCCGATTAAGAACAAATAATACAAAGTAAGTAGGTATTTGTAACAGGTCTCACACTTCAAAGGATATTTTCATGGTTTGAAAATATCAACTTCAACAATAACAACAATGAAAGTTGTACTGAAATAAAACATTTGTGTTTTCTTCAAACAAACATTGAAAGATTTCCCTTCTGGGCTAACTGGTCCATCTGTACCTTCTTTGTAGAATCCCATCTGTCTGCCAGACTTGGCGTTTGCCAATACTCATTCAAAATATGATGCATCAATTGATTTTATTTGCTTTGACTCAACGTGGTGATGTTTCATTTTGGAACATGGCTAGGGCTTGAGAACTGAGTGTGTTCCAAGAGAGGGGGAACAGGTGTGAGAAAATCAGAATGAAGCTTGCAAGGTTTGAAAAGTGATGAGTGGGGGATACACCCCTAAGTTCTACCATCTGCTGAAATGCATACATGATTAAATAAACTAGATTGCCATTCATTCATCATTCATTTAGTAATCCATTCAGCAAAATTATGGTCACTGTCCTTGGTGCTGAAAATCCGAAATCAAGACGCAGCTATTCATTTCAGGAATTTAAGCTCTAGAGAGGACCATAGAAAATATTGAACTTAAATTCTATTTTCAATGACTACAACTTCAAATATTTTCTAATCTTCTGGGATACATTCATTCACTAAAATGAATCTATTATACTTATGCATGTATATTCAGTACAATGGCTTTCTAATAGAACTTAGTGTTTGTGAATTGAATACGATGCTCACTGTTTGCTTTCCAGGATAGAAGACTAGTAAGAGAATGACAAGAGGAAGATTAGAGAATCCGACATTTTAATTTCACATCATTTCTACCACAAAAGGAAATTAAGAGCAATAGCAACTGGAGGAAAGTTCTCTGTGTGAACTTGGACATAGCCAGTTCTCCTCTCTTTCTCACTTATAGTTCTCAAGAATAATTCTAGAATGTGTTAGAAATTCCACATCCTCAGATGAGGAAGGACTGGATAGAATGTGCCAGGCTATCTTCCATTCCCCATCTAGAAACAAGATGTTCTCCAATGCTTTCACCTACCTTGTCATGTGGTCCACAAATTTTACAAAGTGGAGTTTGGTGCTTTGTGGGGTTTGTCAGCTTCAATGCAAATGTGGCACATGCACGTAAGACTTCATCTACCCCCAAGTAGATTTCTTGAATCTTGGGTGACTGGCTCACAATCAATCCTAGGATTCTATCATACCTTGCTGTCTATCTGTAAGTAGTAAGTCTGCTTCATGTAACTTGTTACTTACACGAGTGTTCTATTTCACCAGATTCATACAAGCTGTTAAGCAGTGCTTAGTGAAATTGCTTTACCCCAACATCTTTCTGTGCCCATAAATCTAAATCTGTTATCAGAATACTGGGTTTCTTCATTTACAGTGCAACCATTTTCCATATTGTTCTTAAATCTTCTTTATTTAGTCTGATTATGCCATTCCCTTCACAGCACAACTCAAACTATACATTTTCCATGGAGGTTTGCTTGAATTTTGCAATTTGCATTGTTTTTCACTTGTGTTGTTCCATAGCTTGTGTTGTTTTACAACTTGCAGCCATACCACATAAGAGAATATATATTTTTTTGCATGTGGTCTCATAAATAATTCCTCTACATGTTTTCTTTATCCAGTTGAGTTAAAGCTCTTAAGAAGAGCTGATGCCATTAAATCTATGGTGTTCCTTGTTTGTGAAAGTGAGTGCTTACTGCACACACAGCAAAGGCTCCCTAATTACTTATTGATTAATGAATGGATTGATTGACTAGTTGCTAAGTAGCTCCTCTCCAGGTCACACTTCCTTTAAATATTAATTATATAAAGAAACGAACAGTATCTTCTGCTATTGCAACCCTCCACCTTCATCCCTTGATGGCATTTATTTCTGCCTATCTCTAGATCCTTGAATTTTATCCTTTCTGTGTACCTTTTTTATAAGATTTCTGCAATTTGAAATACTGTCTTTGAAAATGATTATTTTTTTCTGAGAAGTGAATAATTTTTTTCTTAGCTCAAATACTATCTCATATTTTATCATGAAAAAGTTTATTCTTTTTCTAAATTCATACCAATAAAACCAAGCATTTTGAAACTTACTTCAACACCTGATTCCAATAATCAAAACCTGTCATGGCTACACGTTCGCTCTTCTTCATCTCTTGGCCCACATCTCACCTTTGCAAAGAAGCCTTCACGGACCCAATTCCATTATCAGTGCTCTATTGCCACATAATAAATTATAATAAACTCAGGGGCATAAAACAATGCACGTTTATAATCTCACCATTTCCATGGGTTGGAGTTTAGGGCCTTCTTAACTGGGCACACTGTTCAGATCTTACAAGGCTGCAATCAAGATTCCAGCTAGTGAAAAGTTCTCATCTGGGGCTCAGAGTTCTCTTCCAAACACATTGTTATAGGCAAATATCTGTTTGTGGTTAAGATTACTTTCTTTTTGTCTGCCAGTCAGAGACTACTATCAACTCCTGGGAACAGCCTTGATTCCTTGCTACATGGCCTCCTTGTCTCACTACATGATAGCTTGCTTTATTTCCTAAGCCAGCAGGAGAATGACTGATGCTTCATTATATTTTAAGCGACTCACATGATTAGATCAGGCACACCCAGGATCATCTTTCCTTTCACTACCTTCAATTAGTACTTTCATTACCACTGATTAGGAGCCTTAATGACCTTTGTTGAATCCCTTTTGTCATACAATGAAAGTGATATCTCATCATACTCAAGGTTCTTTCCCACACCCAAGAAGAAGGTTTTATACAAGCACAGGGGTCTCTGAGGTATCATTTTACAATTTTGCCTACCACACTCCCTTACCTTGTTGCATTTTCTTCTTTTTCTCTGTAATATTTTTCTTACATTCTACATGGTACATAATATGTATTTATTTGTTATTGTCTATCTCCCTCCACTGGAATGTAAGTCTTTTGATAATAGGGTTTTTGTTTTGTTTTGTTTTGAGACATAGCTTCACTCTGTTGCCCAGGCTGGAATGTAGTGGCATGATCTTGGCTCACTGCAACCTTGGCCTCTGGGTTCAAGCGATTCTCCTGCCTCAGTCTCCCAAGCAGCTGGGATTACACGTGCCCGCCATCACACCCGGCTACTTTTTGTATTATTATTAGAGACAGGGTTTTGCCATTTGGGCGAGGCTGGGCTTGAACTTCTGATATCAAGTGATCCACTTGCTGGGATTACAGGTGTAAGCCACCATGCCCAGGCAACAGGGATCTTAGTGTCTTTTGCATACTAATGTATCCCAAACACCTGGGATAGAGATTGTTTCATCCCATATGCTCAACAAAGAAATGATAGATGAATAAGTGAAGGCTCATTGAAGTGCTTCGCCATCCATATGAAAGATATTTAGAGAAACATATTTTACTGAGATAATGATGGAAGTTTCTTTTTTTGTTTCCCAGGAAATAATTATTTAATCATTGTATGCAGAATATTAAAGAAAAAAATTAATAAACAAAGATAAAACACACAAAATCTCAGACACACACAAACAAAAATTTGTGCTTTCTCTGGAAGTTTTAAAGCTTTAGTCTTTTTAGTTGTCATTTTTAATCCAATTTTCTACGAAGAGCTTGCACCACTTTAATAGTTGGGAAAATAACAAAAATCCTGTAATAAATCTCTTAGGTACTTGCTTTGAAACAGAAATTTTTCCACAAATGTCCCTTTAGTTATTTTATAGGTGGCTACGTAAACAGAGTAAAACTGTTCTCCAATGCCATTTTCTTATTTAAGGATGAAATTGATTCGTTTTGGCTCCTCAAAGGGAACTTATCTTTAGTTACAGGTTCTGTATAAGAAAAATGGGAAAAATTCTCCCAAATGGTGAAAATTAAAGAACCCAAACATTTTATGCCCTGTAGAAGTTACCAGGTGCTTTTGTTTAATTGCTATTCAATGTTATACTGCAACTTAGCATTATGTAACATTAACAGTGAGCTCATTAATTAAAGCTGGAAAATGTCTCTACCATTATTACCTAAAGGCACCTTAGGACATATGATCAAACCAAAGAAATCATCCAGCCCATGAAAACAGTAGACGTTAACACACTTCGGTATTGACTCTTACATTGACTTAGCTATGTGAATTAAAGCAATTTTCTTAGCTTTAAATAACTGCTTTAATACTTACTAGCAGTGAACTCTTATAAGTCAATAAACTGTGCCTTATTTTTATCACCTGTAAAGCAAACATAGGAATAGTACATATTCTGTGTACTGAGGATAGAATTAAATGTCACAATTTTGAAGTGCTTTATAGTATCAGATACAATGTAAGTACTCATATCTATTTAACTGTTTCATATGTTATACTAAATATTACCAGTACTATACCTCGACTAACTTGCAAAGTGTGAAGAGGAACTAAGATTTTATATAGGAAATACTCTAAAAATTAAAACAATACTGTTTTTAAAATTATAACAAACTACAATGTGCTTGCTTAAAGAATATTTGAAAGCAGTGTTTCTTATTTCCAGAAAGAGTTAAACATTAGTTTTCTTCTGCTGTCACTATCTAAAAGGATAACGTAACAGGTTCATGTAGTTTCTTTTCAGAGGTATGTTCTTTCTATATGAGTTTTGGGCAGGATGTGATTAGAAGAGTCAACTGAGGAGGGCGGAGCAAGATGGCCGAATAGGAGCAGCTCCAGTCTCCAACTCCCAGCGCCAGCGACACCTGAAGACCGGTGATTTCTGCATTTTCAACTGGGAGTGCTGGGTTCATCTCACACTGGGGAGTGCCGGATGATCGGTGCTGGTCGGCTGCCAGCCCGACCAGCAGAGCTGAAGCAGGCGTAAGCCTCACCTGGGAGGCGCAAGGGGAAGAATCCCTTTTCTAGCCAGGGAACTGAGACACACACAACACCTTACAAGAGAATGGGGTAACTCCACCCCAATATTGGCAAGCAAACAGGCACACCAGGAGATCATATCCACACCTGGGGGAGGTCCCACGCCCACGGGCCTCCTCATTGCTAGCACAACAGTCTGTGATCTACGGCAAGGGCAGCAGGCAGGCAGGAGGCCCGCGCCATTGCTGAGGAGCTTAAGTAGGTAAAAGCAAAAGCTGCTGGGAGCTCCAACTGGGTGGAGCTCACACAGCGGCTCAAGAAAAGCCTGCCTGTCTCTGTAGACTCCACCTCTGGGGGCAGGAGACACAGCTACACAACAACAACAACAACAACAAAAACAGCAGAAACCTCGGCAGGCATAAGCGACTCTGTCTGACGGCTTTGAAGAGAGCAGTGGATCTCTCCCAACATGGGCTGAATCACGAGCGGACCCAGACTTCTGCCTGCTCAAGTGGTGCAGCCCCTGGTAGCCTAACTGGGGAGACATCACTAGGGCAGTCTGACACCCCGCACCTCACAGGGGTGAGTACACCCCTGAGAGGAAGCTTCCATGGAGAATCAGACGGGTACACTGCATTTGTTCAGAAATATTATTCTATCTTCTGCAGCCTCTGCTGCTGATGCCAAACAAACAGGGTCAGGAGTGGACCTCAAGCAATCTCCAACAGACCTACAGCTGAGGGTCCCTGACTGTTAGAAGGAAAACTATCAAACAGGGAAGGGACACCTATAAAACCATCGGTACATCACCATCATCAAGAGACCAGAGGCAGATAAAACCACAAGATGGGGGAAAAAGCAGGCCAGAAAAGCTGGAAATTCAAAAATAAAACACATCTCCCGGCAAAGGGTGCAGCTCATCGCCAACAGCGGATCAAAAGCGCTGGGCCGGAGAATGACTTGGCGAGATGAGAAGAAGGCTTCAGTCCATCCAAATTGTCTCCAAGAGCTAAGGAGAATTCACGTTGCCAAGCGCCGAAACTAAAATCTTGAAAAAAGTGGAAGAATTGGCGGCTAAGACTAATTAATGCAGAGAAGGTCATAAACGAAATGAAAGAGATGAAACCATGACACGAAATACGTGACAAATGCTACAACTTCAGTAACCGACTTCGATCAACTGGAAGAAAAGAGATCAGCGATTGAGGATCAAATGAATGAAATAGGCGAAGAAGAAACCAAAAGAAAAAGAAAGAAAAATGAACAAAGCCTGCAAGAAGTATGGGATTATGTAAAAGACCAAATCTACGTCTGATTAGGGTGCCTGAAAGTGATGGGGAGAAAATGGAACCAAGTTGGAAAACACTCTTCAGGATATCATCCCGGGAGAACTTCCCAACCTAGTAGGGCGAGGCCAACATTCAAATCAGGAGAATACAGAAGGCATACAAAGAAGATACTCCTCTGAAGAGCAACTCAAGACACATAATTGCCAGATTCACCAAAGTGGAAATGAAGGAAAAATCTTAAGGGCAGCCAGAGAGAAAGGTCGGGGTTACCCACAGGGAAGCCCATCAGACTCACAGCAGATCTCACCGACGAAACTCTACAAGCCAGAAGAGAGTGGGGACCCAATTCAACATTCTTAAGAAATTTTACAAAACCAGAATTTCATATCCAGCAAACTAAGTTTCATAGAAATTGAAGGAGAAATAAAATCCTTTACACAAGATAAGCAAATGCTTAGAGATTTTGTCACCACTAAGGCCTGCCTTACAAGAGACCCTGAAGGAAGCGCTCAGCATGGAAGAAAAGGAACAACGGTACCAGCCATTGCAAAACGTAATACCAAAATGTAAGAACCATGGAGGCTAGGAAGAAGCTGCACATCAACTAGCGACAAAATAACCAGTTAATATCATAATGCTTGGGATCAAGAGTTCACACACTTAACAATCTTAACCTTAAATGTAAATGGACTAATGCTCAATGAAAAGAACACAGACAGCAAACTGGATAAAGTCAGACCCATCAGTCTGCTGTATTCAGGAGACCCATCTCTGCAGAGAGACATGTATGAGCTCAAAATAAAGGTGGAGGAGGAAAGATTTACCAAGCAAATGGAGAACAAAAAAGAAAGCAGGGGTTGCAATCCTGGTCTCTGATAAAACAGACTTTAAACCATCAAAGATCAAGGAGCAAAGAGGCCATTACACATAATGGTCAAGGGATCAATTCAACAGGAAGGAAGCTACTTATCTAAATATATATGCACCCAATACAGAACACCCAAATTCATAAAGCAAGTCCTTAGAGACTTACAAAGAGACTTAGACTCCATACAATAATAATGCAGAACTTCAACATCCACTGTCAACATTGAACAAGATCAACAAGACAGAAAGTGAACAAGGATATCAGGAATTGAACTCATCTCTCTCTGCAGCAAGCAGACCCTGTGGGTATCTATAGAACTCTCCACCCCAAATCAACAGAATATACATTCTTCTCCAGCACCACATCATGCACTTACTCCAAAATTGACCATATAATTGGAAGTAAAGCACTCCTCAGCAAATGTACAAGAACAGAAATTATAACAAACTACGGCTCTCTCAGACCACAGTGCAATCAAACTGGAGAACTCAGGACTAAAACTCAATCAAAACGGCTCAGCAACTACATGAGCTGAACGAGAAATACTATCTGAATGACTACTGGGTACATATGAAATGAAGGCAAGAAGTAAAGATGTTCTTTGAAACCAATGAGAACAAAAGGTAACATACCAGAATCTCTGGGACACATTTAAAGCAATGATAATAGAGGAAATTTATAGCACTAAATGCCCACAAAGTGAAAATGGAAAGATCAAAAATTGACACTCTAACATGTAATTAAAGAACCTAGAGAAACGAAACAAACACATTCAAAGCTAGCAGAGAGGTAAGAGATAGCTTAAGATCAGGCAGGAACTGAAGGAGATAGAGACACAAAAAACCACTCAAAATCAATGAATCCAGAGTTGGTTTTTGAAAGATCAACAAAATTGATGACAGACCATAACAGACTAATAAAGAAGAAGAAAGAGAAGAATCAAATCGTATGAATTAAAAATGATAAAGGAATATCACCACCGACCCACAGAAATACAAACTACCATCGAGAATACCTATAAACACCTCTACGCAAATAAACTGGAGAAAACCTAGAAGAAATGGATAATTTTATTTTTCTAGAACCTGGATATGGAGTCAACAGAACACTCTCCCTGCATTAAGCTGGGATCTCCCAAATAGCTCAATATACAGAGTAAGGTGACCTGAGTAAAGGCTGACTTTCGCAACTCCGACCCTGAAAGGAAGCTTGCCTTGCAATTGAACAAAGGAGGGAGAAAAATTGGAGACCTGCCTTGTCCACAGATTTTCAGGCAGAATAAAAATTCAAATATTAAAAGTACAGACATCTATTACAAAACACTTCTAAACAAATAAAAAGAAAGTCTTGAAAATATCTAGGGGAAAAGGAAAAAATAAAAGTAACCAAATTGATTTCAAACAGCCAACTAGATATTCTATAACTAAAATTACATTAAACAAAATTAAAAACTCAAGAGTAGACTTAACAGTAGCTTAGGCACAACCTAAAATAGTATTATGAAACTTGAAGATAGATGAGAAATTACTGGAAATGCAACACACTAAAAAGATTAAAGGTATGGAACGAGCTTACAAAAGGCATGGAGGGACAAGTAAGAAATTCTAACACATTTAATTGAATTCCCAAAGAAGACAATAATGAGAGAGAAAAGTCGTTGGAATTTCCTTTTGCCATTCAAATTTATAATTGTGGTTATTTATAATTTTTTCTACTGTGATAAAGAGACATGAACTATGTAATCTGTGCATATATATCTAACAACATTATGATATGATTTATTTTTAAAAATTTACAATTAATAAATTTACCATATCGTGCTGTATTACACTATCACACATGTAAACAAAGTTAAACCTATTTAAAATATTGGTTCTATGAAAATGAACATTATTTAATAAATTGTAACAACTGAATTTAATGTTTGAGCGTTGAATTATAATTACCAAGTGTATACCAGCTCAAAGAAGCACTAGAGCTATTTCACATGATGCTTTTGAATTAAACATTCTTCCTATTAAAAGAAACAGATAATATGTTAACTGCACTTGAATATATAAGCAGCTACTTCAGTTTATTGATCTACTGAATTGACAAACATCCGTTTATTTTGTAAATCAGTATTTAAAGACAACTAAATTTACAAAAATAATTGGGGGCGGATGGCGGTGGCTCAGCCTGTAATCCAACACTTTGGGAAGCAGGCGGGGGATCACCCAATCAGGAGATCATGCATCCTGTGCTGTGGTAAACCCGTCTCTACTAAAATACAAAAATGAGCATTGGTGGTGGGGCGCCTGTAGTCCCAGTTACTCGAGAGGCTGAGGCAGGAGAATAGCGTAAACCTGGGAGGCAGGCTTGCAGTGAGTCCAAGATCTTTGCACTGCACTCCAGCCTGGGCGACAGAGTGAGACTCCATCTCAAAAATAAAAGGATAAAATAATAATATGTAATTGATGGTGGACATCTAGGATAATAGACAATTTTCTTTGCTTAAAAAAAAGGACTTGAAATTTTATACAAATATGAGGTAGAAGAGGAAATATTCTACGATTTATGTCAATAGATTGAATATAAGTAATAGAATCTTAAGACAGTTAATGTTGGAAAATGATTGTTCATGAAATCTCTTGTCTGGTATGCAGAATATCTGAACTGTGTCAATTTTCAGAAAAATAATTGCTTCAAAATGCCTGTAAGGTTTTCATTGATACTTACCTTTAACTTTCTGAGGGATGGGTAATTTAGTAAAACCAAGTAATTCCATATCTTGTCTTCCCCAACTTTATCTTCTCGCGACTGGTTTTGTTTTTGCTATTAAAAAAGTCTTTGAATATGATTGTCATACAATAATAATTTTTGGCACATGTACATACCATAAGCTACCACTACAATCAAGATGCAAACATTTACCCATCTGCCCCAAAGTTTTTCCTGTGCCTCCTGTAATCTAGTCCTCCAGATCCTCCTCTATTTTGCAATCCAACCACTTTATCTGATTTCCTCACTATTGATTCATTTTGTTTTCTAGAACTTTGTAAAATGGAATCATACAGTACGTGAGTTTTTTTTTCAATCTGGCTTATTTCATTCTGCATCATGATTCTGAGCTTAATCAATACTTTATTTGCATAGAAGTAGTTTGTCATTTCATTACTGGATAAATACCCTGTTCATTGATATGCCCAATTTGTTTCTTTATTCACCTATGGATAGACATTTGGATTGTTTCAGTTTTTCATTGTTACAAATAAAGCTTCTAAAAATATCTGCACAAAAAAAAGAAATGGATAATTTCCTGGACACTTACACTCTTCCAGGAACTAAACCAGGAAGAAGTTGAATCCTAAGATAGACCAATAGTGAGCTCTGAAATTGAGGCAACAATTAATAACCTACCAACTAAAAGTCCAGGACCAGATGGATTCACAGCTAATTCTACCAGAGGTATAAGGAGGAGTTGGTACCATTCCTTCTGAAACTATTCAATCAATAGAAAAGAATCCTCCTAACTCATTTTATGAGACCAACATCATCCTGATACCTGGCAAGAACCGCAACAAAAAAGAAGATTTTAGACCAATATCCTGATGGTATCGATGCAAAATCCTCAATGAAATACTGGCAAACCAGTTCAGCAACACATCAAAAGCTTATCCACCATGATCAAGTGGGCTTCATCCCTGGGATACCAGAGCTGGTCAACGATGGAAATCAATAAACATAATCAGCATATAAACAGAACCAAAGAGACAAAGAACCACATGATTATCTCAATAGATGCGAAGAGCGACAAATTCAACAGCTTCATGCTAAAAGCAGCTCAATAAATTAGGTATTGATGGAACATTACCTCAAAATAATGGAAGCTGTTATGACAAACCCACAGCCAATATCATGCTGAATGGACCAAAAACTGGAAAAATTCCCTTTGAAAACTGGCACAAGACAGGATGCCCTCTCTCACCCTCCTATTCAACATGGTGTTGGAAGTTCTGGCCTTTAGGGCAATTAGGCAAGAGAAAGAAATCCAGAATTCAGTTGGGAAAAGAAAGAAGTCAAATTGTCCCTGTTTGCAGATGACATGATTGTATATTTAGAAAACCCCATTGTCTCAGCCAAAATCTCCTTAAGCTGATAAGCAACTTCAGCAAAGTCTCAGGATACAAAGTGTGCAAAAATCACAAAAGCATTCTTATACACCAATAACAGACAAACCTGAGCCAAATCATGAATGAACTTCCATTCACAATTGCTCAAAGAAGGAATAAAATACCTAGGAATCCAACACAGGGATGTAAAAGGACCTCTTCAAGAACCACAAACCACTGCTCAGTGAAATAAAGAGGACACAAACAAATGGAAGAACATATGCCATGCTCATGGATAGGAAGAATCAATATGCATTGAAAATGGCCATGCACCTTGGGTAATTTATGAATTCAATGCCATCCCCATCAAAGCTACAATGAGTTTCTTCACAGAATTGGAAAAAACTGCTTTAAAGTTCATATGGAACCAAAAAGAGCCAGCCATATCTCAAGACAATCTAAGTCAAAGAACAAGCTGGAGGCATCCGGCTACCTGACTTCAAACTATACTACAAAGATACAGTAACAAAACAGCATGGTACTGAGTACCAAAACAGAGATATAGACCAATGGAACAGAACAGAGTCCTCAGAAATAATACCACACATCTACAGCCATCTGATCTTTGGCAAACCTCAGAAAAACAAGAAATGGGAAAAGGATTCCCTATTTAATAAATAGTGCTGGGAAAATTGGCTGTACCATTAGAAAGCTGAAACTGGATCCTTTCCTTGCGCCTTATCTGAAAATTAGTGTAAAGATGGATTAGAGACTTAAATGTTAGACCTAATACCATAAAATCCTAGAGGGAAAACCTAGGTGAGGTACCATTCAGGACATAGGCATGGGCAAAGACTTCATGTCTAAAACACCAAAAACAACGGCAGCAAAAGCTAAAAACTGACAAATGGGATCTAATTAAACCTTAAAGAGCTTCTGCAACCAAAGAAACTACCATCAGAGTGAACAGACAACCACAGAATGGGAGAAAATTTACTGCAATCTACTCATCTAACAAAGAGACTGTATCCAGAACCTACAAAGAACTCAAACAAATTTACAAGAAAAAACAAACAACCCATCAAAAAATTAAGGCAAAGGATATGAACAGACATTTCTCAAAGAGACATTCATGCAACCAACAGACATATGAAAAAATGCTCATCATCACTGGCCATCAGAGAAATGCAAATCAAAACCACAATGAGATACCATCACACCAGTTAGATAGCGTCCATTAAAAGTCAGGGAAACAACAGGTGCTGGAGAGGATGTGTGGAGAAATAGAACACTTTTACACTGTTGGTGGGATTGTAAACTAGTTCAACCATTATGGAAAACAGTATAAGCGATTCCCTCAGGATCTAGAACTAGATGTACCATATGACCAACCATCCCATTACTGAGGATATACCCAAAGGGTATAAATTATGCTGCTATAAAGACACATGCACACGTATGTTTGTGCAGCACTATTCATAATAGCAAAGACTTGGAATCAGCAAATGTCCATCAGTGACAGATTGGATTAAGAAAATGTGGCACATATACACCATGGAATACTATGCAGCCATAAGGATGAGTTTCGTCCTTTGTAGGGACATGGTCTGTGGAAACCATCATTCTTAACAAACTATCACAAGAACAGAAAACCAAACACCGCATGTTCTCACTCATAGGTGGGAACTGAACAATGAGATCACTTGGACTCAGGAGGGAACATCACACACGGGGAGGCCTATCATGGGGAGGGGAAGGGAGAGGGATGCATTAGGGAGTTATACCTGATGTAAATGTGAGTTGATGGTGCAGCAGACCAACATGGCACAAGTATACATATGTAACAAACCTACATGTTATGCACATGCCTAACTTAAAATTATAATAATAAAAAAAAAAAAAAAAAAAAAAAAAAAAAAAGAAAAGTCAACTGATTGTGCTTTACTCCAATCATGGGAGAGAAGGATGATTCTGGAGCTTGCAGCAAATTTTACAAATAATTTAGGTATAACTCTTCACAGGAACTCACTTGATTCTTCTTATGGTATAAGCAAATTATAATTTAATGTGTGAGTTTTTGTGATTAAAATACAGTTGAAGAGAAAATATCTCTTAGGAAAATGCCTATTTCCTTCTGCTTTTAGTGGGAATTTGGAAAACCCCAAGCAATGCCATCCTCTCTCTCTCCCTTTTTAAATACAGGAACCAGGGTATAGGGTTATCTTTCAATTTAATCAGTAGCTGTAACAGAAGGCTATTACAACAGTTTCTACTTATATAACTCTGTCAATTTTCAGTATATGATATTATATGCATATTATTATATATTATATGTTATTTGTACATAATACATTAACAATATATTACATTCTATATAATAACCTAACATTAATATTATGTTAATTAGATATTAATGCTTTCAAAACGTTATTGCATCTATATTATACATTATATATAATTTATGTATATTACATAACTATACATGTTATTTTAGATGCTATGTGACTGAGATAGTTGAACACATACTTCATAAAGTTTCAAATATATTTCCAAGTGAAAAAGCTCCAAATTACTGTTTCTGGTCCTAACATGAATCTATCCATATCCAGGAATATTGAAACTATAAGATTCATAATAATATTTTTGTTGTTATTTTGATAATGTTACCATATAGTTTGGTGACTTTTGGAAAGTCAAAGAATTGTTACAAATGCCAACTAAAGTTTTACTGCAGTTATTAGCTAACTTTTAGTGCTTCTATAGTTTTACTTTTACTGTCCTTTAAAAGTAGAAAATATCAAAGAATTTCCCAAACTCACAAACTAAGCCAGGGATAATATTGAGTGGTCTTATTTGTAAAGTTTTCCATGAAACTACACTAATGTATAATAACATTTACTTACAAAAGCTAAAACTCATACAAGTCACAGAGATTATGTAATGTCTATGTAGAAAGAAGTGGGGTGATGTGTCCATGGTTCATTCAGCCATTATTAATGGCATTCTCCTGTTTGACACATTTTCCTAAAAACGTTATGCAATTCTGAACAAACAGACAATGATCTGAAAATAAAAGAAAGGACAAGATACATGAAGAACAGAGTCAGGTTTAATGTATATTTATCTATATTTTCAAAAAGAAAGGCAAAAAAATATGGCAAAGAGAAAATACTCAAAGTGATAATGGTGCGAAAACAGAAATGCAAAAATAGCAAGTGGTTTTGAAATAAAACTCACATCCAGGCCAACTGTAACAAAGCTGAAGAACTACAAACATAAAGAACAATTTACAGCAAGGGAAAACCAACAAGGGACTAGAAGCTGACCTGACCATAGCAACAACATAAGTCGCAGATAGGGAGAGATAGTGTGCATTGCTGAGGGTCACTAACTGTCAGCCCAGAATTGCACACACAATAAAATTATTCCACTGAGTGTGCAATAAAGTTAGCTTAAACAAAATATCTTATGAATGTGCATCAGGTAAAAAAAAAATGATCCCAGAAGAAACTTCTGAGATGTTCGAAAAAAATGGTGACAAAAAATGATAAATATGTTCTTGCATCTACAAATAAACAAACGAATGAATAAGTAAATGAAACGATATACAAAAATAACAATGATGAATCTGAATCATTAAAATGATAATATTGCAATTTATAGGTTACATAAAAACATTAGAAATCGAATGTATAACTTTCAAACTATTAAAGAGATGAAATAAGGTGAAAAAATGGGAAAAATCATCTGAAAGAAATATAGATAAAGCAAGACAAAACATAAACTCAGCAGCAGAATTGAATCTAAATATATGACTAATCAAAATATGGTACTTATTTAACTTATCAAAGAACTAAAAGATAGCTATATAGTATTTACAAGAGACATCCCGACAATGCAAAGCCACAGTGATTTATTTAACTGGAAAAGATTAGGAAAAATCACAATAGGCAAATCCTACCTAAAGTTTGCTATTGTGGCAGACATATAGACTTGAAAGCCAAAAACATGATTGAATTAGAAAGGATCACTAAATATTGACAAAGAATTTAATGTACGAGGAAGATATAAAAATTTTAAAGTTGTATTATCTAATAGTTTGTCCAAAAACTATGTAAAGAAAAATTAACAGAAGCATAAGAAGTTGGACACAAATCTCCAATCAAAATCAAAGACATGAAGACACTGCCCTCAGGAAGAGATCAAATATATTAAGAATTGAGCAAAATTAATCAACTTGTTCTTACATAGAACACTGCACCCAACAAAATAAAATTTTTTGTTTTTTAAAGTCAGATAAAACTTTTTTTAAAGTGTCTTTGTATAAGGTACTAATGTGAGTCTAACAAATTTCAAATTATAGATTTGTGTATGTGTATATGTACATGTACAATATATGTATACAATGTATACAATGTATGCATATATGTTACACATATGTACACAGATACAAATGTATATTATATATAATACACATATACAAATACATATAATATATAATACTTAAAATACATATGATACACAAATACACACACACACACACATATGCACGCACACATTCTCACACATCAGATATTTTTAACCACAACTGGTAAATTCATAAATCATTATCCATAGATAACTAATTAATACAGCCATCCCTTTATTTACTGGAATTAGTATTTATTAAGCTTATCAGATGTAAAATCAGTATATCTATACAAGTTGCATTTGTATATATCAATTTCAAAAAGTCAGAAAATTCAGTTGTAAGAAGAATATAGTTTTAATACCCAAAAGTAAGATTCATAGAAATATATCTAATATGAAATTATGAGACCTTTCTGAAGAAAATAATGAGTTAATTGAAAGACATTGAAGAAGACTTAAATAACTGGAAAGAAGTAACATTTCTATGGATGGTAATACTCAATATAATAAAAAAATGCCAATTTCCTTTAACGTCTAGAAACATTGCAATTTTATTTCTTATACCAACAAGGTATTTTATGGAGCTTGATAAGCTGATTCTAAAATTTGTATGAGACAACAAAGAGCTAAGAATATTCTTGAAGCAGAATTTGGAGACTTGTCCAATCAGAAAACAATACTTACTACAAAGCTGTAGTAATTAAGACACTGTGATACCAGTTTAATACTGGACAAATAAAACATTAGAAGAAAGTAAACAGTCCAACAACAGACCTGTGCTTATTTGGAAACACAAAAATACTGCCATTGCCAATCATTGATGGAAGGGAGGGTTATTTTTCTTAATGATACTACAACAATGTGTTATCCATATGCTGTATCACTCAGGGTTCTCCAGGGAAACCATAACCTGTGTGGAGCGGGGGTTGTGGGGGGAGAGAGAGAGAGAGAGAGAGAGAGAGAATGTATTATTGGAATTGACTCACAAGGTTATGGAGGATGAGAAGTCCTAACATCCGTCCTGTCCTATGCAAGCTGGAGACCCAGGAAAACTGGTGGTGTAATTCAGGGTGAGTTAAAAGGCTTCAGAACTGCAAGGAGGATGGGAGGTCATGGCGTAAGTTGCAGTCCAAGTCCAAAGACCTTAGACCTAAGAGTGTGATGTCCAAGGGCAGGAGAAGTTGTACGTACCAGCTCAGACAGGCAGCAAGTTCACTCTTCCACTTTTTTGTTTTACTTAGGCCTTTAACTGATTGGATGATGCCCACTCACAATGGTAAGGACTATTTCCTTTATTCTGTCTAGTGATTCAAATGCTAATGTCTTCCAGATACACCCTCGCAGAAACACCGAGAAGTGATGTTTTACATTCCTTAGCCCAATGAGGTTGACACATAAAATTAATAATCACCCAATATGAGAAAAAAATTTAGATCACAAATTTATATCATATAAAGGCATATTACTTTGAATCTATAAATTTATTTGGGAAGCACATCCATTTAAAAAATATTGATTCTTCTAATCCGTAAGCATGGAATGTTTTCCCCTTTATTTGTGTTGTCTCTAATTTCTTTCAGCAAGGTTTTATAGTTCTCCCCATAAAGATTTATCAGCTCTTTGGTTAGCTGTATTCCTAGGTATTTCATTTTCTTTGTGGCTATTGTAAATGGGATTCTGTTCTTGACTTGACTCTCAGCCTGGACATTATTGATGTATAGAAATGCTACTGATTTTTGTAGATTGATTTTGTATCTAAAACTTTACTAAAATTTTTTGTCAGTTCTAGTAGCTTTTTGGCCGATTCTTTAGGGCTTTCTAGGTATAGAACTATATCACCAATGAAGAGAGATAGTTTGCCTTCTTTTCCTATTTGGATTCCTTTTACTTCTTTCCCTTGCCTGACTGCTCTGGCTAAGATTTCCAGTACTATGTAGAATAACAGTGGTGACAGTTGGAATCCTTGTGTTGCTCCAGTTCTCAAGGGGGAATACTTCCAGCTTTTGCCTATTCAGTATGATGTTGGCTGTGGGTTTGTCATAGACTCTTATCAAACTACCAATATTATTCTTCACAGGATTAGAAAAAAACTATTATAAAATTTGTATGCAACCAAAAAAGAGCCTGAACAGTAAAGGCTATCTTAAGCAAAAAGAACAAAGCCAGGGACATCACACTACCCCAGTTAAAACTATGCTATAAGGCCACAGTCACCAAAATAGCATGGTGCTGGTACAAAAACAGAAATATAGACCAATGGAACAGAATAGAAAACTCAGGAAGAAAGGTTACATACTTACACCCATATTATTTTTGACAAGGCCAACAAAAATAAGTGATATGGAAAGTACTTCCTATTCAATAAACGGTGTTGGGATAGCTGGCTAGCCATGTGCAGAAGAATGAAACTGGACCCTACCATTTACCATATATGGAAATTAACCCAATATTGATCAAATATTTAAGTTTAAGAAAGACCTCAAATTATGAAAATTCTATAAGAAAATCTCAGAAGTACCCTTCTCAACACTGGCCTTGGCAAAAACTTTTTGGCTATGTCACACAAGCAATTGCAACAAAACCAAAAATTGACAAGTGGGGCTTAATTAAACTAAAGAGTTCTTGCACAGCAAAAGAAACTATCAATAGAGCAAACGGCCTACAAGTTGGGAGAAAACGTTCTAAAACTGTACATCCAATAAATGTCTAGTATTCAGAATCTATAAAGAACTTAAACAAACCAACAAGGAAGAAACAAACCCATTAAAAAACTGGCAAAGGATTGGGCACAGTAACTCACACCTGTAATCCCAGCGCTTTGGGAGGCCAAGGCAGGCAGATCACCTGAGGTCAGCAATTTGAGACCGGCCTGGTCAACATGGAAAAATCCAATCTCTAATAAAAATACAAAAATTAGCTAGGCTTGGTGGTGTAGGCCTGTAATTCCAACTACTCAGGAGGCTAAGGCAGGAGAATCCTGGAAGGCAGAGGTTGCATTGAGCCGAGATCATGCCATTGCACTCTAGCCCAGGCAACATGAGTGAAACTGGCAAAGGGCATGAACAGACACTTCTCAAAATAAGATATACAAACAGCCAACAAACATGAAAAAAATGCTTATAATCACTGATCATCAGAGAAATGCAAATCAAAACCACACTGAGATACCATCACACACCAGTCAGAACGGCTATTAAAATGTCAAAACCATTGGCCGGGCGCGGTGGCTCAAGCCTGTAATCTCAGCACTTTGGGAGGCCGAGACAGGTGGATCACGAGGTCAGGAGATCGAGACCATCCTGGCTAACACGGTGAAACCCCGTCTCTACTAAAAAAGACAAAAATCTAGCCAGGCGAGGTGGCGGGCGCCTGTAGTCCCAGCTACTCGGGAGGCTGAGGCAGGAGAATGGTGTAAACCTGGGAGGTGGAACTTGCAGTGAGCTGAGCTCCGGCCACTGCACTCCAGCCTGGGCGACAGAGCGAGATTCCGCCTCAAAAAAAAAAAAAAAAAAAAAAAGTCAAAACCAAACAAACAAACAAACAAACAAAAAAAAACAGATACTGTCAAGACTGTAAAGGAAAGGGAACACTTATACACTATCAGTGAGAATGTAAATTAGGTTAGCCATTGTGGAAAGCAGTTTGGGGATTTCTCAAAGAACTTAAAATGGAGGTACCATTTGACCCAGCAATCCCATGACTGGCTATATACCCAAAGAAAAATAGATCATTATACCAAAAACATATATGCACTCTTATGTTCATCATTGTGCTATTCACAATAGCAAAGATATGGAATCAAACAATCAATGGTGGATTGGATAAACAAAATAGACTACATGCACACCATGGAATACCATGCAGCCATAAAAAAGAATGAAATCATATCCTTTGCAGCAACATGGATAGAGCTGGAGACCAGACATAATCCTATGTGAACTGATGCAGAAACAAAAAACCAAATACTTCATGTTCTCACTTATAAGTAGGAACTAAACACCGAGCATATATGGACATGAAAATGGGAACAACAGAAATGTGAACTACTAGGCAGGGAGGGAAGGAGGATACTGGTTTAAAAACTACCTATTCGGTACTATGCTCACTACCTGGGTCCAAGATACCCATGTAGCACACCTGCACATGTACCCCCTGTATCTAAAATAAAATCTAAACAATTTTAAAGCATATCAGAGAGCTTCAGAACCAAGCCAGACTCTTCAAAAGAAATTAAACTTTTTAAAGGCAAAATCTTAAAACTTTTCAAGGAGATATACAAGAATATAGTCATACCTTTTGGGCAACAGAGAACTTTTTAAACAAGACACCAAAAAGATCTAGGGAAAGGTTAGTAAGTTCCATTAACTAAAATGAAAATTGACTCATCAGAAAGTATCATCAGTGAGTAAAAAGGCAAACCACAGGCTGAGAAAAATACGTTTATTCATACAAACAATAAAAATTAGTATTTCAGATATATAAAAACTCTTCTGAATTGCAAACAGTTCAACAATTCAACGGAAATATGTCCAAAATACATGAAGAATAATTTACAGAAAAAGAAATATAAATTGCCAATATATACGATAGTCATCTACTTTTTAGTAATCTTGAGAAACAAAGCCAAAATTTAATATTGTTTTGAAACCATAAAGTAGATAGAAATTTAAAAGTCTGTTGATACCACATATTGTCCAATGGCGTGGAGAATTGGGAACACATTGATTACAAAAGTGTAAATTGCTTAATGAGTTTGGAGAACAATTTGGCAGTATCTAGTAATGGTGGACATGCTCTATAATCCAGTAACATCATCCTGAAGCAGTGCTTCTTCACATTATTCAAGTTCATAGAAGGACATAATATTTGTACAACATACTAGTGTAATAAATGAGACTGCTTGAAGACTGAGACTGACGGGATCAATAAAACCACAAATGTTTAATCTAATCACAGAAGCTAGTAGGGAGAACTGCCCTAGAAAACGTCTTGCAATATGCATCTGGAGACTTGAGTAAGAATGGCTGTGGCAGCATTGTTTTTAACAGAAATTTAAAATTTAAACTAACACACACATCCACCAATAGTAGAGTGCATAAATATATTAGCATGTATTTATGTAATAATACATACGTTACATGTTAACAAAGATGAATCTTAAGAACATAATATTGAGTAAAGAATCAAGTCACCAAAAATGAATGCACTGTGATTATAAAACTCAAAAACAAGCAAAATTAAACCATAGTTTTAGGATTGCATACATTTGTATTACTGTGGGTTGAATTGAGCCCCTCGCAAAAGTCTTGTGCTGAAATCCTAATCCTTAGTACCTCAGGATGTGACTTTATTTGGAAATGAGGTCGGTCATTGCATATGTAATTAGTTAAGATGAGGTCATGCTAGAGTAGGATGGGCCTCCAATCAAGTATGACTGGCATCATTATAAAAAGGGAAAATTTGAATACAGATACACACACACACAAACACAGAGAATGCCATGTGAACACGAAGGCAGAACTCATATCGGAGTGATGCGTCTATAAGCCAAGGAATGCCAAAGACTCCAGCAAACCACTAGAAGCCAGCAGAGACCGGATATTCCCTCACATTCCTCAGAAGGCACCAACACTGATGATACCTTGGTCTCAGACTTTTAGTCTCCGGAACTTTGGGAAAATAAATTTTTGATGTTCAAACCCCCAGTTTGTTACAACATCCCCAGCAAACTAATACTTGTATGAAGGCTATTTTTTAAGTAAAGAGATTATTATACATACCAAGGAGGTAGTGCTATTGGAAAGTTCACATGAGAAACTCCAAATGTCCTGGTCAATGTCTATTTCCTAGACTGAGTGAAAATTATACATAATATGTGAATTTATATATAGAATGTATAAATTTATATAAATAAAATTGTAAATTTCAGATATATTTGGTACTGTTTTTTAGTTCAAAGTACTTCAGAACTTCATTATGAGTAAAAAATTACTCATAATTTATTTTGATTTTGAAGCACTAGGGGTATTATAGAAAACATTCGTTCTATGCTAGAAAAGATTGAAAAGTACTGGAGATGTCTGTGTAATTGTGATAGTAATTTTATCTATGCCAAATGATTGTTTTAATGATTAAATTAATTAATGTAAAAAATGCTCAGTGCCTGAAAAATAGTAAGCACTTAATAAATATTAGGTAAAGAGCAGCTATAATGATTACAATAAAAGAATAAACAAAGACACAAAATGCATTTTTATTAGACCCAAGAAATTCAATATTGATTCAATAACATTATATAATGTAAATATTCAAACTTAACCAATTGTGAAAGGATGTCCTTTGAGACCTTTTTTTCAGAAAAGAACTATTTTGAGAGGATCCTTTGTCATTCTGGGTGCCTCAATGGTCTTTAAGTATTTCTTTGCTTTTGGCAAAAATCAGTGTTCTAGATTCATCCACTTTCCATGAACTGTACTTAAAATCAGTTTTCCCTCCATGGAACTCTTCAGTTTTTGTTTTTTCTGGGAAAAGTATTTAGATACCACGATAAGGGGAACAAATTTGTCCATTGCTATAAAATATAATTACTTTAGGACCCTTTCTGTGGACAGAACTAGACTTCTTTTAAATGTATTTTTAAGTCCAGAATTGAGTTCTGTTTCCTGCCATAATGAAGTAGTCAGTGTTGAACTTACCTGCCTCCTTAAACAGCTATAAAACTGGACAAAATGAAAGACGTAACTGCTTTTATGCTTTGAACATCAAGCAGCATCCAGTTGTAAATCCACAAGACCAGGGAAAAGCCTGAGGTAAGTTTTCTGCCTGAGGACACTTTCTAAGCCCCAGCACAGGGACGGGAAGCCCAAACAGAAAGCAGAACTTTTCTGGCCAGAGGACTCAAAGCCTGAAACCAAAGTTCTACTGGGTAAAGCTTATCTAATTAAATTGATTTCATGCCATAACAGAACTTAATAATTTTTTAAAAAATATAATAATAATGAGAATTGTAACATTGTACCCAAATACATAATATAAACAGAAAAATCACTACAGATGTGAAGAAGCTGGAAAAATGTTTCTCATAATCAAAAACGAAAACATACATCCACAAAAAGATTTTTATAAGAACGTTCATTGCAGCTTTATTCATAGAAGTCCAAAGTGCAAATATCTCCAGTGCCTCCCAAAAGATGGTAGATATATTTGGATATTAATATAGTGAAACTCTACTAAAAATGAATGAATAACTAATATACAAAATACAAAATATCTTAGAGGCGTCATACTAAATGTAAGAAACAAAATGCAAAGGGGACATACACATAATTCTGTTAGATTTGGTAGTTAGGCATACATGAGCAGGGCAGGAGAATCCCCCTCTGTCCTCCAGGAATGCCAGGCAACCATCAGGTGATGGTCAGGCAGCTGTCAAACTGTCACTCTAAAATAATAATTGTTTGCAGCTGGCTCCAGGGAATGGCAGTCTCCCACCTTGAAGCTGGTATTAGTAGCTTCCCAATAAGGTCTCAGGAGTTGGACAAGTGAGCTCAAGCATGCATACTAAGAGGCAAAATGGTATAGTTGTACTGGTATATGACCTTCCTCTAGAAACACTTGACTGGTAAGGAAAAAATACCTAAAGTCAGCATGCATACAATTTCAGTAAACACACAGCACATGTGGACATCCCACCCCAAGGAAAGAATGAGGGAATAAGAGACGCAAGACCTCAGAAGCATGCCAACATATAAAACTCCAAGTCAAAGGTCAAACCATGCACTTGAATCTCTCAAATCACCTGCTTGCCCTCTTCCAAGTGTATTTTAACTTCCTTTCATTCTTGCTCTAGAACTTTTTTTTTTTTTTTTTTTTGAGATGGAGTCTTGCTCTGTCACCCAGACTGGAGTGCAGTGGCCAGATCTCAGCTCACTGCAAGCTCCGCCTCCCGGGTTCACGCCATTCTCCTGCCTCAGCCTCCCGAGTTGCTGGGACTACAGGCGCCCGCCACCTCGCCCGGCTAGTTTTTTTGTATTTTTTAGTAGAGACGGGGTTTCACCGTGTTAGCCAGGATGGTCTCGATCTCCTGACCTCGTGATCCGCCCGTCTCGGCCTCCCAAAGTGCTGGGATTACAGGCTTGAGCCACCGCGCCCGGCCGCTCTAGAACTTTTTAATAAACTTTCACTCTTGCTCTAAAACTTAAATAGGTTTCTTCCTCTGCTGTATGCCCTTCAGTTAAATTCTTTCTTCTGAATGTAACTGCCCAATAGGCTCACTTTGCCCACTGCCTAGACAGAGCCAATTTATTAAGACAGGGGAATTGCAATAGAGAAAGAGTAATTCATGCCAAGCCATCTGTGCAGGAGACTGGAGTTTTATTACTACTCAAATCAGTCTCCCCAAGCATTTGGGGATCAGAGTTGTTAAGGACAACTTGATGGGTCTGAGGAAGCCAGTGATCCAGGAGTGCTGATTGCTCAGGTCAGACTCTTGGGTGACCTGGAGCACTGTTAATGAATAGTATAATTTGAGAGGACTTCTTTTTTTTTTTTTTTTTTTTTTTTTTCTGAGCAGTGAAACTCCACAATAGACTTAAAATACTCTAAAGCATGGTGTAAACAGATATGCCATTACCCAGGCTTTGTCATTTAATTTATGGAGTAGAGCTAGAGTAAATTTATCATAATTCTTAAAGGTCCTAGAATTTTCAAAATGGTAAATTAGCACCACCTTCAACTTAAAGTCACCAGCTGCATTAGCCCCTAATAAGAGAGTCAGCCTGTCCTTTGAAGCTTTGAGCTCAGGCATTTACTTTTTCTCTATAGCTATGAAGTCCTAGATGGTAACTTCTTCTAATAAAAAAGTGTTTTATCTACACTGAAAATCTTCAGTTTAGGGTATCCACCTTCATCAGTTATCTTGTCTATATCTTCTGGATAACTTCCTGCAGTTTCTACACCAGCACCTGCAGCTTTGCCTTGTATTTTTACATTATAGAGACAGCTTCTCTCCTTCAAACCTAGTGAATCAGCCTCTGCTATCTTCAGACTCTTTTTCTGCAGCTTCCTCACCCCAATCAGCCTTTATAGAATTGGAGAGAGTTAGGATCTTAGTGTGGATTAGGTTTTGGCTTAAGAGAATGTTGTGGTCAGTTTGATCTTCTGTCCAAACCACTACAACTTTCTCCATACCAGCAACAAGGCTGTTGTGCTTTCTTATTATTCATGTGTTCACTGGAGTAGGATTTTAATTTCCTTCAAGAACTTTTCCTTTTGCAAGTACGACATGGCTAACTTATTGGTGCAAAAAGCTGAGCTTTCAACTTCTCTTGGCTCTTGATATGTCTTCCTCAATAAGTTTAATTACTTCTAGCTTTTGATTTAAAGTGAGAGATATGCAACTTTTCCTTTGCTTCAACATTTAGAGGCCATTGTAGGGTTACTAATTGGCTTAATGTTAATATTGTTGTATCTCTAATAGGCAGACCCCAGGAGGAGAAAGATGGTGACCGGTTGGTGAAGCAGTCAGAACACACACAGCATTTATCGAAGTTCACCATCTTACATGTGTATTGTTTTTGACATCCCAAAACAATTACAATAGTAACATCAAGGACTACTGATCACAGATCACCATGGTAGATGTAAAAATCATGAAATGATTGAAATACTATAAAGATTACCAAAATGTGATACAGAGACATGAAGTGAGCACATGCAGTTAGAAAAATGACAATAGGCTTGCTCCATGCAAGGTTGCCACAAACCTTCAATTTTTGTCAAAAAATGCAATGTATGTGAAGCACAATAAAGCAAGGCACAATAAAATGAGGTACATCTGTATTCCATTGGATTTTGTGCCAATAACAGTATTTCACTTGAAATTACTGTATAAAATATTTTAATCTCTCGTAGAGCTATTTATTCCCCACTCCACCATTTCTCCTGTGTTTAAGGATTTTTCTAGCTCTTCTAGATATTTGCATTCCAATCTAAACTTTAGAATCAACTCATCCAATTGCATTAAAAAGTTATTGGCAGTTTCTTAATATCTTCTTATATTTATTTACTAACCTGGAGGAATTTACTTCTATTATGAAGTGGAACTTGTTCAAGGAAAAGACACATATTTACATTAGTTCAAATTCATTTGCATGCTTTCAGAAAGTGTTTAAAATTGTTTTCATACAGATTTTGCATATTTATGCTTAAGCATTTTATTTTCTCTGTTGCTATTATATTTTTTTCTGCTATATCTTCTAAATAGAAGTCATTTGTATGTCAGATGACTATAGAGTTTGTATTTTAATTTTAACTTCCTGTAATTTGTTTTAAATTTTTTATCATAAATTATCTTAGAATTTCTGATTTATCGTCTGTAAACGTCTGTAAACGATAAATCAGAAATTCTAAGATAATTTATGTTATTAACATTTTTATCCTTTGGATTTCATTGATCAATGTCATCAATATATTAGTTCTCAACTGGGGAATGATTTTGTCCTCAAAGAATATTTGGGAATATCTGGAGACATTTGGGTTTTCACCCTTGTGGGAGCTGTGGGTGCTACTGTTGTCTTCTAGGGAGTAGCCAAGAATGCTACTAACATCCTACAGGACATCCAGGTCCCACAACAAGGAATTATCCAGCCCAAAATACCAACAGTGCCAAAGCTGGAAGTTCTGCTCTGATATAAAAATTTAATAGTGAAAATGGTGAATGTTCTTGTCCTGTTCCAACTCCATGGGAATGCCTCTAGTACTTCTCCATTAAGTAGAAATTCTGACTTCACTGTTGTTGTTGCTGTTATTGAAAGTTTTTAAAATTCTTTTTCAATTCCCTAGAGCAAGATAAGTATCATTGGGGTTATCTGGGAATTAAACAGTTAACAGAATTGTCCTGTGAAACCCTCTGTACCCATATTAACCAAATGTTATTTAGAAGCATTGCAGAAAAGAATTCTAGAAAAGCAATTGGGAATGATTTACAATTTTCAACATTTAAAAACTAGTTTTAATTTTTAAAATGTCTCCTAGAGTTTTTCTTGGCTCATTAATCAAAGGGTGTGTGTATGTATTTGTGTATCCATGTATACATTTACAAATGTATTTATGTAGTTCAACTCTACTACAGAACTAGTATGGCCAGTGTATGCATAGGTAGATAGATATGTGTCTTCTGTGATTCATGGATGCCAGGAGAATTCCCTTGGACCAGATAATGCCTATCTCCCCTATTCATTTATGCCTATAATGTAACCTAGGAAACCCCAGGGTCTCTAGTGTTGATTTTTGTATTATTTATTTATTTATTTTTGAAGCAAGATTTTTCTCTGTCACCCATGCTGGAGTGCAGTGTCGTGAACACAGCTCACTGCAGCCTTGGCCTCCTGGGCTCAAGCGATCCTCTGACATCAGCCTCTCAAGTAGCTGAGACCACAGGCATGTGCCACCATGCCCTGTTCATTTTTTTGCTTTTCTTGTAGAGACAAGGTCTCACTATGCTGCCCAGGCTGGTCTCCTGGGCTCAAGCAGTCCTCCTGCCTTGGCCTCCCAAAGTGCTGGGATTACAAGTGTGAGCCACCGCGCCTGGCAAGGATTGCTCTTTTACAACCACAAACACAGCTGGGGTCACTATCCAGCTTGTCTAGAGGAAGCTCCATCTTTTTGCCAAGCATTTCTGAGAATCCTCAGGCTGTCTACTTACATCAACAAAGTATTTAAAACAAAATACTTTGTTTTAAAACACCTTTTGATATTATTTTAATTGTTAAACATGGCAAGTAATATGTGAGAACTTTCTACATAATGGATGAACATCCTATTGCCAAATCAGGCTGAATAGTTATGGATTTTGCTCCATTTTTCAAAGTGTGGCATACATTTTACAATGAATATTTTCAATGATTTTCAGTAGTCCTGTACTGCAAAAGTTAGTGGAAAAATTGATGTGCAGCAATAATATGAATGCATAATACATACTATCCAGTTTTATTTTGAACTTCTTTTTTTGGCAGTTATTTGCTATCTCTTATAATGATGCAATAGAATGAGACTGAAAAAATTTCCATCTACATTTCATGTATTATTCATATTAATTTAAAACGCAACTAGCTTTCAAAGGGTTAGCTCCAGGGAACAAAATTTTATGGTCATCTTTAAATTATATTAACATAACCAGGAGCTAAGAAATTTAGTTGTATTAAACACAACCTAAAGCAAATTCATCCTTGTTTGATAAATGCTCCCATTTTCTCAGTAAAAGCCTTTCTAAATCTCTTATGATATTTTAGAATGCAGAGTGGGTTACTATGATTGCCTGACTTCAAAATGGATAAAGGGATGCCAAAATCCTCCTGTAATTTTGCTCTAAACACCCAAAGAAAGGATCAAATCCTAACTCAAGAGCAGTTTTAAGTGACCATAAAATATGTAACAAATTCCTAAACTGCAACTGTTTAACTTACTTTGGGAAAGACTACATTGAAAAAATGTGCTGTATAAAACTACGTTTTGAGGAACTACCCTCACCTTGAATGGCAAGTAAACACTGAGTGGGTAATATTTCATTTGACTGAGTCCCGACTTCCTGGAGCAAGTAATGGTTTATCCACCTGGAGGTTGAAACATATGTTTTGCATAGTATCATCATTGAGTATTTATCAATTGATTGACTAATGATGACATGTTTGAGTGTGCTGTTTGGTTTCTGGGCTGTTTTGGTTTATAGATTGGTGGTTTCCATAAAGCAGAAAGGAGAGAAAAAGATGCTGGGTAACAAAAACTAAAAGAAATCTGCAATGCAGAACAACTAAATAAAAAAGAGAGAGAGCAGAGAGATGAAGTAAAACTGCCTTGTTCTAAAACAAATGGTAACTAAACTAAAGATCAATAGAATGTCAAAAGAAGATTCAAGGATGATGCTAGCCAATACGGTCATAAATTCACTGTGGGCACAAACAGCCAAATTATGGATATATGATTCCTTCACTTCACCTTCTAAATATTCTTATTCTCTTCCAAGCAAACCCCTACTCCAGTTAGGAATACAGGATAATTTAGTATAAAAAGTAAAAAAACCTTTAATACAATGTTTAGTTGTCAGTTAAAAAGATATATAACAATTAAACTCTTTGTGATGCCAGCCAGCATTATGGATTATAATTGGTATCAGGGATGAAGAGACATGGAACTGGGAATAATTGACTGAATGTAAGAATAACCTATTGCTGCATACGAAATTACCACAAAATATAGTAATTTAAAACAACAACCATTTATCTCACAGTGTTGGTGCATCAAGAATGCACATGCAGCATAGCTGCAACTTCTGGCTCAGAATCTCTCACAAAAATTGCAATCATTTTTGACCAGAAACGACATCATGTGAAGGGTTGTCTGGAGGAAGTTTCACTTTCAAGCTCACTTATATGAATGTTAGTAAAACTTGAACCCCAGCAGACTTTTGTCCAGGCCCAGAGAGCTTGGTTGCTGGCCATATAGATCTCCTAATGAACAGCTCACAACGTGATGAATAGCAGAGAAAAGAGAGGAGCCAGGCTGAAGTCACAGTTATTTTGTCACCTCCTCAGAAGTGGCATTCCTTCACTTTTCTGGTTGTATTCCTCAGAAATGAGTCACTAGTTCCAGCCCACACAGTGAAAGAGGGAAAAACACAAAAGCATTAGTAACAACAGGGGACCTTTGGAGTGACTTTGGGGTTAAGCCACCTCTAAACCACAAAAACCTAGAATGAGCAGGGGAAGGTAGCACGTTCTCCAAGTTGATATGTCAATTGCAAGAATATGAGTGGTATGTGTTACGCCATAGTCTTCCCCTTCACATGTAAGCTTGGGGGAGAAGTGCAGCGGGGTGCATGGAGAGATTTTGAATTTTTAAAATGAAGAAAATCCTCTTTAAATTCCGGACTGCATATTATTCTGTCAACTCCAGTAGTTGCTCCTGGGGGCTTGGAGAAGAAGGTGGAATATTGGTGATTAGTTTTTTTATGTATTGTACTTTCCAAATGGTGTATAGTATGTATTATACATCTTATGTTTGTCTATCTTCAGAAAAAAACTGTATAAAACCCTGAAAACAATATTGAAAGACTATGAAACTTTTACTTTCTGTCTCACACTCACACTACTGTATCTTTAGTAATTGTTATTTTCTATTATACAGACATATATTCTTGTTGTTGTCAGATAGTTTGATAGCATTATACCAGCTGTGGGGGAGAGGGCTTATTTCCCCCAATCTCTTCAACATTGGAAATTACCAATTTAAAACACACACACACGTTTAGCTTTATGCTAAGGGATTTAGAAATCATGCTATGTTGGTTTTTAGAAGAGCAAGGAGTAATGGCTGTAATACCTTTGCTAGGAGTGGAAATGGAGGAGTAGGTTAAGTAGGAAGTGCCCTCATATAGTACAATTAGAACTTACCTCACCTCTGTACTTAATAAGAACTTTTGAAATTCTTTATTTGTTTTGATGTTTTTCTCCAGTAGTGCTTAAAAACATTTCCTGTGTCCATGACCTCAGCACTCAACAGCACTCTGCAGGAATAACACAGACATGGAAGCCTCAGATTAGAAATAGAGCATCATTGAGCAACAGCGGCTACATTTGGGGGACATATGTTTTCTGTACAAAAATTTGGTTGTAATAAGAAGCTGTTGAATCAGTGTAGATAGTTGAGACCAGCACACTGACTGAACCAATTCTGTTGTCAGTTGAGACTGACAGAACCAATTCTGTTGGATGACATCCATTCTCCTACTTATTCTGGTTAAAGCTAAGTAATCACCTTCAGCAAAGACTAATTAATAATTAAGATATTCATAATTGATTATGATATAATTAAGTTACTTATGTGCATATGCAAGCCATACGCTATACTTCTCCAAGTGTTAATACATTTAATGCCCACAACAAACTTGTGTACCCCTGTGTAAGGAAACTAAAACTCAGAGTACTTAAAATTGCTTCAGGTCACACAGGCAGTAAATTGGAATTTGAGGTAATGACTTTGTGTCCTTACTTTCTCTCTTTGCCATCACTGTAGATAATAAAGTATAATATTAAGAGCATGAGTTATGAACTCACAATGTAGGGGTTTACATCTTTGTTTCACGATTAGCTTTACAATTCTGGGCAACTTACTTTGTTTTGGTTTCCTCATCTATAATATTCAGGTAATAACAATAACATCTTAATGGATCATGCTAAAGACAAAACAAGACAATAGATATAAAGCATCTGGAACACTATCTAGTACATACTAATTACATAATAAAATACAGGCTTATTTTAGGACACTATGCTAAAGACATGTATCTTCTCATTTAAAAATCATGAAAACACTTCAAAGCAGGTGCAATTATTATTACAATTTTAGAGATTAAAAAAATACAGAGAGTTAGAGAGATCATGTATCTAGCCCAAGATTATACCACTGGCAAGTGGTTTAGCCAGTATTTGAACTCAAGCAGTCTGATTCACAAGCCTCTATGCTAAACCATTGAGCTGTTATCTGCTTGATTGTAAAATCCTTATTTTTGTCATATTACATTGTTATACTGGTGTTCTGCTTTTATTTGTCCAAATATTCCATTGTTTACTTTCTTTAGTGTTCATGAAGTTATATTATTACTTTTTTCTCCTCATCTTGTAGATAAAGAAACTGAGATTCGGTTAAATTAAATGATTCCCTGGCTAGCCCAGTTCAAAACTTGCAGAACCCAGGTTTCTGACACCTTACATTCTTGGTCTCACAGCTTCAGGTTCAAATTTCTGCTGAGGTTTCATTTGGCTCCAACATGAAAAAATTCTACCTTCTTCAAGAGAAATTAGCCTGACTTGGAAACAGCTTGAAAGAGATGAAGACACGCTGACATACAAAACTAAGTAGATGCGTGACTAAACTCAGGATCTATAATTTGCTCTGTCTTTCCAATGTCCCCTGGAATTTATACATTATACTTTAATTGATTTCTCGCCAAATGACTGAGTTTTATGACTGACCAGTTATACAACATAGAGGAAGAGGGTTAGGGAGGCTAAGAAATAACACATAATGAAAGATCATGTTTAAAAGGAAGAAAAACCCTCCATCACTTAGGAAGTGACGGTAAAATTATTTGATCTTACCATTTTATAGTAGATTAAAAATGGAGATGGCTTCCATTTAGGGAAACACTAGCATAAGTGAATATTTTCCAGACCTTCCTCTAGATCCCACAGAACGTAAGGATAAGGACCTTGCCTGTATCATTTACCTCTATAATGCTGGCAACACATAATAGGCACTTAAGCAATTCTTAAAAATTAATCACTCAATTTAATTAAGCACTTAATTTAATTAAGTGCTGAATTTCCTTAATCAGGAAATTACACAAATTTTCACTGATTGTTCTATGGCTGGTAAAGATGTCTAAATATCAATGTATCTCTGTTGTTGTTGAATTGAGAAACTATGGTTTGCTACAATTTCTAGAGTACATATTCTGATAAAGCATAACCATGAAGAACAATTACTTAGATGTCTATATTCATTACTTTTATTACTTTCTAATTATGAGATGTTGGCTAAATTATTACTTAGATTCTCTGTGCTTCAGTTTCCATTTTATAAAATATAAAATATTTTATATTTATATTAATTACAAAACTAAAGATAGAGCCAGGCGCAGTGGCTCACGCCTGTAATTCCAGCACTTCGGGAGGCTGAGGCGGGCGGATCATCTGAGGTTAGGAGTTTGAGATGAGCCTGACCAACATGGAGAAATTCCAACTCCATGAAAAATACAAAATTAGCTGGGTGTGGTGGCGGGCGCCTGTAATCCCAGCTACTCTGGAGGTTGAGACAGGAGAATCACTTGAACCTGGGAGGTGGAGGTTGTGGTAGGCTGAAATTGTGCCATTGCACTCCAGTCTGGGAGACAAGAGTGAGATCCCGTCTCAGAAAACAAGAAAAACAAACAGACAAACAAAACCTAAAGATAGTACAAAATGAAGACAACGAGAGTCTCTACCTCTCAGAGTGGTTCTGAAGATTAAACAGATGAATGCAAGTAAAAGCATTTAGAATAGCTTGGCAGATAGTATGCTCTCAATCCAGGTTGATTTTAACACAAAAATCAGTATGAATTAAAGATAAATTATTATATCACTTAAAATTAACTTTTAATATGTCAAAATTAAAAGCAAAGAGTCATTTATCTAAAAACATTAGGGTGCAGATATGGATTTGGTCATTATGGATATTATTTTGTGTTATTCTCCATCCCACTTGGGTCCAGACTATATTTTTATGAGTATTTGAACATAACCTATGCACCTCCTCCCACATACTTTAAATTATCTCTAGGTTACTTATAAGACCTAATACTATGTAAGTGTTGTGTAAAATGGTTTTGTTTTGTTTTATTGTTATTTTTCATTTTTCCAATATTTTTAAATCTATGGTTATTTGAATTTGCAGATGCAGATATGGAGCACCAACCATTCAACTTTTGCTCTATTTTCTACACCATTTGCCATGGTGCCTTGTAACTTGATATTCAGTACATATTTACTATCAAGTCCCTAAACCAGAACATGAATCTAAAAGTAAGTGATCAAAGAGGCAATTTTTTAATATCCTAACTCGTGGCTAGCACCATGTTAGGCACATAGTAGCTCTCAGTATATTCTGGTTGACTACCTTTCTTTAACAGCTACCTCTTTGGGATCAAGAAAGAATTAATTTAGTTATATCAGGAGATGAAAGGGATCTAAAAACATGTTTACATTAAATAATTAGAAGAATCCATTTAATAATAAAGCTCAGTGTTAGTGAAACTAAATGCCAGTTGCCATATTAATGGAAGTGTAAGAGGAATGAATGAATACTCAATGACTTGGAACCATAATTAGTTACTGCCTATTCTAAATTTAGTGTTTAGAAGGTAAAGAAAAAACATTAAATCTAAGAATGAAGATGGACACCATACACACTCCAAGTGATTAAATGTACTGTGGCAATTGTGTTTTCCTTCAATCTGACTTAGAGTTGGTAATGGAAGACTTCCCATTACTCTATGCCATGATGTTAAGGAAAGCCAATGCTAATGAACCAAAAGCCCATGAAAATCCAGACTTTGAAACATAAAAATAGGCCGGGCGCGGTGGCTCAAGCCTGTAATCCCAGCACTTTGGGAGGCCGAGACGGGCGGATCACGAGGTCAGGAGATCGAGACCATCCTGGCTGACACGGTGAAACCCCGTCTCTACTAAAAAATACAAAAATCTAGCCGGGCGAGGTGGCGGGCGCCTGTAGTCCCAGCTACTCGGGAGGCTGAGGCAGGAGAATGGCGTGAACTCGGGAGGCGGAGCTTGCAGTGAGCTGAGATCTGGCCACTGCACTCCAGCCTGGGCGGCAGAGCGAGACTCCGTCTCAAAAAAAAAAAAAAAAAAATAGTAACTGGCAACTCACAGTTCAATGAAGTGCATTCAGAAGAAAAGGTAGTGAAGAATACTTAGGCTATGTTGTAAGAGTCTTTTACCAAAGAAAAAATTGTATTTTTCTAAAGCAGTAGACACATACATATTTAATTCCAGCAAGTGCTGAACCTCATAGCTTGTGAGAATCTGCACATTTTGGGGTCCGTTAATGTGATGCATCTCAAACTATCTGTGATGAAGGAACTTTTCTCTGTGTGTGTGTGTGTGTGTATGTGTGTGTATGTGTGTGTTTGCACATGTGCATACTTTTTCCTGATGTATCCTGGACCTATATGTTGTTGAAGTGCCCATGACTTGTTCATAGCTTTTGCCCATGTACTAACTATGTAATACTCAAACTAATCTATACCCAGTTAAATGAGACAAGTCTGAAAATCACACATTTGAATTTCAAGGCAATGTCAAATGGTTGTAAAGTTTTTAAGTGCTTAATCTCCATTTCTGTATTCATCTCATCTTGGAGCAGCAAGGAGCAGACTTTGAGGGTGAACATTGGTTCATGGAGCAACTTTCTGTAGCATTGTAGAGGAAGACCTCTAAGATATAACCTGAATAAGGAGAATTGTGAGATAGAAAATGAAACAGAGGAAGTCAGAAATGTTTGTAAGATAGATAACTATGAGTGAATCTGTGGAAAACATACTGTCAAAGAAAACTTGGAGAGGAAAAAAAAATTAATTTCATTCACTGGGTAAAGAGAAACTTCAAAACAACAATGAAAGAGCTAATGTTCAAAACTTGAGTGAAGAAAATTGTGCCATAAGGAAGCACACTAGTAAATTTAAGTAGTCCAGATATTTTTGTACGAGCATATTTTAGGGGTTTATTCTGTGGATAACATTCTTTGTTCAATTATTAAGAGAACTATACAGAAGCATAATATTCAAAGGTGGTGTACAACGAGTTTAAAATACAGATGGGACATTTTATATATATATATATGAAAGTTTAAATGAAAATAAAATACCTAAACACTAATATTAAATAAATAAAAATATAAGAAATTATGACAATCCATATGATATTCAAGATTACACCCTGGTTGGAGCAGCTAAATAGTTCAAGTAGAGATTGAAAGAGGGAGCATGACCAAAGAAGAATTGTATGTAAAACGATTGGCAGAATTGGCAGGTTATGGCAATAATCACAATAACCATTATTTATTGAGAGCACATAATGTGTGTCAGGTGTTGTTTTAAATGCTTTAGAAGTGTGGCACTATTTAACTGTTACAATAATCTTGAGAAATAAGTGTGATTAACCTCATTTTAAAATTAATGCTTAAAGAATTTAAGTAACTTGTTCAAGGTCATGCAACTTATAAATAGCACAGAAATTAAACTAAGGTCTACTTAAGTCTACCTAAAACACTCCTGCTAAATAATGGCTGATATACTGTACCATTTAGAAAGGTTAGGTCTAAGCTGTTATCATTAGCTATTAGCTATCATCTCCTAGTCTGCCTCATAAAATATGGGTGTTACATAAATTTTAGCTATTATTATTTTTATTAGACTTATTATTATGTCTATTAAAAAACTGCACAGGAACCAAAATAAATATTCTTACTGAGAATAGAAAGAACCAAATTGATACTTTCAAAAGCAGTTTCAATTAGCAGTTGAAAGTGTAGATTTAAAACACAGTAATATCAATTATAAATTCATGTTATAAAAATTAATTCAAAAGAAAATGGAAAGTCAAGGAACTTAAGCATATTTTCCTTTTCACCGTCTATCAGTTATGATCGGTTTTAAATAATATTTAAATATTTGTTTCTCAAGTAAAATAAGTCTGGAAGTAGATAGTGCAGGGTGATATTGTGACTCCATGGCTATTGTGAATCTACCACACCTCAAGGCCACTTCATGATCTAAGACAGCTGCTATCATGGGGCTCAATATGGGTCTCTACAGATTCACCTTATTTGATGTTCTTTGGACCTCCTGGATCTAGATGTCTATTTATTTTCCCAGGTTTGGGAAGTTTTTAGTCATTATTTCTTTGAATAAACATTCTTCCCCTTTTTCTCTTTGTTCTATAAATTTCAACATGCATATATTGGTGTGATTGATGACATCCCATAACTCCTTTAAACTTTATTCTTGTTCATTCTTTCTGCTGTTTTCATCTCTGACTGGATGATTTTCAATAACCTGTCTCTGAGTTAACTGATCTTTTATTCTGCTTGATCATCACTGCTGTTGAAACCTTCTATTGAATTTTTCAGTTCATTTACTGTATTCTTCACATTTATAATTTCTCTTTGGTACTTTTCCATTCTTTCTATCTTTTTGATGACATTCTCACTTTGTTCATGCATTCTTCTGTTGGCCTCAGTTAACATCATTATGGTCATTATGTTGGATTCTATGTTCAATAAATAACATATCTATATGCCCTTAGGGCCAGTTTCTAAAGTTTTACTTTATTCTTTTATTTGGAATATATTTCTCTATTTATTCATTTTCTTTGACTCTCTGTGTTGGTTTCTACAGATTAGACATATCAGACATTATCCAGTCTTCACAGACTGGCTTCAGATAGAATGTGACCCCCACCAAATAGCACAGTGAGAGATTCTAAGTGCCTCTCAAAACTGATGTTTTGCTCTTAGCGGTCCTCTGGAGACCTGAGTATACCAAGTTCCCTCAATACTCCAGGATAGGCAAGATAGAAAACATTAAGTTACAGCCAGAAACACAGGGGTGCTATATGTGTAATCCAATTTCCTCTCTCCTCCAGGAAAAGCTGGGAGCTGTAGTTTATTGCCCACTTGCTCTGCTCTGAGCTGAGAAGGGGAGCTGTGGGAAATGCCTGCCTGATCATTTAAACCACATATTCTTTTGAATCATAGCTTTGCTTTCTGTTGCCCCTAAGGGCCTAGCAAATCATGGGTCCTAATGGCTCACAGAGACAGGTGGAATACAAGTTAGTCTCTCAGGTAGCAGCTAGAAAAGGTAGGATGCTAAATGTAGAGTTCAGCTCCTACTATGGAGAAGCTGAAGGCTTGATTTTATTTCTGGAGCAAACCATGGAGAAAAGTCATGGGAAGTGCCCATATGCTCACTAAAACATCTAAAGGACTAATTGCTAGAACTGCAGTCTCATGATTGAATTTCAAGAAGCACAAAGGAGCATAAACAGTTCCTTTGAGATATTTTCCCCAAGGTCCTACATATTATATCTACTTTTATTTCATTTGATTGAGCTAGGAATACAGACCCACATAGCTAAAAAGAGACGTATTTTAGGTGAGCATATTAAAGTTTTGAATAAAATCAAGAAAAGAAAAGGACATTTAATAGGGTTAAAAAAACTACTAAGAGCATTTTCTGCTACATACTTTGTGCTTGTGCTCTATTTGGCAGAGAAAAGTATCACAGCATTATAAAGTATCCAGGCTCACATGAACACCAATGTATTTATAATCTACAAATTCAACAGGATCTAGACAGTAATTTTGTTTTCTTGTTTAAATTTTGATATTAACCAAATTTGATATTAAATATTGATATTAACCAAAGAAGTTAAATTACCAAAAGATGGTTTTAGAGGGATGTGATTTGCTACTCTAATTATATGTATACAAAAGTAAAAAGTAAGACAATCACAGATTTATTATTTCTAAATAATTGAAGGTTATTCTCGGTGACTTTAATACCATAAATAAATAAACAAGATAATCTTACACACTGAATTGCATGGCATCTTAAAATGAATAAATATTAAAACTCCACAACAATTGAGACATATTATATAGAAAGATTTCAAGAAAAGGAGAACAATTTATTTGTAATTTTAAGATCAAATAAGAGGTGACAAAGTTACCTGTCAAAGGCATAGAGGAACTAGATGTTGTACTGTCATGGATGTTGACATGATAGAAAAAGGATATGAGGCTTTGAAACTGTGCCTATGAGTTAGTAAAAAGTATTTATGATTAAAAATGGATAGAGAGATAGAAAGCCCAAGATCTACAGCAAAGCCTTTATCTAAACTTGTGTGACTAACACCATAAAGAAACAGGCCATAGTGTGCAAATAAAAACAGTTCTGTAGGGAAAATTTCCCACAAACAACAGCAGGGTGACCCAGCCATCCCATTACTGGGTATATACCCAAAAGATAATAAATCATGCTGCTATAAAGACACATGCACACGTATGTTTATTGCGGCACTATTCACAATAGCAAAGACTTGGAATCAACCCAAATGTCCATCAGTGACAGACTAGATTAAGAAAATGTGGCACATATACACCATGGAATACTATGCAGCCATAAAAAAGGATGAGTTTGTGTCCTTTGTAGGGACATGGATGCAGCTGGAAACCATCATTCTCAGCAAACTATCGCAAGAACAGAAAACCAAACACCGCATGTTCTCACTCATAGGTGGGAACTGAACAATGAGATCACTTGGACTCGGGAAGGGGAACATCATACACTGGGGCCTATCATGGGGAGGGGGTAGGGGGGAGGGATTGCACTGGGAGTTATACCTGATGTAAATGACGAGTTGATGGGTGCTGACGAATTGATGGATGCAGCACACCAACATGGCACAAGTATACATATGTAACAAACCTGCACGTTATGCACATGTACCCTAGAACTTAAAGTATAAAAAAAAAACAAAAAACAAAAAACCAAAAACAAACAAACAAACAAAAAAATACAGCAGGGGAATTAAATTGCTGCATATCAAAGGAAAAATAATTTTTTAGTCAAGATTAAGTGTAATAGTAACCGAGAGAACAAATGACATAAAAGGAACGTGTAATTTGAATATTTATTATTTATAATTATTCTCTTGAAATGTCTTAGGAAATATAACTATATTTGCTATTGCCATAAAAAAATAAAAATTTACCTGTAATTTTGAAAACAAATGAAAGAGGAATAAGCCTGGCGCGGTGGCTCACGCCTGTAATCCCAGCACTTTGGGAGGCCGAGGTGGGCGGATCACAAGGTCCGGAGATCGAGACCATCCTGACGAACATGGTGAAACCCAGTCTCTACTAAAAATGCAAAAAATTTAGCCGGGCGTGGTGGCAGACGCCTGTAGTCCCAGCTACTGGGGAGGCTGAGGCAGGAGAATGGCGTGAACCTGGGAGGCGACGGAGCTTGCAGTGAGCGGAGATCATGCCATTGTACTCCAGCCTGAGAGACAGAGTGAGACTCTGTCTCAAAAAAAAAAAGAAAGAGGAATAAAACAATATATAAAAGGAAGGAAAATCTATTTAAGTATAAAATTAGCATATTTATCACAGAAAGTAATAGATGAGAAAGAAAGTGAAGGGCAGTTTAAAAGAACAGTAAGATAAAATACTTATCTACTTTCTAGGGGAAATTGTGTTAATCAAAAAGAATTTTTAATTTTAAGATACATATGTATATACATGTACATATATATATATAAGTTAACATAGTATTTATGAAGAGCTTTTGGCTAAATATTAATTGAACATAAAAGATAAGATTAAACCTTTATTGAGTACTTTATGTGTAATACAATACAAAATTATTTAGAATTTCCTTCTTCCAGGTAAAACACAAAAGAGAAAGAGACTTAACACATTGGATTGTTAATGAGAAAGTTGTCTAATTGAGTTTATAAATGTAATTGCTACAATTCTGTGCAGATAATAGCTTATTAAAAATATTTACATGCTACCAATGTGGTAGAAGACGAAGGCCTAGGCCCTCTTTCTCTCTACAGTCACAATGATTCAACAACAGTACACAGAAAATACACTCTGAAGTTGTGAGACTCCTTCCTTTCATGCGAGCATGAAACCAGCCAGGTCAAAGCTGGTATTATTATTTGAGATATTCTTTCACCATCAACTCTATCCTCAGTACAATGTCATATGATTAGGAGAAAACCTTTTGCTTCCAGCTCTTTCCTTGTGAGATATGAAAAGGACTGGACCATATGTCTAAGATCCTAATTATTCTGAGTGATGTCCAAGGCAGTGGCTTTTGTTGTGTCTGTCTCAGAGTGTTGACAGTATCCAGCATACTCTAGATGTCAGGGGGCCACTTAAAATAGACTGTGTTTTGATCTATCATGCTAGCACATCCCACAGCCCTACCCCTCAGCTCAAAGCAGGTGAAAAGATACCCACTTTCTATTCTTTTCCTGGGAAGGGAAGAAAAGGACTGGACCATATATCCAATACTCTGATTATTATGAAGGCTGTCCAAGTTACTGGTTTTTGTCTTGCCTGTCTTGTGGAGCTAACAGAAACCAGTGTGCTCCAAATAGCTGGGGGCCACTGATATCAAAGACAGTAATTCCAAAAAGCACAAAGGTTAAAGAGGTCACCAAAATCTCTGGCTGGGTTAATTAGTGAGGTTGTTCTTTTATAAAAGTTCAGTTTGTGCAGATGGGGAGAAGTGGCTGTTTTATCCAATGCATAAGCATCAACACAAAAATCAAGAAAAATGAAGAAACAGTGAAATGTATTCTAAAGAAAGGAACAAGATAAATCTCCAGAAATGGATGCTAAAGAAGTAAAGATATATGACTTACCAAACAGAGAATTCAAAATGACCATCATTAAGATGGTCCAGAGGTCAGGAGAACAAAGCATGAACAAAGTGAGAAATTCAACAAAGAAATAGTAAATATAGAAAAGTACCAAACAGATATCATAGAGCTGAAGAATATAATAACTGAACTAAAAATTTAATATAAAGGAATTCACCAGTGGATGAAATCAAGCAAAATAAAGTATCAGTCAAATCTGGATCAGGTTATTAGAATTTATTTAGTCAGAAGAACAAAAAAATGAATAAAAAAGAGTGATAAAAGCCTAAGGGACTTACAGGACACCATTAAGTGAACCAATATACACATTATGGAATTTACAAAAGGAGAATAGAGAAAGAGGCAGAAACCATATTTAAATAAATAACGGCAAAACTTGTCAAATTTTGCATGTCTGGGAAAGAAAATAGACATCCAAATTCAGAAAGTTCAAAGGACAATGAACAAGATGAACCCAAAGAGATTCACACTGAGATACATTATAATCAAATTGTTGAAAGTCAAAGACAAAGAGAGAATTTTAAAAGTTGAAAGAGGGAAGTGGCATGACATAGTCCTTAAGACAATCTGATTTTTTAACAGAAATATTTCAGGCCGCAGTGGAATGTGATGACATATTCAAAGTGCTGAAAGAAAACACATTGTCAACCAAAAATATGATACCAACAAAACGGTCTTTCAAATATAAAGGCAAGAGAAAGACTTTTCCAGAAGAACAAAAGTGAGAAACTTCATCACCACTGGACCTGTCTTACAAATGATAAACAAGTTCTTTAAGTTGAAAAGAAAGGATGCTAAATGGCAATACACAAACATATAAAAAATTTGTTGATAAAGGTAATTATATAAAAAATAGTGAATGCTGTAATACTGTAATGGCTGTGGGCAAATAACTTCTAATTTTTGTATAAAAGTTAACATACAAAAGTATTTTAAAATAGATATAAACATTAAAATGTGTTACAGAACACACACTATAAAAATATGTTAAATGTGATATTAATTACATGAAGTAGTGTGGAGAAAAGAGTAGTTTTTTTTTGTTTTGTTTTGTTTTTTTTTGCAATTGATTTAAGGTTTTGTGCAAATGCATTACTTTATGTAAGACCCATAGTAATAACAAAGAAAATACCTATGGAAGTAACAGAAAAGGAAAAGAGAAAGGATTCATGGCATAATAATATAATAAATAAACAAAACTCAAAGAAAAAAACAGACAGCAAAGGAGAGACAAAGCAATCACGAGACAAAACAACTAATAAAATGGGAAAAGTGAGTTCTTTCCTATTGATAATTAAATGTAAATAGACTAACCTCCCTATTCAAAAGACATAATGTAGCTGAATGGATTTTAAAAATCCAAACATATGCTGTCTTCACTCACTTTAGATTTAAGGACACAGGCTAAAAGTTTAGGAATAGAAAAATATATTCTATGTAAATGGCAATCAAAAGAGCAGGAGTGGCTCTGCTTGTAGCAGGTTAAATAGACTTTAAGTGAAAAACTTTCTTTTTTTTTTTTTTTTTTTTTTGAGACGGAGTCTGGCTCTGTCGCCCAGGCTGGAGTGCAGTGGCCAGATCTCCGCTCACTGCAAGCTCCGCCTCCCAGGTTTGCGCAATTCTCCTGCCTCAGCCTCCAGAGCAGCTGGGACTACAGGCGCCCGCCACCTCGCCCGGCTTATTTTTTTTTTTTCTATTTTTAGTAGAGCTGGGGTTTCACTATGTTAGCCAGGATGGTCTCGATCTCCTGACCTCGTGATCCGCCCGTCTCGGCCTCCCAAAGTGCTGGGATTACAGGCTTGAGCCACCGCGCCCGGCCGTGAAAAACTTTCAAACAAGACAAAGAAAGACATTACATTATTATATTATATTATATTTATTATATTATATTATAATGATCAGTTCACCATGGAGATATAAGAATTACAAATATATATATACACCCAGTATCAGAGCACCTAAATATATAAACAAATATTAACAGAACTGAGGGAAAATAAATAGTCCCATAATAATAGTAAGAGACTTCAATACCCCACTTTTAATAATAGATAAATAGAGAATAAATAAGAAAACGTTTGATTTGAACACCACTATGGACATAATAAACCTAATGGACTTGTATAGAACATTCAAGCCAACAACAGCAGAACATACATTCTTATCGAGCACACAGAAAATGTACTCCAGGATAGATCACACTTTAGATTACAAAATCTTTACAAATATGAGAAGATTGAATCATACCAAGTATATTTTCATATTACAATAGAAGGAAACTTGAAATCGCTAAGAAGGAAAATGGGAAAATTTACAAATATGTAAAAATTAAACAACTAACTTTTGAATAACCAATGAATCAAAAATGAGGTTAAAAGGAAAATCAGAAAATATCTTGATACAAATAAAAATAAAAGCACAACAAACCAAAACTTATAATATGCAGCAAAATCAGTAATAAGAGGGAGGTTTATAGCAACTAAGGACCATATTTTAAAAGGAAGAAATATTCAAGTAAACAGCTTCATTACACTTCAGAGAAATGGAATCAAAGGAAAAAAAGCACACAGCATTAGCAAAAGGGTAGAAATAACAATTATCAGAGGAGAAATACATAGAAAACAGAAAAACAGACATATACAATGAAACAGAGTTGGTTATTTGTAAAGATAAGCAAAATTGACAAATTATTAGGTAAACAAAACAAGAAAATATTAATATAAATAAAAAATGAGACTTAAAAACACATAAATAAAAAGGATCATGACAGACCGCTATAAACAATTATATTCTAAAAAATAGAATAACCTAGAAGAAAAGAATACATGTCTGGAAACATACAGCTAATCATGACTGGAATCTAAAGAAATAGAAAATTGGGACATACTAACAATAGATAAGGAGATTGAATCGGTAATGAAAAACTTCTCAACAGCGGGAAAAAAAAAAGAAGACCAGATAGTTTCACTGATAAATTCTAACAAATATTTAAAGAAGAATTAATGCCAATGCTTCTCAATTTCTTCCAGAATTTATTCTTGGGATATAAGAAGGATTCAAAAAATAAAAATTAATAAATGTGATATACTGCATTAACATAATGAAGGATGAAAACCACATTATCATCTTAATGGGTGCAAAAGAAAGCATTTGAAAAACAAACCAATAATTTTTCACAGCAGGACCTCTCAACAAACTATGAATAGAGTGAAATTATGTTAATGAAATTAAGGCCATGTATGAAAAGGCCACAGTTAACAGCATACTCAGTGATGAAAAGTTGAAAGAAGCAGGAACAAGAAAAGGATGACAACTCTCACCACTTGTATTCAGGATAGTACTGAAACTTCTAATCACAGCAATTAGGCAAAAAATAAAAATAAAATAAAATAAATGAAAAGCTTCAAAATTTGAAAAAAAAAAAGTACAACAATCCCTGCTTGTAGGTGATATGATCTTATTTGTAAAGCCCTAAAGATCCAATAAAACCTGTCAGAAATAAAAAATGAATTCAATGAAATTGCAAGATATGAAATTAACATAAAAAAATCAGTTGCCTTTCTATACACCAACAACAAATTATCCACAAAGCAAAATAAGAAAGCAACCTCATTTACAATAACATCACAAAGCATACTTAGAATATTGGCCTGAAGTTTTCTTTTCTTGTTGCACCTCTTCCTAGTTTCGGTATCAGGATAATGCTGACTTCATAAAATGAGTTAGGGAGGAGTTCCTCCTTTTGGAATAGTTTCAGAGGGAGTGGAACCAGCTCATCTTTGTATTTCTGGTAAAATTCAGCTGTGAATCTGTCTGGTTCTGGGCTTTTTTTTGGTTGGTAGGCTATTAATTCCTGCCTCAATTCCAGAACTTGTTATTGGTCTATTCATGGATTCAACTTCTTCCTACTTTAGTATTGGTAGGGTGTATGCATCCAGGAGTTTATCCATTTCTTCTAGATTTTCTAGTTTATTTGTGTAGAGGTGTTTATGGTATTCTATTATTGCAGTCTGTATTTCTGTGGGGTTGGTGGTGATATCCCCTTTATCATTTTTTATTGTGCTTATTTGAGTCTTCTATCTCTTCTTCCTTATTGGTCTATCTAGTGGTCTATCTATTTTGTTCATTTTTTTCAAAAAAGCCATCTGGGTTTGTTGATTTTTTGGAGGGTTTTTCATGTCTCTTTCTCCTTCAATTCTACTCTGATCTTAGTTATTTCTTGTCTTCTGCTAGCTTTTGGATTAGCGTGCTCTTGCCTCTCTAGCTCTTTTAATTGTGATATAAGGGTGTTGATTTGAGATCTTTCTAGCTTTCTAATGTCGGCATTTGGTGCTATGAATTTCCCTCTTAACATTGCTTTAGCTGTGTCCCAGAGATTCTGGTGCATTGTCTCTTTGTTCTCATTGGTTTCAAAGAACTTCTTGATCTTTGCCTTAATTTCATTATTTACCCAGGAGTCATTCAGGAGCAGGTTGTTCAATTTCCATGTAATTCCGTTATTTTTAGTGATTTAATCCTTAGTTCTAATTTGATTGCCCTGTGGTCTGTGAAACTGTTTGTTATGATTTCAGTTCTTTTGCATTTGCTGAGGAGTGTTTTACTTCCTATTATGTGTTCAATTTTAGAATAAGTGCCATATGGCACTGATAAAAATGTATATTCTCTTGATTTGGGGTAGAGAGTTCTATAGGCATTTACTAGGACCACTTGATCCAGAGCTGAGTTCAAGTCCTGAATATCCTCGTTAATTTTCAGTCTCATTGGTCTGTCCAATACTGACAGTGGGGTGTTAAAGTCTCCCACTATGATTGTGTGGGAGTCCAAATCTCTTTGTGGGTCTTAAGAACTTGTTTTATGAATCTGAATGCTCCTGTGTTGGGTGCATATGCATTTAGAGTAGTTAGCTCCTCTTGTTGAATTGTTCCCTTTATCATTATGTAATACCCTTCTTTGTCTTTTTTTATCTTTGTTGGTTTAAAGTCTGTTTTGCCAGAGATGAGGACTGCAATACCTGCTGTTTTTTGCTTTCCGTGTGCTTGGTATATTTTCCTCCATCCCTTTATGTTGAGCCTGTGTGTGTCTTTGCACATAAGATGCATCTCCTGAATACAGCACACCCATGGGTCTTGACTCCTTATCCAATTTGCCAGTCTCTGTCTTTTAATTGGGGCATTTAGCTCATTTACATTTAAAGTGAATGTTGTTATGTGTAAATTTAATGCTGTCATCATGATGCTATTTGGTTATTTTGCACACTAGTCGATGCAGTTTCTTCAGTGTCATTGATCTTTATATATTGGTGTGTTTTTGCAGTGGCTGATACCGGTTTTACCTCTCCATGTTTAGTGCTTCCTCAAGCCAATATCCCTGATGAACATTGATGTGAAAATCCTCAATAAACTACTGGCCAACCGAATCCAGCAGCATATCCAAAAGCTTATCCACTGTGATCAACTTGGCTTCATCCCTAGGATGCAAGGCTGGTTCAACATATGCAAATCAATAAATGTAATCCATCACACAAACAGAACCAAAGGCAAAAATCCCAGGATTATCTCAATAGATGCAGAAAAGACCTTTGATAAAATTCAACATCCCTTCATGTTAAAAACTCTCAATAAACTAGGTATTGATAGAACATATCTCAAAATAATAAAAGCTGTTTATGACAAACCCACAGTAAATATCATATCAAATGGGCAGAAGCTGGAAGCATTCCCTTTGAAAACTGGCACAAGACAAGGATGCCCTCTCTCACTACTCCTATTCAACATAGTATTGAAAGTTCTGGCCAGGGTAATAAACAAAATAAAGAAATACAGAGTATTCAAACAGAAAGAGAGGAAGTCAGGTTGTCTCTGTTTGCAGATTATATATTTAGAAAACCCCATCATCTCAGCCCCAAAACTTCCTGAACTGATAAGCAACTTCAACAAAGTCTCAGAATACAAAATCAATGTGTAAAAATCACAAGCATTTATTTACACCAACAATAGGTAAGTAGAGAGCCACACCATAAATGAACTCCCATTCACAATTGCTACCAAGAAAATAAAATACCTGGGAATACAGCTAACAAGGAATGCAAAGCTCCTCTTTAAGGGGAATTACAAACCACTGCTTAAAGAAATTAGAGAGGACACAAACAAATGGAAATATATTCCACCCTCATGGACAGGAATAATCAATATCATGGAAATGATCATACTGCCCATTGTAATTTTTAGATTCAATGCTATTCCCAAGAAACTGCCATTGATATCTTTCACAGAATTAGAAAAAAAAATTAAATTTCATATGGAATCAAAAAAGTTCCTGTATAGTCAAGACAGTCCTAAGCAATAAGAGCAAAGCTGGAGGCATCACCCTACCTGACTTCAAACTATACTACAAGGCTACAATAACCAAAACAGCATGGTACTGGTACCAAAACAGACATATAGACCAATGGAACAGAACAGAGACCTCAGAAATAACACCACATATCTATGACTATCTGATCTTTGACAAAGCTGACAAAAACAAGCAATGGGGAAATGATCTCCTATTCAGTAGGAGATCATGGTGCTGGGAAAACCAGTTAGCCATATGCAGAAAACTGAAACTGGATCTCTTCCTTACATGGTATACAAAATAAACTCAAGATGGATTAAACACTTAAATATAAAACCCCAAACCATAAAACCCTAGAAGAAAACTAGGCAATACCATTCAGGACATAGGCATGAGCAAAGACTTTATGACTAAAACACCAAAAGCAATTGCAACAAAAGCCAAAATTGACAAATTAGATCTAATCAAACTAAAGAGCTTCTGCACAGCAAAAGAAACTATCATCAGAATGAACAGGCAATCTACAGAATGGGAGAAAATTTTTGTAGTCTATCCATCTGACAGATATCTAATATCCATAATTTATAAGGAACTTAAACATATTTACAGAAAAAAACTAATAATATCATCAAAAAGTGGGCCAATGATATGAAAGACACTTCTCAAAAAAAGACATTTATGAGGCCAACAAACATATGAAAAATAGCTCAAGATCACTGATTATCAGAGAAATGCAAATCAAAACCACAATGAGATACCATCTTATGCCAGTCTGAATAGTAATTATTAAAAAGTCATGAAATAATAGATGCTGTCAAGGCTGTGAAAAAATAGGAATCCATTTACACTGTTGGTTAGAATGTAAATTAGTTCAATCATTGTGGAAGACAGTATGGTGATTCCTCAAGGATCTAGAACCAGAAACACCATTTGACCCAGCAATCCCATTACTGAGTATATGCCCAAAGGAATATAAATTATTATACTATAAAGACACATGTACACATATGTTTATTGTAGCACTATTTACAATAACAAAGACATGGAACCAACCCAAATGCCCATCAATGGTAAACTGGATAAATAAAATGTGGTACATATACACCATGGAATACCCTGCCAGCCATAAAAAGGAATGAGATCATGTCCTTTGCAGTGACATGGATGAAGCTGGAAACCATCATTCTCAGCAAACTAACAGAGGAACAGAAAACCAAACACTGCATGTTCTCACTCATAAATGGGAGTCGAACATTGAGAACACATGAACACAGAGAGGGGAACCACACACACCAGGGCCTGTTGTGACATTGGGGGGTGAGTGGAGGAACTTAGAGGATGGTAAATAGATGCAGCAAACCACCATGGCACACGTATACCTATGTAAGAAACATGCACATTCCACACATGTATCCCATTGTTTGTTTGTTTGTTTGTTTTATTAAGAGAAAAGAAAAGAATATTCAGAAGTAAACTTTACCAAAGAGGTAAAATACTCATATATTAAAAACTATCAAACATTGATGAATGAAATTAAAGAAGGCACAAAGAACTAGAAAGACATTCTGTGACCATGGATTAGAAGACTCAATATTGTTAAAATATCCATGACACACAAAGGAATTTATACATTCAGTGCAATTCTTATCAGAATTCTGATAGTATTTTTTTCCAAAAATAGCAAAAAAAAAAAAAAAAAAATTCTAAAATTCATGTGGAACCACAAAGAACCCCAAATAACTAAAACAATCTTAAGAAAAATACAGCTGGAGGCATCATACTTCCAGATCTCAAAATATAAATAAAGATAAATATAAATAAATAAAAAGTATAAGTAAAGCTACAGTAATTAAAACAGTGTAGTATTGGCATAATGACAGACATATAGGCCTTTGGAACAGAATAGAGAGCCACAAAATAAACCCATGCATATACAATTAACTGAACTTCTACAAAGTTGCTACGAATACACAATGGGAAAAGGATAGTATCTTCAACAAATTGTTTTGGAAAAAATGTATATCCAACATGCAAAATAATGAAATTGGACTCTTACCTTACATCATACACAAAAATAAACTTGAAATTGACTAAAGACTTAAACATAAATACTTGAAACAGTAAAACTCCTCAAAGAAAATATTAGAAAAAAGCTTTACAACATTGGTCTTGGCAATGATTTTTTGCATATGACACCAACAGCACAGGAAACAAGCAATAATAGACAAGCAAGAAAACATCAAACTAAAAATCTTCTGCATAACAAAAGAAACAATTAACAGAGTGAAAAGGCAACTTACTGAATGAGAGAAAATATTTACAAATGGCATATCTGATGAAATGTTAATATCCAAAGTATATAAAGAACTTCTTCAGTAGCAAAGAAAAAACAACCTGATTAAAAATTGCTTAAGGACTTGAATAGACCTTATGATCCAGCAATCCTACCTCTGAGTATTTATCCAAAATAATTGAAATGTAGATCTCAAAGAAATATTTACACTGCTATGTCCATTGTAACATTATTCATGGTAGCCAAACTGTAGAAACAACTTAAGTGTCCATTGATAGACAGATGGCTAAATAAAATATTGTATATACATACAATGAAATATTACTCAGTCATTTAAAAAAGGAAATTCTGTCATTTGTGACAACATGGATGAACCTTGAGAACACTATGTTAAAAGAAAGGACAAGTACTTCATGATGCTACTTAGACGAGGGATATAAAGTGGTTAAATACATGTAAGCAGAGGGTAGAAAAGTGGATGCCAGGGACTAGAGGGAGGGGAATGGGTTGCTGCCATTCAAGAGGTGCAAAGTTTCAGTTGTGCAAAATGATTATGTTCCAGAGGTCTGTTTTACAACATTATGCCTACATTTAACAATACTGTATTAAACACATAAACATTGAATAGGGAAAAATCTCATGTTAAGAGTTCTTAAAATAATAATTTTTAAAAGAATAAAGGAAATAGCCAAAGCGCATATATATATATATATATATATATATATATATGAAATTGTCATAAAAAATCAGTTGTCTTTCTGTATGCCAACAACAAATTATCCACAAAGGAAAGTAAGAAAAGTGTGTGTATGTGTACACACATATATACATATATACACATATATATATACATGTCAGAATTCAACATGAAATATAATTCATTTTTTAAAATAAGGTGCTAACTTTGAGAAGAAAACTATATTTTATGGAATAGGGATAACAACCATAAGTCCAACAAGTCATAAATCCATGTCTTTTTAAAAGACGTACCCCATAAGATGTATGACGACTTAAAAATAGCTCAGAGGCTTAAAAAAGAAAACTAAGAAATGAAGATAAATGAGAGAAGAAGAGGAGAAATATCAAAATAAGCATTAAAGTTAAAACAATTATGAAACAGCAGAATATTTTATTAGATAGTGAAAGCAGGACGTTGTTCAATGAAATCTGAAAGGTATTTGGAAATTAATGAACGGTATTATGAGCTGAGGTATCCCACCATAGATTTTGCTACAAAGCATAGCAACTGTTGAGTTTAAATTCAACAATAAATTAAATCATATGGTAAATGTTCAATTACCTATGAATGTCATTATATCAGGTTCGTGGGTAATATGTAAAAATCACCTGGACTAAAATACCCAGGGTCAGAAGAATAAAGAGTGACAGGTTTATTCCTCTTGTTGAGGAGAGGAAGACCCTTTTGTTTGTTAGTGTGTCTTATCCAGTAAATTTGAGATTTAAATATTTAAGTGAGTGGTCTCAATACAGTAGTTCAAACACACTCAACTAAAAATATTTTCTTTTTATTTTCAGTAAATGACAGCAGTTATGATGAATAGCAAGTCCATTTTGCTTTTTAGAAAACAACATCATCCAGTTGCAACTAACAAATATAAAAATTACTTTTAATATAGCATCAGAAAGCATGACATTATCTCAGGAGAACTGTGAAAGTTACTGATGAAATCTAGTTAGGTTACAGATAAGTGCTATAGGGTATTCGTTATTTAGAATATCCAGTTCCAACCTAAATGAAAACATATGAGGAAAATAGGGAAGAATATACCAATATTTATGCTGCCAAAGTGAAAAATTAAATGATACAGATGTTTAAACTACATGCAAATATGTTAATACTTGCTGACAATTTACCTGATGTTTTACTTTTCATCTATATTTATAAAATCAAGTATTTATAGTTTATTCATTTTAGATACAGCATTGTCAAGGGAAATATTTTACATTCTTTCTTTTTTAATTCCTCTATTCTGTTCTCTTAATTTCTCTTTTCTTTTTGACTCCACTTTATTTTCTCTTCTTCTATCCATATTCTCCTTACAATTTTTCTTCTTCAGAGGAGCAACTTCCCAGTTTCCACTACTTATAGCCATTCATTGACTCACTAATCTATCACAATGCTCCTTCAATCATCTCGTCTTTTGTTCTGCAATTCACTTGAATTTCATAAAAATGGGTTTCAGAATATATTAAATACAGAGGAAAGTCTATGGAACTCCAGCCCATTTTCAATTATCTGCATGTATTTACATTTCTCATTTTATTTTTTCCCTCACAATACTACACTAACTCAATTAGTGATGATTGCTTAATAGAGCAATTTATTAAAGTATCTTAGTACAAGATAATTTGAATGTAGACGCTTGTTTTTTTCATTGGAAACATTTGGCAGTAAGAACACTTTTCTGTAAAATGATGAACATTTTTGGAAGATACTAAGAGAGGCTATGGCAAGAAAAGAATATCAAGAACATCCCCTCTCACTAAAAATAATGAATATTTTATCCTTTTAGATGATTCCATTGAATTTTTATCACTCTAACAGGCTACCAGTATTAAATTAATTATGAGAAACATGGATAGTGTCTGGACTCAAATCTACTAACTCTCTCCGAGATAAAGCAGGCCTAACACACTAGGTACGTTGTTCTAACAACTGAGATGCTTTGCTGCGAATATATAATCTTGGCTTTAGAACTTTTCAGATACTGTTCACATCAAGCATGTATTACTTCATATATAACATGTCTAATATCACCTAACATATAATAATATTATAAATGTGTTACTTCATATATAGCATGTATATTACTTCATAAATGATAATATACTAAAACAAAATAAAACAAAAATATGTTACTTTCAAGGATAACTAGGAGGAAAATTTCCCAAGAAGCTCAAGCCATGTATAAGTGAATAGCTGCTCATAAAGCATGTCTTCTATTTAAAAGTCTTACAACTTTAGCAAATGGCTCTCATGTCATTCTAGTCATACTAAAGAGACGACTCAGGAATTGTTAAAAAAAAAAATCGTCCAGTATGACAGTGGTTTCAGTACTTGATTTACAGGATGCAAGGAATCTAAAAACTGTCATAAGGAAGCTATAAAAATTAGGTCCAGGGACTTTTAAAAGCCCAATGGAAATTGAACAATTGCTATTTGATACTTCATTGCATACTTAGTTACATGTAGCCCTAAAAATTATACATAGGAAAATAGCTTATTATATGAGGTCAAAGGGAAAAATAATAAAACTGGAAACAGTTCATGTATAGAGCAATAGCTTTACATTTAAAAAGAAGTAACTGTTTTTACTTTCATATGCATGTGTTCTTTGCATATGAATAAAACTGGAAACAATTGGGAACAATTGGACTAGACACTTTTTCTAATAGCTAAAAATTCAAGCTGATGATTAAAATATTACAAAGGAGTAAAGCTCGTATTACACTACTTAGCAGAAGCTGATAAAGGATTCTGGATCCCTTGAGAAGTGAGGAAGAAATCTCAGTAGAAAATTTTGTTATACAATCCAGAAAATGCTCTTTGTATTTAGGCTACATATCTCAAGGGAGCTCAAAATTCTAGTTTGCTCATCCAGCCACAGCTCTGCTACTTGGTAGTTCTGTGCTGGTTATTTGGAATACATATTGTCATTCGAGGAAGGGGTTGTGTTGTCTTCAACTGAGCTTCAGGAATTTGCAGGCAGGAAATTTTCTGGACATCAATGATTTGTCTCCTTATCTTCAAGGACTTGGTCTCTCCAAGGGATGGAGCAGATTGCCAAGGATGCTCTGAAGCAGATGCTGAGCAGAACCTGACCTATTAAGACTTCCCAGGTTTCTCATCACTCCTGTAGCTCCATATTCAAATACACTCAGTATAATGCAATTATTTCAGTAAGATTTAAATTTGTAAACTATGAGTCAGATATGCAAAAAAATTAACATTACTTTAAAAAAATGCACTCAAGTTTTCTCTCAAGCTCCTTATTCACATAAACTGATTGACTTAAACTATTTTACTCCTGTCTACCTAGTCCAACCCAGTTATGTTTAACCATATTCAGGTAGCATTATTTCAGACAATGTCCAAGTTAATGTTTACTTACTTCCTGGAAAACAGTCTTTCAGAGTTTCCCTCACTTTCCCTCTAGTCTGTCCCTTGGTTCTGGCAATGATTGAAGTTTAGGAAAGGGTGGGGAGAGAGGTTTTGCCCAAGTTCCAGGGAAAGAGTACACATTAATTCTTCTTGGTCTCAATGAAGTGTCTCTTCCTGCTTGATCTGAGCTGCTCACCCTCCCGCACTGGTGTCTGCTGAGGCAGAGACTGATCCTTTGCGGACTTTGATTATTGTGCCCATACTGACTGCTGATGTCAAAGTCTACAGCCTTCAGAGGTTCCTACGTTCTACAGCCTTCTTTTTTTCTTATTTGTGGAAACAGTTTATTAGCAATCATTATTAATCTTTCATACTACATTTATTTGAAATTGTACAGAAATAATTGAAGATTCACATACAATTAGAAAATAATTCTGAAAGATCATTTTACATTCTTCAATTTCCCATAGTGATACCATTTCACAAAACTACTGTATAACATCACAACCGAATATCCTTATGGACACGAACCAGCAATCTTATTCAGATCTTTCCAGTTTTACTTATACTCGTGTGTATGTATTTAGTTCTAAAAAAAAATGTGTAAGTTCATTATCCACCACAGTCAAGATACTGAATAGTTCCAAAATCCCAAGGATCCTTTATGAGGTCCGAGCATCCATATCCCTGGTGGGGATATGAATATATATGACTATCCACACTATGGTGGATATGGTCCAAAAATATTCACTTCCCTGCCTTCCCCATCTCCCTGTCCCCAACACTGGACAACCACTAATCTACTTGCAGTTTCTAAAACTTTGTTATTTCATAAATCTTATTAAAATGATGTCATAAATGTTGCAACATAACATTCGGGGATTTAAGAGTTTTTTAATGCAGTATTATTCCCTGCAGATTTGTTCAAATTGTTGCATGTATCAATAGTTCATTCCTTTTTATTGCTGAGTAGTATTCCATTGTATGTGTGCACCATCTTTTGTTTAAACATTGATGTGCTGAATGACAGCTCAGCTGATTTCAGTTTTTTACTACTACAAAAAATGTTGCTATCAACATATATATAAATATAAGGTTTTTGTGTAAACATATGTTTTCATTTCTCTGGGTAAATGCCAAGGAGTACAATTTGTGGGTCTTATAGTACTTGATGTTTAGTTTTTTTAAAAAACTGCCAAAGTGGTTTTGAAAGTGGCTCTACTATTTTATATTCCTACCAGAAATCTAAGAGTGACTCCGTTTCACTGTATCATCACCAATTTGGGGAATTGTGATTATTTTATATTTGGGGAATTTTAACTGCTGTATAGAGATAGCTGATGTTGGTTTTAATTTCTATTTGCCTAATGTTGGACATCTTTTCGTGTGTTTATTTTTTATGTGTGTGAATGAAATGACACAAAGATAGATGTGTACCCGCCCCCCCGCTACACCCTTTGTTCTGCTCTCTAATCTTTGCACATACCAGAGATTTCGTAAGTTCTGTGAGTACCTGTTTTTCTGCACATACCAGAGATTTTGTAAGTTCTGAGGCAAGGTCACAAGACGTGTTTAAGTAAGATAAACTCTTGCTGCCATAAACCTGCTCTCCCTCCTCAAAGGTTGAACCGAAATATCAGAAATGGCGGGAATCAATCATAGTTAGCCAAATCGCCTTGTTCAAACACTAGCCAATCATATATCTGATTTGTATAATAACTCTATGCCCACTTTTCTTAGACTATATAACACTACTCGGAGCTCAGTGGGGGAGCTCTCCTGCCCGTCTCATTTCACGAGCGAGGGAGAGTTCCAGGTTCGAACCTGTAATAAAGATCCTTGCTGCTTAGCTTTGACTCTGGACTCTGGTGGTCTTCTTCGGGGAATAAACGGTCTGGGCATAACATGTGTCTTTGGTAAAGTATCTGTTCATGTATTTTGCCCATTTGATGACTAGATTATTTGTTCTTTTATGGTTGAGCTCAAATAATTTTTTATATTCTAGATACCAGCCCTTTATCAGATGTGCTTTTCTTACTCTATAGCTTGTCATTCATTCTCTTCACATGAACTTCCACATAGCAAATTTTAAAAAATTTGCCTAGGTCCAATTTATTAACTTCTATTTCATGGATCATGTTTATAGTGTTACGTCTATGAAACTAGCCATAGATCTCCCAAATTTCCTCCTATTTCATTTCTAAATTTTTGTGTTTTACATCTTAAATTTGTGTATACTTCATTTTGGGTTAATTTATGAGGATTATGAGGTTTAAGTTTTTTGATTTTGGTTGTCCAGTTGCTCTAGGACATTCGCCGTAATTAAGTGCATCTTCCTTGTACTTGCTTTTGCCTCGTTACCAAAAATTGGTTAGAGTCAACTCATCTTTGGCAAAGTAGCGAAGGCAATACAATGGTGAAAAGGCAAACTTTCCAGCAAATGATGCTGAAAAATCTGGACATTCTCATGCAAAGAAAGTAGATCTAGACACAGATCTTGCATGCTTCACAAAAATTAACTCAAAATGACCTAAATGTACAAAGCAAAACTACGAATGTCCTAGAAGATAATAGAGGAGAAAATCTAGATGACTATGAACTTGGCATTGGCATTTTCCAACACCAAAGGCACAATCTATGAAAGAAAAAATTGAAAAGCTAGACTTCATTAAAACTAAAAATTTCTGGTCTTGCCCGGACTCGGTGGCTCATGCCTCTAATCCCAGAACTTTGGGAGGTCGGATGCAAGTATATCACCTGAGGTCGGGTGTTTGAGACCAGCCTGAACAGCATGCAGAAACCTCATCTCTACTAAAAATACAAAATTATTTGGTAATCCCAGCTATTCGAGAAGCTAAGTCAGGAGACTCTCTTGAACCCGGGAGGCAGAGGTTGCAGTGAGCCGCGATCACGCCATTGCACTCCAGCCTGGGTAACAAGAGTGAAACTCCATCTCAGAAAAAAAAATAATTTCTGGTCTATGAAAGACATCGTCAAGAGAAACAAAATGTATGCCCAGACTTGGAGAGAATATTTGCAAAAGACATATCCGATAAAGGACTGTTTCCTAATATACACAAAAGAACTCTTAAAACTCAACAATAAGAAAACAAACAATCTGTTTTAGGCCAAAGACCTTAAGAGACACTTTACCATGTTATACAAATGACAAATAAGCATATGAAAAAATGTTCCATGGAATTTGTCATCAGAGAAATGCAAATTAAAACAACAATGAACTAGCACTCCATACCTATTAGAATGATAAAAGTCAAAACACTAAAAAACGCCAAATGCTGATGAAGCTGTGGAACCACAGGGACTTCCATTCATTGCTGGTGGGAATGCAAAATCATACGGCTACTTTGGAAGAGTTTGGCCATTTATTACAAACCTAAACATAGCTTACCATACAATCCAACAATTGTGCCCCTTGGTATTTACCAGTAGGAGTTAAGGAGTTAAAATATCTCTACACAAAAACCTGCACGTGATGTTTATAGCAGTTTACTTCATAATTGCCAAAACTTGAAAACATCCAAGATGTCCTTCACTAGGTGAATGGATAAATAAATTGTGGTACATATCCAGACAATGGAATATTATTCAGTGCTTAAAATATCAGCTATCAAGCCATGAAAAAAAAAAAAATGAAAGAAAACTTAAATGCATATTGCTAAGTGAAAGAAGCCAATCTGAAAAGGCTACACACTGGGATTCCAAACTAGATGACATCTTGAAAAAGGAAGAACTATGGAGACAATAAAAAGATCAGTTGTTTCCAGGGAAAGAGGGAGAGATGAATAGTCAGAACTCAGGAGATTTCCATGGCAGTGAGTGTACTGTGCATGATATTATAGTGGTGTATATGTCACCACACACACCTACACACACAAATCCAAATCTGTAGACTATTCAATATTGAGTGAATCCTAACATAAACAATGAAGTTGGGTGATAACTGGTAGAGAATGCTGATAATAAAAAGGCTATGCGTGTGTGGGAGTAGGAGATATATAAAAAAATCTCTGTGTCTTCCACTCAATTGTGCTCTGAACTTAAAACTGCTCTTAAAAAATAAAGTTTTTTTTAATTTTTTTTGCTTTTTTTTGTTTTTTTTTTTTTGTTTTTTTTTAGTATCAAGCATTATGTTCTGGTCTATTTCTAGGTACTATATTGTGTTCCATTGATCTATTTGCCCATCCTTCTGACAATACTATATTGTTTTGATTGCTGCAGCTATATACAAAGCCTTAAAATCAGTGGAGTGATTGTTCCTACTTTATTCTTCCTTGACAATATTGTTGTAACTATTTTAAGGCCTTTGCCTTTCCATATGCACTGTAGAATAATCTTTTTGATGTCTGTGAATAAAAAATCTTGCTAGAATTGTGATAGAAATTGCATTTAACCTATAGGCTAATTTGGTAAGAATTGGCATCTTTACTATGATGAGTGGTTCAACCCATAAACATTTATTAATGTCTTCTTTGATTTATTTTATGAGCATTTTGTAATTTTCAAAAAACAGATCCTATGTTTGTATTGTTAAGTGTATACCTAAGTATTTAATTTTCTTCAGAGCAATCGTAAATGGCATTATGTCTTAAATATTGATTTCTATTTGTTCATTGTTAGTATACAAGAACATGTTTGATTTTTTTGGTGTTAATCTTGTACTTTGTGACTCTATTTATTAATTAGGAGAGATTTTTGTAGGCTCTTTTGCATTTTCCACATAGACAATAATGTCATAAACAAATAGAAATTCTTGACTTTCTTCTTTTTCAACCTGTGTGTATTTTCTTTCTTTCTTTATTTAGCCTTACTGCAATGACTAGAAATTCCAGTAATATTTTGAATTAAGAAGGGTGATTGCAGATACCTGTGCCTTGTTTTTATAAGAGTCATTTCGTCTTTTACTAAGTATAATGTTAATTTTAGCTTGTTTTTGTTTTTGTAGAGGTAATTTGCCTCTTTTTCAACTGGCTGGATATTTTTACCATGAATGAATATTGGATTTTTGTCAAATGCATTTTCTACAGCAATTAATTTGATTGTATTATTTTTAATTCTTGACTTATTTATATGGGAGGATATATCGATTACCAGCTTTCCATATCTACAACAAATTCCACTCAGCCATGATGTACAAGTTTTATGTATTATAATAATTTTATATGCTATTTGATTCAGTTTGTTAATGTTTCATTGAGAATTTTTGCATCTAAGTTCATGTAAGTCATTGGTCTGTAGTTTTTGGGTTTGGAGGGTTTTTGCTGTCTGTTTTTTGGTACTCTATTCATCTTATTTTGGTATCAGGCTAAAACCAGCCTCATTCAGAGTCGAGAAATGTTTCCTCCTCTTACACTCTCTGGAAAGCATTGTATAAATTATTCATTTTTAAAAAATGTTTGGCAGAATTCTCCAGTGAAATATTCTGGCCTGAAGGTTTCTTTTAGGGAGAGATTTTAAATTATGAATTCAATTTCTTTGATAATGATGGGACTATTCAGGTAGTCTGTTTCATCTTGGTTGAGTTTCCAAAGAATCTAATCATTTCTTCTAAGTTGACAAATTTATGAGTATAAAGTTTTTTATATTATGCTATTATTATTATGATTATTATTATTTTTTGACATAGAGTCTTGCCCTGTCACCCAGGTAGAGTGCAATGGCGCAATCTCAGCTCACTGCAACATCCACCTCCCAGGTTGAAATGATTCTCCTGCCTCAGCCTCCTGAGTCACTGGGATTACAGGTGCCTACCACCATGCCCAGCTATTTTTTGTAATTTTAGTAGAGACGGGGTTTCAGTATGTTGACCAGGCTGGTCTCGAGCTCCTGACCTCAAGTGATCCACCTGCCCCAGCCTCCCAAAGTGCTGGGATTGCAGGCATGAGCCACCACACCCAGCCTATTATCTCTTAAAGGCTACAGGATCTGTAATGACATTCTTATTTAATTCCTCTCATTGGTGATTTGTGTCTTCTGTTTTATTTATAATCAATCTTGCTATATGTTTGGCAATTTTATTGATTTTTTTTTAATATTCAGCCTCTATTTTTTCTTTCAAACTGTTATTGTAGGTTCAAGGGGTCCATGTGCAGGTTCATTATATGGGTAAATTGCATGTTAAGGACATTTGATGTACAGACAATTTTGTCACTCAGGGAATCATTATAATACCCGATAGGTAGCTTTTCAATCCTCACCTTCCTCTCATCCTATAACCTTAATTAGGATCCAAAGTCTACTGTTCTTTTCTTTGTACTCAATCTTTAGCTCCCATTTCTCAGTGAGAATATGCAGTATCTGGTTTTCTGTTCCTGCATTTCTTCACTTAAGATAATGACCTCCAGCTCCATCCATGTTGCTGCAAAGGACATGATTTCATTCTTTTTATGGCTGCATGGTATTCTACAGTCATATGTAGATTTTCTTCATCTAGTCCACCATTCACGGGCATCTATGTTGATTCCATGTCTTTGTTATTGTGAATAATACTGTGATGAACATAAACGTGCATGTGCCTTTATGGGAGAACAATTTATATTCCTTTGGGTAAAAATCCAGTAATGGGATTACTGGGTTGAATGGTAGTTCTATTTTAAGTGCCTTGAGAAATCTCCAGACTGCTTTCCACAGTGACTGAACTAATTTACATTTCCAACATCAGTGTACAAGCATTCCCTTTTCTCTGCAAAACTGCCAGCATCTGTTAATTTTTGACTTTTTAATAGTATCCATTCTGACTGGTGTGAGGTGATATTACACCGTGGTTTTGATTTGCATTTCTCTAATGATCAGTGATATCGAGCCTTTTTGTAATCTGCCTGTTGGCCACATGTATGTCTTTTTTTGAAAAGTATTTGTTCATGACCTCTGTCCACTTTTTAATTGTGTTGTTCGTTTTTCTCTCATAAATTTGTTGAGATACCTTATAGTTTCTTGTTATTATACCTTTGTCGGATGCATAGTATGTTGAGTATTTTCTCCCATTGTGTAGGTGGTCTGTTTACTCTGCTGAGTTTCTTTTGCTGTATGGAACTCTTTAATTAGGTTTCGCTTGTCATTTTTTGGTTTTATTGCCATTGCTTTTGGAGTCTTTGTCATGAAGTCTTTGCCAGGATCAATGTCCAGAATGGTATTTACTAGGTTTTCTTCCAGGGTGTTTATAGTTTTAGGTTTTACGTTTAAATCTTTAATCCATCTTGAGCTGATGTTTGTATATGGTGAAAGTTAGGGGTTCAGTTTCAATCCTCTGCATATGGTTAGCCAATTATCCCAGCAGAATTTATTGAATAGGGAGTCCTTTCCCCATTGCTTGTTATTGTTGGCTTTGTCAGAGATCAGATGGTTGTAGGTGTGAGCTTTATTTCTGGGTTCTCAAACCTGTTCCATTGGTCTAGTGTCTGTTTTCACTATATACTAGCACCATGCTGTTTTAGTTACTGTAGCGCTGTAGTATACTTTGAAGTTAGGGAGTGGTTTTTGGTTTATTCTCTCTTTCTCTTCAGTTCAGTTTCTTTGATTTCTGCTTTTATGTTTATTATTTCCTTCCTTTTCCTTGCTTTCAGTTTATTTTTCTCTTCTTTTTCTAATTTCTTGAGATCGAAACTTATGTTTTTTATTTCAAAACTTTTAATTATTTATAATATAAGCATTTAGTGCTATAAATTCCTCAGTACTACTTTAGTTGTGTTCAGTAAAATTTGATAGGGTTTTCATTTTTATTCATTTTTATGTATTTTTGTTTATTTTGAGACTTATTTGACATCTACATTATTTAGAAGTATGCTGTTTAATTTCCACACATTTAGAAATTTTCCAAGTCTCTTTGTTATTGATTGTTACATTGATTCCATTGTGCCCAGAGAACATAGCAAAAGACAATTTAAATGTCTTGAGGTCTGTTTTATAGCCCAGGATATTGTCTATCTTGGTAAATATTCCATGAGCACTTGGAAAAAAAAGTATATTCACTTTTTCAATATATGTCAATTAGATATGAAATATGTTTGTTTCATATCATGTATATCTTTGCTAAATTTCTGTCTGGTAGTTCTATTGGCTGCTGAGAGGAGAATGTTAAAATCTCCAAATATAATTGTATATTTTCTTTCTCCTTTCAGTTATATCATTTTCTTTTGTTTTATTGTTTGATGTGTTGATGGCTGAAGGTGTTTTTCATGGCGGCTTTGAAATCCTTGTCAGATAATTCCAACATTGAAATCATCTCAGTGTTGATATCAGTTGATTGTCTTTTCTTATTCAAGTTTATATTTTCTTGGTTCTTGTTATGACAGGTGATTTTTTAAATCTTATCCTGGATATTTTGTCTATTATGTTAGGGAACTCTGAGTCCTACTTAAATATTTTATTTTAACACAAATTCACTCTGTTTAGGTTTAGCATGTAGATCTTGGCTTACTTTGTAGATTGTCATTCCAATGGCAGTTTAGTTTCCAGAGCCTTTGAGGTATTGTTTTGGTCTGCTTATTTTATCTGGCCAGTGATAGCACTTTCATTGGTTCTTATTTATGCTGCATATGAGGGAAGAAATTGTTTCTAGAACTGGGCAGTCAGTTGTCTGCTCACAGGTGTGATGCTGTGATGGGATGCTGGGGTGTCTGGGTTTTGTCATATTTACATGGTACCATGACACCACAGGCATTCCAAGCTTTGCTGGAGGATTGAAGGAGAACACTCCTGCTCTCTGTTTCTCATGTATTTAATACAACTACCACTTAACCATAGGTTACAGCCTTACTCTTCCTATTATGCTCTGCCATCCAGAAAAAAACAAAGGCTTTCTAGTTCTTCTTCCCTTCTATTAAGAATTGTGGTTATATTGTACCCTTCTTGGAATAGCCTATAACAAAAGAGACAGAAAGACCAAAAAGTAAGGCTTGACTCCTTGTTTTTACCTTGTTAAGGGTGAGATTTGAAATTGTTTTGTAAAGCTTTTTTTTTTTTTTTCCAGCAAAACCTCATTTTTGAAAGCCAAAAGCTTCAGACTTAAGAATAGAGGCTTAGACCTTGGAAGACTGTTCTGAAAGGCAAAGCCAAATAATAAGTTTCTAATTCTAATCTCTATTTGTCTTTTTCCTGGAGCAATAAAAATTTTACTTTAATGGGTGCAGAGCAGGTTGACAACTAGGAATAATTAGTGAGTTACTGGATATAATAATTTAGTTTAATACATTCCTATTGTATTTGTGACATCTAGTAGGTCTTTTTTTTTTTTCACTTTTTTTTTTTTTTCACTGCTCCTTGTGGAGCAGGGCTACCCCATAGGCAGTGTGCCCAGAGTAGCCAAGGTCTAAAAGTAACATTTTCCATATGTCTTTAATTATTGAAACATGCAAGACAATCAAAAATAGATTATACTTAAATTTTGATTATTTTTATGACACAAGCTAGACGTTTGCAATTTTTGAATTGAATCAGATTAGTTTGTGATATGACCATGTAAGAGTCTGAGTACAGACAGGTCAGTGTAGCATGAAGGTATTGATTTATCTTGCATTCCTCCAAGAATAAATTGACGACAAAATAAGCACTAGAAGCATATCCTCTAGAGGAGGGATTGGGCCAGATAGTAAATATTTTAGGGTTGTGGGCCACACTGTCTCTGTGGCAACTACTCAGTTCTGCCATCATAGCACAACAGCAGCCATAGACAATATGTAAATGAAGGACCATGGCCATGTTCCAATAAAATGATGGTTAGGAACACTGACGTTTAAAATGTCTATAATCCCACATGTCATGAAGCATGTTAATTTTTTCTAATCATTTAAAATTGCAAAAAAAAATTCTTTGTTCATAGGATGTACAAAAACAGGTGATAAACTAGATTTGGCCTATAAGCCCTAGTTTGCCAAGCCTTGGCTTACAGCCATGCCACATTGGGTCTTTACTATATCTCATAGAACCATTAAATCTGTATTTGAAAGGAAGTAGTATATCTTCCATGATTGCTCTAACCAACATTTTTCATCTTGTTAGTATAGAAAGATACATATGCAGAAAAAAATACACTTTTATTTTTGCTGGTCAAAACTATTATTCTAATTGAGTGGATAAGAATATTGCACATGAATCCTAAAAGATGAATTTATAGTGACAAACATCTATATTAAAAAAGAAGCAAGATTTGAAATAAACCATCTAGTGTTACACCTTAAGGAACTAGAAGAAAAAAAGAACAAACTAAGTTCAAAGTTAACAGAAGGAGAATAATAATGAAGATTGGAAGAAAAATAAATAAAGACTGGAAAAAATAGAGAAAATTAACAAAAGTGTTAGATTTTTAAAATGATAAAATCAACAAATTTTTAGCAAGACTAGATAGAAAAAAAAGGAAAACTCAAATAAGATCAGAAATTTAAAAAGAAAACATTAAAACTAATAACCCAGAAATATAAAACATCATAACAAACTACTATGAACAGTTATATGTCAAAAAATTCGATAATATAGAATTGGTTAAATTTCTAGACACATACAACTTGGCAAGACTGAGTCATGAAGAAACAGAAAATGTTAAATGAGCAAGTAGATTGAATCAGTAATAAAAAGTCTCCCATCAGAGAAAAGTTGAGGACCAGACGACTTCCCTGCTAAATTCTACCAAACATTTACTTAAAAATTAATGCCAATTCTTCTTAAACTTCAAAAAAGAAGAGGAGAGAATATCTCCAAACTCATTTTATGAGGTCAGCATTATCTTGATTCCAAAGCCTGACAAGAACACTATAAGAAAAGAGAATTGCAGGCCAATGTCCCTGATGAGGATACATGCAAAAATCCCCAAAAGCATATTAGCGAAACCAAATTCAACAACACATTAAAAGAATCATTCACCATAATTAAGTGGGATTTATCCCTGGGGTGCCAGAATGAGTCAACGTAAGCAAATCAATAAATGAAACATACCACATCAACAGAATGAAGGATAAAAACCATTTCATCATTGCAACAGATGAAGAAAAAGCATTTGAAAAAATTCAACACCTTGTCATAGTAAAAACTTTCAAGAGATTAAGTACAGAGGAAGGTACCTCCACACAATAAAGGGCATATGTGACAAACCTGTAGCACATTATTCTCAATGGTAAAAATTGCAAACTTTTCCACTAAGATCAGAGACAAGGCAAGGATGGTTACTCTCGCCACTTATTTTCTACATAGTCCTGGAAGTTCTAGCCAAAGACACCAGGCAGGAGAAAAATATAAAATTAATCCAAATTGAAAAGAAAAAATTTAAATCATCCTGGTATGCAGATTGCATGATCATATATAAAGAGAACTTCAAAAGGACTTCATGGAAAAACTGTTAAAACTGACAAAACAATTTTAGTAAATTTGCAGGACATAAAATCAACATACACAAAATAGTAGTGTTTTTATATACTAACAATAAATTATTAGAAAAATAATAAAATAATCTCGTTTGCAATAGCAACAAAATGATTAAATAGTTAGGTATAACTTTAACCAAGGAAAAAAGACTTTATACTGAAAACTATAAAACACTGATGAAAAAAATGGAAGAAAACACAAATAAATGAAAAGATATTTTATGTTCAAAGACTGGAAAAAAATAATGTTGTGAAAAATGTCCATACTACCCAAAGTGATCTACAGATCCCTACCAAAACTCTAATGGCATTTTTCACAGGAATAGGAAAGTCAAATCTTTTAAATTTGTCTGAAACCATGAAAAACCCCAAAGAGTGAAAACAATCTTGAACAAAAAGAGGAACATTGGATGCGTCACAGTCTCTGATTTCAAAATATATTTTCAAGTGATTACAGATGGACATGGTGGCTCACGCCAAAATAATTCCAGTATTTTGGGGAGGCCAAGGTGGAAGGGTCACTTGAGTCCAGGAGTTTGAGACTAGCCTGGGCAACATAACTAGATCCCTGTCTCTACAAAATATACACAAAAAAACACCTGGGCATGGTGATGTATATCTGTAGTCCCAGCTACCCAGGAGGCTGAGGCGGGAGGCTTGATCCTGGAATACAGGTTACAGTAAGCCATGATCATGCCATTGCACTACAGCCTGAGCAACAGAGTAATACCCTGTCTCAAAAAAAGCAAATGTGATTATAGTAAGACAGCACTGTACTGGTATAAAAACAGACACAATGGCCAATGGAATAGGATAGAAAGTCCGGAAATAAACCCATGCACTTATGGTTAATAGACTTTTGACATGAGTGTCAAGAACACACAATGGGAAAAGAGATAATCTCTTCAAATGGTGTTGGGAAAATTGAATATCCACGTGTAGAAGAATGTTACTGGACTCTTTTCTCACACTTTATACAAAAATTATTCAAAATCGATTAGACACTTAAATATAAGACCTAAACCTGTAAAACCACTAGGGAACGAAAAAAAAAAAAAAAAAAAAAAACAGTGGAAAGTTCTACAATATTCATCTGGACAGTGAGTTTTTGGCTATGACCCCAATAGCACAGACAACAAAAGCAAAAATAAACAAATGGAATGCTATCAAACCAAAAATACGCGGCACAGCAAAAGAAACAATTAACAAGTGAAGAGACAATTTACAGAATAAGAGAAAACATTTGCAAACCACACAACTGATAAGGGGTTAATATCCAATCTATACAATAAATTCAAACAATTCAATAACAAGAAAACAAATAACCCTATTAAAGGAGTTCAGCAAAGGACCTGAACAGACATTTCTCAGCAGAAGATGTACAAATAGCCAATGGGTACATGGAAAAATGCTCAGAGTCACTAACCGTTAGGGAAATGCACATTAAAAACAAAATGAGAGATCACCTCAACATGTTAGAATGGCTTTCATCAAAAAGATGAAAGATAGCAAGTGTTGGAGAGGATGTAGAGAAAAGGGAATCTATGTACACTGTTGTGGGAATTTAAATTACTATAGTTATTATAGAAAACAGCATGAAGATTCTTCAAAAAATTAAAAATAGAACCACCACGTGATCCAATAATTCCAGTTCTGAGTACATATCCAAAAGAACTGAAATCAGTATGTCAAAGGGGTATCTGCACTCCCATGTTCATTGCTGCACTATTCACAATAGCCAAGATATGGAATCGACCTGAGTATCTATCAGTGGATGAATAAATAAGGAAATGTAGTACATATACACAATGAAATACTAAAAAAAGGGAGGGAAATACTTTAATTTGTAACAGCATGGGTGAATGTAGAGAATATTAGCCTCAGTCAAGTAAGCCAGGCACAGAAAGACAAATACTGCATGATCTCACATTTTTAAACAGTTGAACTCATAGAAGTAGAGAGTAGAATGATGGATACCAGAGGCTTGGGGGAGAGAAGGGAAGGAATTGGAAGTTGTTGAGCAAATAAAATGTTTAGATAGACAGGAGGAATAAGTTTTTAGTTTTATTTAGTATTATTTTTCTTTACAAAAAGGTTTACCGACTCCAAGGAGGAATAGGTTTTGATAGCTATTGCACAGTAGTTAGACTATAGTCAAAAATATTTATTTGATTATGTTATTTTATTTTTATTTTTATGGGCTCTGAAAGAACATACAATTAACAATATTGTATAGTATATTTAAAAATAACTAGATTAAATTTCAAATTGTATAACCACTAAAAAGGGTAAGAGAAGTGATGGATATGTTAATTAGCTTGATTTAGTCATTGCACATTGTAGACATATATCAAAACATAGCATTGTACCCCATAAATGTATACAACCATGATTTGTAAATCAAAAATAAGATTAATAATAAAAAGTATTTTGCATATATCAAGGGACAATGCAATTTGGTTGTAATGGTTTTATAAGTTCTTGAAATAGTAGGCTACAGAATTTTGTTATTGAGAAGTAGACAGTGAAAGAGTTTCTTTTACAGCCTAGGTTTCTACAGTGTTAGGCTCTAAAGAGAACCTTTGAGATCTTTTAAATCCACAGTTATATCTTTGCAACATTCCATCCCTTGCTGCATCAAAGATGGAGATGTTAAAGGCCTGGCAACAAAATTCATACCAGCCCAGGGGCAGAAACCTGACTTTCCAGAGACAATAATTTCATCCTTGGTTTGGAGATCAAACCCAAGACTCAATGTCTAGGTTTTAAAAAGATCAGTATTACCTGGTGGGGAGAAAGGGAAATATATTTCTTCTCAAGATTCTCCTTTCCCCTGTAGACATACTGAATTTTCATCTTATGTATATTTTCCAGTTGCTGAACTGTTCATACAAAATGTAAAGCAGATGAGTAAAAGCAATTACCTCCAGGAGTCTTTTCCAGAGAGGCAGTCTCTGAAACAAGTTGTCTATGGTTGAATGAAATATTATTAAAATAAGTTCATCACCACTACAGGGGCCATAGTCCTCATCAGCACAAATTAAAACTATCTAGGGACTCACAGGTGACCTAATTGCATGATCACGATGCTTGTAGAGATCAGGAGAGTCACGTTTTTCACTTTCAGCAGAGGTCTGATGGCCCCAAAGAAATTCCAAAAACGTGGCCGGGCGCGGTGGCTCACGCCTGTAATCCCAGCACTTTGGGAGGCCGAGGCGGGCGGATCACAAGGTCAGGAGATCGAGACCACGGTGAAACCCTGTCTCTACTAAAAATACAAAAAATTAGCCGGGCGCGGTGGCGGGCGCCTGTAGTCCCAGCTACTCAGGAGGCTGAGGCAGGAGAATGGCGTGAACCCGGGAGGCGGAGCTTGCAGTGAGCCGAGATCGCGCCACTGCACTCCAGCCTGGGTGACAGAGCGAGACTCCGTCTCAAAAAAAAAAAAAAAAAAGAAAAAAAAAAAGAAATTCCAAAAACGTGAAAAATCCAACAGTTAAAAACTAAATAAATCCAGAAACTATAGAGTATGGTAATGCTTCTAGGTAAACTTAATATTATCAGAATCTAGTGAAAAAGGCTTTAGTCCACTTCCCAGCTTTGCTAGCTAAATTACCAAACAATAATTTATACTAAGCAGGAAGCTGTTGCCTATTTCCTTATTTTATTTCAATATGCATTCAAGTTATGCTAAGTTCAAAGAAGTGCATGCATTCTAAATTAAATAAAATCTGGCACTTTTTGTTTTCTTAAACTTTTCAGGGGCTAATAAGTATTTCTACCCAAATGGCTTGTGGCAAGCATTTCTCACCTAGACTTTGAGAAGGACATCCAAAAATTCTAGTGAACTGAAGTGTTGTTTCCTTGAACAGATAGACACCCCCAAGAGAAACTGTGTCATCATGACAATAAAATTTACTCAGATAAGAAATAAAACTTTTTCATTATTTAGGCTTTTCTTAAATGACTTGATCTCTGCATAATACTATAAAAATATTTAGATTTTTGCAGCTCTTTTGAGGGTGGAAATGTACTGACTATATGAAGAACATGTCAGAATCAAGTGAATTACCAGAAAGGCTCAGAGACATTCCAAAACATGTCACTTACTGGATAAGTAATAACAATATAACACTCCTGATCATTCAAGAGAATCAACAGTGCTGTGAGCCTACAAAAATACCAAGTGGTCAATTAACATTTTCCAAATTCTACTACACGCCCAGTATATGATGTTAGATACAGAATAAGTGAAACATTTGTTCTTGCTTATATAATATATAGGTTTCAGAAGAAACAAAAAAAAATGTTTAGCATCTTTTGTATGACACTAAAGAAAAATCTAAAAAGGTGATTTTGATGACTACCACATCACCAAGGAAGAATGAACATTGTAAAATATTTATCCAAATCTACAATGACAAATGCAGGCAAACAGAACTAACTTCATTATTCATGCCAAGGCAGGGAGTTGTTTGGTGGTCAATTAAACCTGACCCTAAAATTTATACTTATTCTTATTTTCCCACAAAACTGCCAGAGGAGGCTCCTGTGACCCTGCCAGCAATTTTTGGTTGAACTAACGGAATCACACTCTCCAGTGAAAACCCCACATTACTTACTTGAGAGGAAACAGAATTCTGAATTTTCAGCTCCCTCTCCGGTCTCATCTTGATACTGATTGAGCGAGTTAAAGGAAATGACCTCACTGTCTCTGACACAAGTAACAAAGCTCACGCTCCTGCTCTGCCTGATTGATTGGATTTATCCACCAAGAGCAGTGAGACTGACACACAGGTGGAGGAGCCTCCTCTTCATGGTTTAATCATATCTGAGTTCATCTAACACCACAGTGTGCTGTAAAGATAACGGAAAAACAAAAGATAGCACGAAATTATTGTTTTTGTTGAAGAGGACAAAGAGTGGTTATTATGACCTAAGTGCCTTATAATATATTAAAAAACATTTTCAAAATAAAAAAAATTGCAAACATAAACTCTAGATGAAAGAACATAAAGGAGACTTAGTAAAAGTACTAGAGGAAGGAGGTTTTACTTAATGAGACTATTAGCTGAAAGGCATATATACCTTTAGGTTTCTTTACAAAACAGAAAGAGACACAGCGTATGTAATATACTGCTATTGCCAGAGTAATGGAACTTTGTCCATTTTCCCTTTGCACTTTAAGTGCTGCTGTCAAACATGGGCTTGTTAGCTTTTAATTTGCTTTAGAGACCGTCTGCTATCTTGCCCACTTTCAAGACATGCTATATCACAAGCATGGTTTTCCAATTAGCTGGGATGCTGGATCAGATTCAAGCCACCCCAAAAATCAATTTTACAACTGCCAAAGCCAATTGCCAGGGGCAAGGAGAAGCTGTATGATTTAAGAATTTTATAGTGTTTGTAAACCCTAGAAAGTTTACAGCTTCCTTTAATTGGCCAACCTAAACAGAAAAGACTCTCTTTGCCAACCTGAAAAGATACATTCAAAATATAAAATGGTGCATTTTTGTTAAAATATTGTTTTAACATTAGTTGAAAAGTTTTAGCAACAATGCATATTTATTTAAATGCTGATTGGGAACATCTTCATAATTAGTAAACAAAAGCTGAGAGCTTGTTGCATAGCATGTTAGTATTAACATGGCCCAAATATTCTTCCACATGATAAATTTCTGTGATTAAAATTCAATCATGTTTATTGTAGTACTTACAGAGCCCATACCATCTGTAGAATATTACTATATTTTTTGTAATTTATATTGTAATTATATTGAATTTGATTCATTTACTAAAGTTCAAGATCATCAAAGAATTTCAGTGTCAGGAAAATAGAATACAATTTTACATCAAAACTTTTTCGTGTAGTGATACAACAGCTGGCCTAACTCTCATCTAACAGGACATTTACTTTTTTTCCTCTATTCCCTGATTTGCAGCATTTCTACCCAAACTTCAGAATCTGTCTTGGCCAGGAAACCCTGTTCAATTACAATATTTCATTTACATTTTAAAAGTATTTTTTTCATAAAAAAGATTATCAAAAGAATTATAATAGTTTTGCCTATGTGGTATTATCAACAACCATTTGAAAAGAAATTATGAATCTGTAATATCAGATGTAATACTTTTGAGGTTCAACCTCAAATGATATAAAACTGAGTAAATATCCCAAGGTCTTGGTACTAAATTGATGGCTATTAGGACAATAGACCTGAGATGGATAAAACCAAGTTAAAGGGTCCTTGAGGGGTACATAGTGCTCTTCCAGCTCCCCATGGAATTATTCTGTGTGTGCAAATGAAATCTAGACTATTGGAAGCAAGAATAAAGACCACACTCTATTACTACCATCACCAACAACTCTACTGATTCCAACTTAATCACCTTAAGTTTGTAAATAAAATTAAACAGAAACTCTCTGATTAAATTCAAATTACTGTGTATTTTCAGAGACATGACTATATAAATTGAGAAAAATTATTAGTCATTGAATGAATAAATCAATCATATGGTGAATTATGAAAAGATTGTGAAATAGTACATCTCTTTCTCAAATTGTGTACATCTTAGATATGCACAAGACTGCAGGCTTTCAAAGAGCTGTCTTGCAGAGGGATATTCTTATTTCAGTATAATTTTCATGGTTCAAAATACTTTTCTAGTTCTCCTTTTGGATTTCCTTCCAGACCACTTTAAATCCTACTCAAGAAAAGCAGTCCCATTGCTTTTGTTTGTTTGTTTTTGTTTTGTTTTGTTTTGTGTTTTTTATTAGTAGTAGTATTATTTTTTTTCTGAGACAGAGTCTCGCTCCGTTGCCCAAGCTGGAGTGCAGTGGTCTGGTCTCTGTTCACTGCAAGCTCTGCCTTCCGGGTTCACACCATTCTCCTGCCTCAGCCTCCCAAGTAGCTGGGAAGCAGTCCCATTTTATAATAATCACATCTAGACATTCAGTCACCTGGCTATTAGCCAACTTGATCAACTATCCTATTAGAAAAGTGAATCTTGAAGTTTTTGGCAGTTTCTATAATAAAATTCACTCTAACTTATTAAAATAATTTGGCATCTTTCATGGCGTATACAATATTTTGTGTCACATATTTGCTCCCCTCCTAAATAGGAGATATGTGAAATTGAGGACTTGCAGGATAAAGCAAGAAAGCTAGGAGACCATATTATCAACTGGGCCATAATGTATAGGGTCCCCCATGTGACGGTTTATTTTATATGCCAGTTTGACTAGGCTAAGATATGCTTAGATAGCTCCTAAAGAATTATTTCTAGGTGTGTCTCTGTGGGTGTTTCTGGAATATATTAATATTTGAATCGATAGATTGAAATTTAATAAATCTGCCCTCACCAATGTGGGCAAGCATCATCCAATCCATTGAGGTCTGAATAGAACAAAAAGGTAGAGGAAGGGTGAATTTCCCTCCCTTCTTGACCTGGGACAGTCATCTTTTCCTGCTCTCAGATATCAGAGTTTTGCTTTGCAGTCCTTCAGATTTGGATCAGGACTTACTGACATCATTGGCTCCTTTGGCTCTCGGGCCTTTGGGCTTGGATTTGAATTACACCACTGGCTTTCTTGGGCTTCCAGCTTAAATATGGCAGATTGTGGGACTTTTAATCCTCTAGAATCACTTGAGCATTGAGAAGAGCATCTCTTCTTCTGTATCTATTGTTATATCTGTCTCCATATCTGTATCTATATCGATCCTATTGGTCCTGTTTCTTTGGAGATCCCTGATTAATGCACCCTGTAAGGATCTGGTATGCAGAAGACTCAGGTGACACTTATTTTAGTACCACAGACAATTTCAAAGGTAGCACCTGCTTTGATTTGTCATTTAGAAAATGAAAACTATATATTTTATGTCTCTCAGTTCTATTGTGACCCTGTGCAGGGAGGAATCCAGCTAATAATCTCTCGGAAGAATATTCCACAGAATTCCCATAAGTGCAGCAAATGCTTGTTCCACACTGACTTGAAGCCTGAGGATTTAAATGAGAGAGGGAATCAATGCCCCAGCTGTTTGCTCTGACAGATAATGGGATTTAAGTCCAGAGACTGATTCATTAATTCCAACAAACATAGATGCTTCTTCAATGTCTTTTACTGAGGAAGTCTTTTATCCCAAGCTAATCAAGGCTTCATCTATGGATAGAAACTAGTCCTTGATTATTTAGTAAAAGAATGACTAAGAATGACTTCAGAGAGATAACTCCTCCACACAGGACGTTTGAAGATTGTTCAAATTTAGCATAACATCTTGGTTTTCCTGAACATTGTTAGTCCTAAGAAAAAAAATTCCAACATCTTTACATGAACAGTTATTCCAGAAGTGGGAAGAAATCTCAGTTTAGTAATTGTGAAAAACATGTCCAGCAGAGGCGATTGCAAAATGTTTAGAACAATAGAAGATCATGGGGCTTTATTGGTTTCTGAGATGACTTTGAATGGCAATAGGCAAGTGTAACAAATAGGGATATTTGTTACACTATAAACCCTGTGACCTCATATTGTATTATTGATTGCATTCATTGGTTAAACACACTATTTCTCCTGGAATCTCAGTGGCAGGGAATCATTTTGTGACTTCCTCTATGACAGAAAACATAGTGATGGTCTGGATGAAAGCAGTCACCGACTACTAGCAGCAATTGGGAAATGCAAAACCAAAACAGTGCTATATTTATATAAAATTATATATTTAGTGCTGTATTTATATAAAATTATAATTTTGAGATGTCTAAATTTCCTAGGAAAATGCAAAACAAATTTTGAGTGAGATGAGTCTGCTTTTATGTTCTTTTCTGCAAGTGAAATAGAAGATAGATATGTAAATAGATAGTTTATAGATGACAGATAATTCATTCTTACTATGTATCAATATCATATAGTATTTCCAGTCTTGTCTCCTTTTCATGTTTTTTTCCCTCCCTAACCACTTACTGGTTGCTTGTAAGTCACTTATCTGCTGGACAATGGTTTGTTTACATATGCATATGTAAAACATATGCAAAGAGTTAGAAACTTAAAGCAAAGAGGGAGACTGCAAGAGGCAAGTTTAGTGGTAAGAAGCAGGAGATGTTTTGCTTGCAATATTGCCATTGTATGACCACAGAAGAATCTTTAGAGAAATAGATTATCTCCCTTTCACTCAGTTTACCCTTCGTCCATTTCAATTTCCTTGTAGCCACATGGAGTCTCAGTCAAATGTCTTCATTTTCCCCTTTCTCATGATTTAATGGATTTGAGCTGAGTTCCCAATGATGAATGATCAAGGTGAGAATTTGGAAAGTTTTGGCTACTGTATAAAAATATTTAATAGTTAAATCTATTACCAAACTCACCACCTTCTTTGGAGATATTTGTATATAAATAGACAAGCATACTCAATCCTACTTAATAGCTGCCTGTTGTATGGGTTTTATGCAACAATAAGAAGTTAGAGAGGGAATGCTTGAGAAGAGAAGAGTCTCCTGGACTTTCAAAAGCATTTCCATTTTACAAATATAAATTTAAACACAAAAAATAAAATTTCAGAAAAGAAGACCTACTGTGACTCAGGGACTTTTGCAACTGATATAAGGGTCATAAGAAGAATAAAATGTGTTTCTGCACTCACCTGTTGAATACAGGAACTATCATGAGTATGCAATATTGGGCCCATTACTAAATCTGTCTGGTGACCCATTTTCCTGTGTGCAAAACAGAAGAACTATAATTGCCTAAAGCGTATGTTTGAGGATCCCGTGTACAGTCTGAGATAGACACGTATTAAGCAGGACTCAATATATGACAAAGCAAAAGAAGGAGGGGAAAGACACAAGCAGGAGGGTGAGAAGAAAGGGGATCAGGTTACTCCCAATTCTACCAGAAGAGAATTAAGCCATTAAGGCCTCCACAAGATTCCTTTCTGTTCCGCTGCTGATCGATGTGCTCTTCGTTCTTGATTCTGATTCCAGGAATTCTCAATCTTAGCTGTCCGTTGGAATCACCTGGGAGGGCTTCAAATTCCGGTGTCTAGGCTGTACTCCAGACCAGTTAAATCAGAAATGCTGGGAATGTAACCCAGACAGGTGAAGTTTGTAAATCTCTGCAGGGGATTCCAAGATGAGCTAAGGTCGAGAATAATTGTCTTGTTCCATGCCTCAGCTTCGTACCTTTAACCAGCTGAGTGCTTATTGGCTCTGGCATAGCAAACTCTTTCAGTCCAGCAAATCTAAAACATGCTGATATAATTTTTTAAATGAGCATATTCTTTTAGCAAAGAAGACGAGAATGTATGAAACCACATAACTTTGGACTCGATAGCAGTGTTCACTGTGTTAAGCTTATTTTTTATTTTTATTTATTTATTCATTTATTTTGAGGAGTCTCTCTGTGTCGCCCAGGCTGGAGTGCAGTGGCACGATCTTGTCTCACTGCAAGCTCCACCTCCCGGGTTCACACCATTCTCTTGCCTCAGCCTCCCGAGTAGCTGGGACTACAGGCGCCCCCTACCACACCCAGCTAATTTTTTTTTTTTTTTTTTTTTTTTTTTTTTTTTTGTAGAGACGGGGTTTCACTGTGTTAGTCAGGATGGTCTCAATCTCCTGACCTCATGATCCGACCGCCTCGGCCTCCCAAAGTGCTGGGATTACAGGTGTGAGCCACCACGCCCGGCCATTAAGCTTATTTTTTAAAAAAGAGGAGCAAGTTATCCCATTAAAATATTGACTCAAAAATAAAAATTTCCTACCCTACTTGGAGAAGAATATATAATGTGATGTGCAGCCAAATGTCAGTCTAATCTTTGAGGTTTATATGCACTTACAGAAACAAAATTTTCAAAGTCTGGACCCATAGGGGTTTTTCCTAATGCTGCATCAATAAAGCCTTGCTCTGGATCGCTTTGATGCTTGAATGGAAAGTGGCTGTTTATGGAAAAATTATGTGCCATAAAATGTACTTCTAAAATTACACGATCAAGCAAGGGTTCTCATAATCTCCTCTCAGACATCTCATATGCGAATTTTTGTTTCACTTGATGCTGATTTTAGTAAAATTTATTTCTCTCATCAATTAAGAAACACAGATCTGTGTTTTGAAGGCATGTTTTAAAAGAAAACAGAGAAAACCATCCACCTGCGCATGAAAGAAAAAAGATTTAGGTTTTCTTACCACAATGGGAAAATGGTTACAATCATGAACAAACCCTTTAAGGTAATAAATGAATTTTTCATAAGACATCATTTTTTACTAGCTGTTATAATCATTGTCTCCTTACTGTGTTCTCCAATTTGCCAATAACATCATTTTAGCATTCTTATGCAACAAGCCACGCTCCACTATGTGGCCTAATATTTCATTTTAATATCCATTCATTTTCAATAGCTCAGGCTCTCCAAGGCCTTGCAGAAGCACTCTGTCTCTGGTGAGGTGTCAGTTTAAGTGTGATCTATTATTCGGCTTGGTAAAGGAGGTGTAACTGCTCAGCAGCAATCATGGAAATCATGAAAAAAAAGTGTACAAACATCTGAGACCCAAAAGTCATTTCACTGGCTAATAGTGTCTGAGCTTTGCTAATGGATCGTATTTAAAGTGCAGGACACTATTTATACATTTTTTAAAACCCTATGTAACAACTTAAGAGACATTCCATTTCAATTACAGCATTGTACATAGTGCAGAAAGCAATGTTCCCAATGTGACCTACTGATACTTCTGAAGCTGACATCACAGGGGGGCAGAGAGGGGTACCTGGAATACAATCCCGAAGTTCTCTCTTTGCCTAGCCAGTGAGCATGCTCGATATTTATCCTAACAGATATAGGGTGAATGTACATGTTTTCATTTCACACATAGGTAGTATAGCAGAGAGGATAAAAACAGGCTGTGGATGCAAAATGCCTGGATTGAAATCCTACTCTGTGACTGTAGGCAAATCCCTTAACGTCTGTGTGCCTCAGCTTCCTCACAGGGTAGAGTGTAATACTGCTCAAAATATGTGCCACTGCATCCTGGGAGAGAATTCTCCTTTCTTGCCCCATTGTCCTCAGACTTAGATGTGTGTCTTGCTTTGGCCAATGACGTGCATCAAAGTGACATGTGCTGCTTCAAAGCTGTAGCATTAAGAGCTGGGCTGTAGTGCTATGATCTCTCTTGCCTCAGCTAGAAGACTCAGAATGTCCTGGATGGAGGCCATTCCCTCTACCTGGTCCCATGGAACAAGACCGCAGCTCACCCCTGATGGGCACAGTGTGAGCAAGAAATAAACTTCTGTGTCTATTAGCTCAAACTAACTTACTTATCTCATGAATGATGGGAATAATAATAATACTTTAAAAACTAGAGTAGGTTGCATGAGTACTAAATGGACAATATCAATACAGCTATTATAAAGTGCCTGGCATATGGAGAGCATTCAATGGGAGTCATTATTATTATTATTAATATTATAAATATATCTAAGTCGAAGATGAGACAGATGATGGTGTCTGTTCTTTAAATATGATACTTTTTGCCTCATTCATAAAAAAGACATGAATTTGGATTTTGTTTTGGCCTACCTATACACATGGTAATTGCTAACCTTGTTATTTTTCTCCACTGATTAAGTCATCTTTTAGAGGCTGGGTAGGGTTGCCAAATTTACAAATTAAATTACAGAATACCAGATACATTTTAACTTTATATAAACAATGAACAATTTTATATTAGTATATTCCGTGAAATATTAAAGATGTACATATACAGAAGACATTGGTTGTTCATCTGAAACTCAAATGTAACTGGGTGTCCTGAAATATATTTGGCAATCATAGCCAGGAGCCATATACAGTCCTGGTCTGATAGTTGCAATGTTGCCCTCCCCCTCCTTTTATTTAACCTGTGGATCCTGAAATGTGTATTACCATCATTTGAAACCACAGACATATTTGGTTGTAAAAATTTTAACTTCATTAGTACAGGTGCACAGGAATAAAAACTGTGCCAGGGATCAGAAGATTTAGGACTTCTGTGATTAGTCTAGAAGTCCTGTTCTGTGATTAATTAACAGTGTTAACTTAGACAAATCACTAATATTTCTCCAGCCTTCAGTTTTCCCATTAGTAAAGTAGGAAAATTATAAGAGTTCTTATAAAACTATTCAAATAAAAGCATGTACAATTGTGCTGATGAAGTCTTAGATCATTATGGTCTATTTAATTAATGACTGTTTATATGGGCTTCTCTGTGACCTACTTCTTCTAAGCACTTTATAAATATTAACTAATTTTAACCTCATAATAACTCTACAAGGTAGGTACTACTATTATCTCCACTTTACAGATGAAGAAGTTGGGAGACGTTTCAATAACTTGTTTAGGATCACACAGAATGAGTAGAAACTCTAGAATTTGAATCCAAGTGATCTGCCTTTATCTTCTCTGTATAACATGGATACTGTTTACTTAAGCATAAAACCAGGTTCATACATCATAGAGGCAAACCTTCAGTCATAATTAACTTTGATTTAAAAAAAATACATAAGATCTAGTTTGAATAACTGACCTTCAGTAGAATTCAGTAACTTTGAGTGACAAAGAAGTACCTGAAGTTGTGCTCTGTTTTAGGCATTAAATAAATACTGATAGATGAACATATCAATCAGTTAGTATGAAAATTTATAATTTTGACTTTGGTTAATGTATGAAAAGATTTAATAGCTAAATCTATTACCAAACTCACCACCTTCTTTGGAGATATTTGTATATAAATCTACAATCATACTCAATCCTACTTAATAGTGGCCTATTGGGTGGGTTTTATGCGATAATAAAAACCTAGAGAGAAAATGCTTGGGAAGAGGAGAGTCTCCTGGACTTTCAAAAGTATTTCCATTTTACAAATATAAATGTAAACACAAAAAATAAAATTTCAGAAAAGAAGGCCTACTGTGACTTAGGGAATTTTGCAACTGATAAGAAGAATAAAATGTGTTTCTGCACTCACCTGTTGAATACAGGAACTATCATGAGTATGCAATACTGGACCCATTACTAAATCTGTCTGGTGACCCATTTTCCTGTGTGCAAAACAGAAGAACTATAATTGCCTAAAGCATATGTTTGAGGATCCCGTGTACAGTCTGAGTTAGACACGTAGTAAGAAGGACTCAATATATGAAAAAGAAAAAGAAGCAGGGGAAGACTGAATCCTGAAGAAATATCAGTGATTTGTCTGATAACACTGTTAATTAATCAAAGAACTGGACTTCTGGACTAATCACAGAAGCCCTAAATCTTCTCATCCAACACTCAGTTTTTATTCCTGTCTACCTGTACTAACAAATATGTCTGTGGTTTACGACCAAATATGTCTGTGGTTTCAAATGATGGTAATACACGTTTCAGGTTCTACAGGTTAAATAAAAGGAGAGGAAAGGAAACATTGCAACTATCAGACCAGGACTGCTTACGGCTGCAGGCTATGATTGCCAAATGTATTTCAGGACAGCCAGTTGCATTTGAGTTTCAGATGAACAACCAATGTTTTCTTTATATGCATATCTTTAATGTTTCACTGTGCATACTAATATAAGGCACAATTTTTAATTGTCTTGCTCTGTTGCCCAGGCTAGAGTGCAGTAGCACAACCATGGCTCACTACAAATTCCACCTCCTCAGCTCAAGCGATCCTCCCACTTCAGCCTCCCAAGTAGCTGAAACCACAGGCATGCACTATTACAGCTAGCTATTTTTTGTTGTTGTTTTTTGTATTTTTAGTCGAGATGGGCTTTCACCATCTTGGCCAGGATTGTCTCAAACCCCTGGGCTCAAGCAATCCACCTGCATTGGCCTCCCGTAGGTCTGTGATTACAGGAGTGAGCCACCTTGCCCAGTCTCCCTCAGAGATTTTTTTTAATTGATTAAATTGCCTAGAAGCCTTGGAATTTTGTAGAAGAGCTCTGCATGGCAATTATAGTAAGTCATATCCAATGTGGTAAAAAAAAAAATGAGTTTTTGAAAATTCTCAGGGGCACCTATTTAGACTCAGTGACCACCTTTGTTTGTATTTGGGCAAGGAAACAGCAGCCACTAGTGAATCATTCTGTTTCCTGCCTTGGCCTATGACCAGTAAAAGAGGGACTTAGTATCAATGCTTAATGATACTGACCAGCAAAAGGCCAAAGCATACAGTGAGATCATGATATAATACACACGTAAAAATAAGGACTTTCTTAAAAATTGAAGCTGGGTTATAGAATTTTGCCTCCTACATTGACAGGAGAATACCATTGTAATGGCTCAATGTATGTGGTGTCAGCCACTGATCGGGGTGGTGGGTAGGGAGGTTTAGTTTACTGTGGAAATGAAATTAAGTCTAAATTTCTCATGAATTTATCTCATTGCATAGGTATTATTCCCCAGAGAGAATCATATGGCTTTGTCAAGCCCTAAGGGTTTTACAGAGATACTATAGAATCTACAATTCATGTATTTCTTAAAGATTCCCTCTGTCCTAAATAGAGTATGTGTCTTATACGTATTGTTACAAATACTTGCCAAATTTATTTGCATGCTATTGCAATTAATCAAACAAAAGATAAAATATTTATAGAGTTCTGAAAGTTTCTTTTGCTTCTTTTTTTTCCCTCACACCCTGTATACTGGTAGCATGTAGAGATCTGACATTTCTCCCACTCCTGAAAAAAACTGAGAACCAGGGCTCCAAAGTACGAGATATTAAAGCTATTTTCTATATAGTCTGTTTTGAGAGATTTCAAGTAGGCTTTTTGTTCAAAGACATTCCCTAACTCAGGTGTTTGAAATGTTACCATCAGAAATCTGTTTGTTGCATGAACCAAACCCTGACTTTCTGGGGTACAATCAGATTTAAGGGGCTCCACAATTTCTTTAGATGGTCAGGAGACACATATCAAAAAGTATAGATTTTGTTGATCCCTAGCAATTTATATGAGCTCTTTTCACATTTTTTAAAAAGAATCTCCCCCACTCCCCAATCTCCCTGGGGTGTGTGTGTGTGTGTGTGCACGCGCGTGTGTGTGTATTTTCCTCAGATACACAGTTTCCAATATACCAGTATATATTGACAATCTCACTTTGTGAGAAATAAGAAACTGACACTTTTTTCAGGTGGTTTACAAACCTATTCCACTAACTCTTGCTAAATTCTTATAACATTCTTGAAGAGATAGATATTAATACCCTCATTTTACAAATAAGGAAAAAGAGACTGAGAAGCTAAATGTTTGGCCTAGTGTCCTTTTGGCTAAGTGGCAGAGTTAATATTTGACCCTAGAGTTGTGAAGCCCTTCATCTTTTCACCTCACTGTACGGCAGGAGACAGCCATGAGGCAATCTGGGCCACTGTCTCTCTGTAAAAGACCTGCAATCTAAAGATGTATTGTACATTTCAAATGGTTATATTTTAAATGGTCATGTGACTACATCTATAATAGCTGTGAGTTTTTTTTTTTCTTTTGGTCCACAAAGTCTGAAATATTTGCTATTTGGCTCTTTAGAGATAAAATATGCAGACCTCTGATTTAAGGCCTCCATAGTTTCATGCAGCACTGTCCATTTGAAATATAATGTAAACCACATATAGAGTGTAAACTTTTATAGTAGTCTTATTTTAAAAGATAGAAAGAAACATATGAAATTAATTTTAATAATATATTTGATGTAATCCAATATATCCCAAATGCCATAATTTCAATGTTACCAATATAAAAAAAAACTATTAATGAGATATTTTATAATTATTTTCACCATAAATCTTCAAATCCACTGTGTATCTTAATCTCACAGCACACGTCAGTTTGGGCCAGGTACATTTCTAGGGCATAGCATTCATGTGTTCCAGTGATGATGTATTTTTTTTAAAACACTAATGATGTTTTACTAATTTCTCCATTAAAATTTTAGTACCAACTAGAAACCAAATTTAACATCATTATTTCTCTCTTACCATACTATTGTCACTTTGAGTTTTGTTACTATTCCTTTTTTGTCCACTTTAATTAATATTAAATAAAAAACATTTTATTCAGATTTTAAAGTTGATATTAAGGGTTTTATGAATGACAAACCAGAGTTATCTTCTGATTTTGACGTGTGGGGCAGGACACATGAAGCTCATCGGCCACTCTATCCCTTTTCTGTTTTAATCTCTTCAGAACACTAATCAGTTGATCATGTGTATGTGTACTGTGAGATCTCTTTGTGTGTTTTTTGACTCCTTAAAACTGAAATGTAAACTTCATAACATCAGGGATCTTTAATGTCTTGTCTGGTTCTATATTTCTAGGGCCTAGAACAGTTACTGGCACCTAACAGGTGCTCAAAAAACATATTTTTGGATGAATAAATCATAAAAAGTTTCACATATACAAAGCAAGACAAGCAGAAAATATTTCTGGAAAGTGCCATGCAGTAAGGCACTAGCACCATGGAGTGAATTGGTTTATCCAATTGATTTGGACAAAAAAGCTGGACTCATTGGGCAAGATAGGAAAAAGTTTGGAAACAGGAGGAAATAAAAAATAGACACTGGTGAATACCTGCTTCGTAATTTTTCCTAGAGCTAACTAGCAAAAGTAAGTTACCCAAGTAGTTTCCAAATAGAGTATCTGTCTCTCATTTTTATAGATGTTGGTATGTATTTTTAATTAGATTAACAATATTTTCTACCACAGTTTCTTCAGTAGAACAGCAGGTGAGTGAGGAGAGAGCCCTGTTTTTTAGTTTATTATCCACCAGCTATTTCTCTTTTTAAAATTTCTGCCAGCACTACCTGGTGAAGTGAGATGAAGAAAATGGAAGTTACATTTCAACGCCTGGGAGAAAGCCTTCAGAAAACTTCACAAAACAAAAACTTTAGTTCTTATTATCTCCACCAGGCCTTCAGGTTCACCGAAGATTCTTTAGCATCCTTGGAGACCTTTTAAATGCGATAAAATGCCTGCCTCAGGTAAAACTGGCAACGCTTGAGAACAAAGGTTTCGTAAGCAGTGGTTTATAACGCATGTAGGATTTGAAAAGTACATTTTTCCTTGTCTTGAAGATATGTCTTATTAAGATGGCGTACCCCCTTGGAGGCGATATTACTTTTTCAATAGTTCAAGTTTGCAATAATACTATTTCTTGTGAGGAAGCCAGGAGTATTTGTATCTGGAATAGACTGATGCTATTTGAACAAATATTATTTCAGGAGATTGGAGATTTGCAGGTAGAGAGTTGGTCAGGTTTTCAGCATAGAGGCAGGCTGAGAAAAGAGTGTGGGAAAGGAAATTGTCAACCCATCCGCAGCGCATTACTGTTCTCCTGAAAATGGTGCCCATTTGGAAACAAAACCTCCGTATGGTAACATTTCCTTCAGGATTCTTTTCACTGCTGCTTCTAAGGGCATGTTTGAATTTTTCTAAAACAACAGATATGAATCACATAATATGCAAAAATTACCAAACGAGTCTGAAGTTTATAAAGATTGCCATCTATTAACTTTATTCTAGATAAGAATAGCATTTTTTCATCTGTGAATTCAAATTTTACAAACACACACAAATACATATATACATAAATACATAAATACAAATACATATATACATAAATATATGTATTTATATATATACAAGTGTTTATTCATCTAGAGGTTCTATCTTAATTAAGTAAAACTTTGAACACCAAATCATAGTTACTTACAGTGTGTGTGTATAGAGTGCATATATGTGACCAGAACCATACTAACATATACATATATAGACCAGAAAAATACAAACATATATATATAACATAAATATTTATATATGTATAGGAGCCTAAAGGAGCAAATATTAATAAGACCCAGCACAGATAAAAAATGAAACACTCTAAGTTATATTTATAATTTTCTAATCTTTTAGGACAGATGAATTACTGAAATCATCAGGTGAAGTAACCATTAAAACAGTCATTTAGAAGTGTTTTTCACATTGTAAATCTGACTGCTACTGCTGCTGAACAGTTTTCCTAGATACAGAATTTATTGATTTTCTGCATAATCCATGATCTTTTACAATTCCAAGTCGCTTCTTCAAATCACTTCACTGTATTCTACATCGAATAGTCTCTCAGTCGCTGTATGGGATTAATCCCACTAACTATCCCTATTCCACTTGTGTGACTGACTCATTGGACCTTGAGAAGCACTGGAAATACTCAATCTTAGAAACTTTCACTTCCATTTCTTTTAAGTTATTTTTTATTTATTTATTTTATTATTTATTAATTTATATATATTAAATAAATAAATATTTATTTATTTATTTTTGAGACAGAGTCTCGCTCTGTCACCTAGACTGGAGTGCAGTGGCTCAGTCTCAGCTCACTGCAAGCTCCGCCTCCCAGGTTCACACCTTTCTCCTGCCTCAGTCTCCTGAGTAGCTGGGATTACAGGTGCCCGCCACCACGCCTGGCTAATTTTTTTTGTATTTTTAGTAGTGACGGGGTTTTGCTGTGTTAGTCAGGATGGTCTTGATCTCCTGACCGCGTGATCCACCCCCTCAGCCTCTCAAAGTGCTGGGATTACAGGCGTGTGCCACTGCACCTGGTCCCAATTTTTAATATCAAGATATAATTAGAATGCACATTCTTTAAGAAACTGTGCAATCAATTTCTCTGCTTCATCAACAATAAATCTTTCAACAAACTTCAAGTTTTATTTCCTTTTCTCTCACGTGAGGGCCCAGTAGTAAACGCCTGCCTTGCCAGTACCATTCATTTCCCTTTACCTTTGTCCTTCCATTGATCTAAACCTAAAAACCCCAGGAAATTATCAATCCATCAATCCTCCTTCTGTGACTCTACTTGTACTGCTGAAGAAAAGCAAAGAAACTGAGCAATTTGCCCTACTGAGACTTTTGATCTCTAAAACCATCTAGGTGGTCAGTGTTGTTGGTCACTCAAGTTGTCCATAACCAGCTCCATTTACCATTAATTCAAAGGTCATTCTGATCACTCATCTCATTCTTTTAAGTTCCTTACCTGCCTTGCCATTCTTACTCTTAGCATGATCTCCCACAGTTACAGAAAGAACAGATACTATCATATAAATGTTCTCAACTTCCTGGCCCTGTTTACAAATACATTAACATTTAATTTCACTTTACATCTATCTTTATCCCTGACATTGTCTGTGCAAGGAAAATGGTTTTGTCTATGTGCAATATAGTCCTTTTTTTCTAATCACTTTCTAGGGCATTATGTATATATATTAAAAAGATATGTATCTATATTTTTCTTCTCCTCTAGCCCCAAGTCCTTTGATATATAAATGTGTTAATGCTTATGTCTCTTTCATCACTTAGTAAAAATGCTGCCATGATCTTGCCTGGAGCCTAAGTATTTATCTATCTCTTCAAAAAATATCTAATGAGTAAGTACTCAAATATGTGCTAGACACTGAACTTTGAATCAACCTTCTCTCCACAACCAAGCTTTCAAAGAATGGCCTATCTTTCAAAGAATGGCTTATCTTGCATATCTCCTTCTTTTGCATCCAGACATTCATACATTGATCCCCTAAAACCATACTTCAGCCCTGCCCACACTACTGAAACTCTTGTGACAAAGGTGAGCTGTCCTCTTACAGACAGAATGGATCTTGTATCTCCCTCTCTCTTGAGATCCAACCAGAAAATCTCATCGGAAAAAATATATTACAAAACAAATAAGAAAACAGATTAAAATCTACAATATACACAGGTCTTTTATAAATATAAGAGCTTAAATCTGCTTTTAAAAATGTAATTGAAATAAGAAAGAGCAAAGGATTTAAATAGTCAATTCACAGAAGAAGCATCCAATATTGTTAGGAAAATTAGTATTAAGATGGAAAGGGCACCTACTCCTTGCCACACCAGTTTCATTCTTCAATTCCCTACTTCATTAAATAAAACAGTAAATTAATAAGGAGATATGTATAGAATATTTATGACAGTGATGCTTTCAAGGGCAAAAAATATATATAGAAATAAACAGTACTCATTACTAGGAAAATTAATAAACTGTAGATCCATTAAAAATAATATATAAATTTAGAAATAAGTTACCACTCTCTGTTAAGACATGGAATAATTTCCTGTTTTATTGTTAACTAAGAAAAGCAAGATACAGACACATGTCTAGAATATGATCTAATTTTTTTAAGCTAAATATACAAAATGGGAAAAATTAGAACAAAAATCTAGGCAAGTGTGTGCATGATTCATTGAGCATGGAAAAAAAGAAGAAAGGATATACATCAGGTAATCTTGATGTTCCTGGTGGTTAAAACAAGAAGGGGGGAAAATATGGGAAATGACACCCAAAGCAGAAGGATCGACAAGGAAAATCATCTTCTATATGCAATCGCATTGATATAAAATTGTGTATGTCTTCATAAAGAGATGGATGAAAGAGTTCTAAGCATGTATTAATATTGGTGATATTTAGTTCATGGGATTTTAGGGAACTTTCACTTTCTTCCCAAATCTTTTGGTGGTTTTTAAAATGTTACGCATATATGCAGTCAATCAAACCAAACAGGATATGAGTGTACTTATACATTAACACATAAAAGTCCTTACTGTCAGTCTATGTTGAGTGAACAAATAATATATTGAAAATACTATCTTCACTGCCTAAAACGAGGCTGCATTCTTGACAGTGTTAAAGGGTACAAAAAGCTTTATAAATGCCAAACTGGAAAACAAAGCAGTCTGGACTATTAGACAGACTAAATATAAGTTGAGTTATTGAGCTGCATGGGAACAGAAGCATATAGCCAGATGAATAAATTACATTTGGTGAGGTTGTAAGATGGAATGTTCATAGAGAGATAGAATTATGTAGAGGCAAAGATGCTAAGACCACATTACATGGCATGTTGTTTTCCCCTGAAATATGCTGAGATTTGGAATTTCTGTTTGAAATCTTCAAAACTAAGGAATAAGAATGTCTACTTATATGTATATTTTCAAGACAAGAACACAGACCACAAAATCCAACCCCCTATATATATTACCATATGTTTAAGCATCCTTTATTTCTTCATGAAGTTGTGAAACTGTCCTAAATAAAACATTAAACTGCTAAGTCTTTCAAGGAACTCTTCATTTAAATCCTTCTTTCAAAATCTGCAGGACCTGCCTCTCCATCAACAAAATCCAAGATAGAACAAATAAATGCCTAGGGAGCAATCTTTCTAGCCTTAAAAACTATGCTTGTATCAATTACTGACATAAGTCACCTTCAACACTTCATTACAGGAAGTATTTATTTCTGTGCATACTGATCTTTGTCAAAGGGTTCAGTTCTTTCTTGAAGATAAAATACAAATGACACTGAATCTCCTGCAAGTCCCTCAGCTCATTCATTATGTCTGAAGGACCAGAGGATTAGTCTAGGGAGAAAAAGCAGCCTTGGAAAGAAACACAGGTTGTTATGGCTGGAATATACTGTATTCATCTTCCCTTGTTGTGAATCAAATGACATGGTGTAGCTTCTTCTCTAGGAATGTCAACATTAACAGATGAATGCTATCTTTTATTAGGGAGAAAGAGGATTTGATAGAGAGAGAGAGAGAGAGAGAGACAGAAAGGTAAAATGAAAAATACCAATTTTTTTCTCTTGTAGGGGCTTATAAAGGCATTATCATATTTTATAACTTGTATATAAATATTGAAAGCAAGTTTATAATTTTCAATAAGGCTATAAGAATTTCCAGTTTTCCAAGTATCTTTGGCTTTAAATGGATCATTAAAAAGTTACTTTTGCTTTAATTAAATAAACAAAGTAGTCACTTTATTCTTACATGAACCTCCAGGATTTTCAATTAGTTATTTCCACATTAAGCTTGACTGAGTTGCTATGCTAATGTGCTTTTATCATTTTTGCCAAGAATAAACATATGACTGGTTTACAGTAGGATGGGATGCCTCTGACTTTCATATGTCTCCTGCCATTGGCAGTCTGAATATAAGTACAAGTTCCACTGCTCAGTAAACACCATTAATCTGCAGCTTATGCAAATCAGAAACCTATTATTTTAACTGTTTTAATAAGCAATGAAATCAGGACTACTGTTAGCCCATTTATCTTGAAGAGAAGTGTTCTGTAACTGGAAAATATTATTCCACTATTATCATTGGCATTGTCATTATTATATTAACAACATATTACAGGACATAGAGAGATTTCAGCATAAAGCAAGATTACATCTAAAACAATGTTCTCTTTCAATAGCATTGGTAAATAAGTTACAGTGATAATGCCAAAATCATTTCATTTATTGATTTAATGCCATACCATTTGTGATTTATAAAAACATTTTAATTGGTTTTTATTTCTTCTTCAGTATCTCTGATTTATTTTATTTTGTAGTGAACAGGTGCAACATATAATAATAAATGTATATGTGGTCTCTGCCCCCACTTTTCTAACATAGAGCTTCTAAAACCTTGGTCACTTCCTGAGTGATGGGGGCAATAGGAGCATCTTTTATTACAGTATTTGGTCTTAGTGTCTAGTTCCTGACACAAGCGCTCCTAAGACCCTTGGCATCTCCAGAGCATTAAGAGTGTCTTTTTGTATACTACTGAGATGCCTATTGGCTGAGAGTCCCTAGAGGGCTCATGCTGGGGGCTGGAAAGAAAGCCCAGGCCATGATTAGAGAGTTGGAATTTCTCCACCCTCCAGGAAGGCAAGAGAGCCTGGAAATGACCTTACTTATCAATGGCCAATGAAGTAGTCAATCTTCCAATGTAAGGAAGCCTCCCCAAAAACCCTAAAGAATAAGGTTTGGAGTGTTTCCAGGTTGAGGAATACAGACATATGCCAAGAGGGTGGTGTATACCAAGTCCACAAGGACAGAAGCTCCTGTGCTCAGGACCCTTCTGGACCTTGCCCAATCTGACCTTTGTAATATCTTTTAAAATAAACTGGTGAACATAAGTGTTTATCTGAGGTTTGTGAATTGTTACAGCAAACTATCAAACTTGAGGAGGGGGTTGTAGAAACCCTTGATTTAGAGCTGGTTGATCGACACTGAGAGGGGACAATCTGGGACTTGCAATCAGCATCTGAAGAAGGGGAAGTCTTCTGGGACTGTCCTTAATATGTGGCGTTTGTGCTACCTCCAGATAGTTAGTGTCAGAATTGAGTTACATTTTAGGACATGCAGTTGGTCTTGTGAACTGGAGAATTGCTTGGTGTGGAAAACTTGCACATTTGATATCAGAAGTGTTGGGAGGGACAAAAAACAGAGTTTTTCTTTTAATAGAAAAAGGAAAGATAGGAGAGAAACTTCTGTTAATTGTCCTTTCTGGAGAGGAGAATAGAGGGTAAGTATTGCACAAAATAAAGATACTGGACCATCAAGAGATTTCAACCAGTGTATTTCAATGACAATTGAAGATTGTTTGATCCCTACTATTCTCTCCTCACTATTCTTTCATTTATGAATAAAATGATGCCGGGCACAGTGGCTCATACCTGTAGTCCCAGCACTTTGGAAGGCCAAGGTGGGCGGATCGCTTGAGGTCAGGAGTTTGATACCACCCTGGCCCTCATAGGGAAACCTCGTTTCCACTAAAAACACAAAAATTAGCTGGGCATGGTCGTGAACACCTGTGATCTCAGCTACTTCGGAGGCTGAGGCAGGAGAATTGCTTGAACCTCGGAGGCACAGGTTGCAGCGAGCTGAGATTGCACCACTATACTCCAGCCTGGGTGACAAAGTGAAACTCCATCTCAAAAAAACAAAAAAAAAAAGAAAAAAGAAAAAAAAAGTAAAGAAAATTAAACAATGAAATGTAATAGCAAGCATTATGTTGAGAAGCCCACATGCAGCTCAAAGATCCCTAGGACTTCACTCAGAACAATAAATACATTATTTTCATTGAAAATAAAATCATTTCTCATGCTCAAATAACATGGTTGATATTTGACTTATGGTAGTCTATGAGTGTGGGTGCATATGGGTTTATATGTGTTTCAATACAGATTTTGTGTAAGATATTAAATCTCGTTGTGCTATTTCTCCATGGTATCTACTGTACCTGCCACAGTATCTGAGATATGGGCACTTAACAAGCAATAGATTTATTAAAAAGCCAATTCAGATTATATTTTAAGTTCTCTGAATTGCATGAGGCCCTTCTACAGCTCTTATCTAATCGTATACTTACCATACATTTGTAATTTTATATAATTTTCCTAAGGGTCACAAAATTGCTTAAACCCCATGAAACCTGGATCCACTTCAAGAGTCAATGAATCTCTGGTGTCTAATTAAATAAATGGATGAATGAATGAATGAAGAAGCCAGGTAATCTCTGCCTGAAGGTAATATTTCATCTCCATCCCTACCCTACCTCACTTATGATCATCAAGGTCTATTTTGAATTTTTTTTTCTCAAAAAATGTTCTTATGTCTAAAATTTCCTAGCTGTAAACTTCTACTTATCTATAATCTGTCAGACATTACTTCCTCCAGTTTTCACTCCATCTGATCAATCTGCTTTTCCCTTACCTCCTGGAGAGCTATCGACTAGAATTTTTTTCTATGTCTCTAGCTGTATGTTTTCCTTTTAATTTATTTCCTCCCTGCTCAGAAACATTATGGAGACACTCTTGACCCCTCTACTCAGTCAACCTTAGGTGGCTGAGTCCTGCCGAAGAAAACTGTTAAATGATATTGAGAGTCTGTTTTAAACTTTTATGTATCCTCTTATCCATATCTTGCTGATCCCCTAATCTCCCACAGTACTATTCTAAGTCTTCTCCAAACACTTGAGACCCCAGCATCCTCCATTGACCTCTCACTCCAGCTATTGATTCTCCCTCTCACTTTACAATAGCTTCCTAGCACTTTGAATACAGGAGAACCCGATATGTGTGGGTGAAGTTAAAATTACTAGATCTGTGCCCACCTGATGGGAAATCCTTCCAACACAGAAATCTTTAAATGGCATTGTCTGTGAAAAATAAAAAAGACACAAATACTATTTTCATCATACAGGGATTAATTAGTACCAGTCCCATGAAGAGGTGTGATTAGTCAAATTAAAAAGAAATGTTAAGGACATGGGTCACTGAAATGTTAGTCAAGATCACTTACTGAGAACTTAAGCACAAGTGTGTGTTTAAGTGTTCTTCATAGAAATACATAAAATGATTACTAACTCTATGATATTGCATTTCAAAGTATATTCCCTACAGCATGTTATTGTTTATTTATGTGTTCATGGCATTCCAACATGTAAATTACAGTAAGAGAGTCAGTGCTGATGTCAGTAATTTGTTGGAAAAGAGTAAACCTCAGGCACTGAAAATGTGAATAGGAACTTTTATTTCAGAAAATAGTGGAAGTATTTTTATTTCATTTAAGTAAACAGGAACCTCACTAAAATTGTCATATGCTTCTTAGGTTTTCACAAATCGAAGGTATAAAAAACGTTTTGCCAGAAGAAAGCACAGCTGCTAATGATAAAGGACTTTAATGAACAGGTCCATTTAGAAAAGGTAAACACATGGCATTTCACAAATTTGAGAATTCTGTGGCTATATTTAATATCTATTAAATATTTTGTCAATCATAGATGAACTGATGCAAGTTATTGCCATATGAATAATTTAATTAATAATAGCTAACATATATAAAACTAGAGAGTTTAACTACCATGTCCATGGTCACACAGAGCTAGGTTTTGAACACCAGATATATAATCCAAAGTTAGTCATGTTAATCACCTCTTCATAGGCAAATATGCATAATTTATTCTGCAACTTTTATTGTCATAAGTGGATGATGTTATTGGAGTTCCTTAGCTTTTATCTGATACAGTAAAGATTCATTGTGAGTATAGCCATATAATAGACAGCTGAGTGGTTAGATTGATTTTACTGGCAGTTGCAAGGCTTAGTGGAAAGCTCCGTGTTTGAGCTCAGACAGTATCAGATGCCAGTGTTCACTGTCAATCACTAGCTGAATGACTGTGGGCAAGTTACTTAGCTTTTCTGTATTTCAGTGTTCTCATTTGTGAAATTAGAATGATAATGCCAACTTTCATAGTTTGCATAATTTTAGAGAAAACCTATATGAATAAAATGGGGACTCAGTATATTTATTTATTTTTATTTTTTTTAAATTTATTTATTATTATTATACTTTAAGTTGTAGGGTACATGTGCATAACGTGCAGGTTTGTTACATATGCATAGTTTCTGCCATGTTGGTGTGCTGCAACTCCATCAACTGTCATTTACATCAGGTAACTCCCAGTGCAATCCCTCCCTCCTCCCTCCCCATGATAGGCCCCGTGTGTGTGATGTTCCCCTTCCTGAGTCCAGGTGATTCATTGTTCAGTTCCCACCTATGAGTGAGAACATGCAGTGTTTGCCCTGTTCTTGTGATAGTTTGCTAAGCAATTATGGTTTTCCGCTGCATTCCCTGTCCCTACAAAGGACACAAACTCATCCTTTTTATGGCTGCATAGTATTCCATGGTGTATATGTGCCACATTTTCTTAATCCAGTCTGTCACTGATGGACATTTGGGTTGATTCCAAGTCTTTGCTTATGAATAGTGCTGCAATAAAACATACGCAGGCTACGTGTCTTTATAGCAGCATAATTTATAACTTTTGGGTATATACCCAGTAATGGGATGGCTGGGTCATATGGTACATCTAGTTCTAGATCCTTGAGGGAATCGCCCATACTGTTTTCCATAATGGTTGAACTAGTTTACAATCCCACCAACAGTGTAAAAGTGTTCCTATTTCTCCACATCCTCTGTAGCACCTGTTGCTGTTTCCTGACTTTTTAATGATCGCCATTCACTGGTGTGAGATATCTCATTGTGGTTTTGATTTGCATTTCTCTGATGGCCAGTGATGATGAGCATTTTTTCATGTGTCTGTTGGCTGTATGAATGTCTTCTTTGAGAAAATGTCTGTTCATATCCTTTGCCCACTTTTGATGGGGTTGTTTGTTTTTTCTTTGTAAATTTGTTTGAGTTCTTTGTAGGTTCTGGATATTAGCCCTTGTCGATGAGTAGATTGCAAAATGTTCTCCCATTCTGTAGGTTGCCTGTTCACTCTGATGGTAGTTTCTTTTGCTGTGCAGAAGCTCTTTAGTTTCATTAGATCCCATTTGTCAATTTTGGCTTTTGCTGCCGTTGCTTTTGGTGTTTTAGACATGAAGTCTTTGCCCATGCCTATGTCCTGAATGGTACTACTACCTAGGTTTTCCTCTAGGATTTTTATGGTATTAGTCTAACATTTAAGTCTCTAATCCATCTTGAATTAATTTTCGTATAAGGAGTAAGGAAAGGATCCAGTTTCAGCTTTCTACTTATGGCTAGCCAATTTTCCCAGCACCATTTATTAAATAGGGAATCCTTTTCCCCATTTCTGTTTCTCTCAGGTTTGTCAAAGATCAGATGGCTGTAGATGTGTGGTATTATTTCTGGAGGACTTGTTCTGTCCCATTGGTCTATATCTCTGTTTTGGTACCAGTACCATGCTGTTTTGGTTACTGTAGCCTTTGTAGTATGTTTGAAGTCAGGTAGCTGATGCCTAGCTTGTTCTTTTGACTTAGGATTGTTCCTTTGAGATGCAATTTTTTATTGGTTCCATATGAACTTTTAAAGAAGTTTTTTCCAATTCTGTGAAGAAACTCATTGCAGCTTGATGGGATGGTATTAAATCTATATAAATTACCTGGGCAGTATGGCCATTTTCACGATATTGATTCTTCCTATCCATGAGCATGGTATGTTCTTCCATTTGTTTGTCCTCTTTTATTTCACTGAGCAGTGGTTTCCAGTTCTCCTTGAAGAGGTCCTTTTGGCATCCCTTTGTAAGTTGATTCCTAGGTATTTTATTCTCTTTGAAGCAATTGTGAATGAAGTTCATTCATAATTTGCTCTGTGGATTGTCTGTTACTGGTGTATAAGAATGCTTGTGATTTTGCACATTAATTTTGTGCTGCTGAGATTCTAAGGAAGCTGCTTATCAGCTTAAGGAGATTTTGGGCTGAGACAATGGGGTTTTCTAAATATACAGCCGTCATCTGCAAAGAGGACAATTTGACTTCTCTTCTTTTCCCACTGAATACCCTTGGATTTCTTTCTCTTGCTCAATTGCCCTAGCCAGAACTTCCAACACTATGTTGAATAGGAGTGGTGAGAGAGGGCATCCTGTCTTGTGCCAGTTTTCAAAGGGAATTTTTCCCACTTTTGCCCATTCAGTATGATATTGGCTGTGGGTTTGTCATAAATAGCTTCTTATTATTTTGAGGTACGTTCCATCAATACCGAATTTATTGAGCCGCTTAGCATGAAGGGCTGTTGAATTTTTGTCAAAAGTTTTCTGCATCTATTGAGATAATCATGTGGTTCTTTTTGTCTTTGGTTCTGCTTATATGCTGGATTATGTTTATTGATTTGTGAATGTTGAACCAGCCTTAGATCCCAGGGATGAAGCCCGCCTCATCATGGTGGATAAGCTTTTGATATGTTGTTGAATCCAGTTTGCCAGTATTTTATTGAGGATTTTGGCATCGATGTTCATCAGGGATATTGGTCTAAAATTTTCTTTTTTTGTTGTGTCTCTGCCAGGCTTTGGTATCAGGATGATGTTGGCCTCATAAATGAGTTAGGGAAGATTCCCTCTTTTCTATTGATTGGAATAGTTTCAGAAGGAATGGTACCAACTCCTCCTTGTACTCTGGTAGAATTCAGCTGAATCCATCTGGTCCTGGACTTTTTGGTTGGTAGGCTATTAATTATTGCCTCAATTTCAGAGCCTGCTATTGGTCTATTCAGGGATTCAACTTCTTCCTGGTTTAGTCTTGAAGACTGTAAGTGTTCAGGAAATTATCCATTTCTTCTAGATTTCCAGTTTATTTGTATGAGAGGCGCGAGAAGTATTCTCTGATGGTAGTTTGTATTTCTGTGGGGTCGGTGGTGATATCCCTTTATCATTTTAATTGCATCTATTTGATTCTCTTTTCTTCTTTTATTAGTCTTGCTAGTGGTCTGTCAATTTTGTTGATCTTTGCAAAACCAACTCCTGATTCATTGATTTTTGAGGGTTTTGTGTCTCTATCTCCCTTCAGTTCTGCCTGATCTTAGTTATTTCTTGCCTTCTGCTAGCTGAATGTGTTTGCTCTTTTGCTTCTCTAGTTCTTTTAATTCATGATGTTAGAGTGTCAATTTTAGATCTTTCCTGCTTTCTCTCTGTGGGTACTTAGTGCTATAAATTTCCTCTACACACACTGCTTTAAATGTGTCCCAGAGATTCTGTATGTCGTATCTTTGTTCTCATTATTTCCAAAGAACATGTTTATTTCTGCCCTCTACTCTGTTATGTACCCAGTAGTCATTCAGGAGCAGGTTGTTCAGTTTCCATGTAGTTGAGCGGTTTTGATTGAGTTTAGTCCTGAGTTCTAGTTTCTGATTGCACTGTGGTCTGAGAGAGACAGTTTGTTATAATTCTGTTCTTCCACCTGGACACGGAAGAATATCTGTTGATTTGTTCGAGATGTCTTGTCTGTTTGTTGCAGATGAGTTCACCCTGATATCCTGAAACTACTCTTTCTATTCGGTTGATCTGTTCATCGTTGAAGTTCCCATTAGGGCTGGGAGTTCTGTCTCTTTAAAGTCCTGGCGACTTATTTTATGACCCTGGTGTTCTGATTGCATATTTCCTGTTGACTGATCCCTTTGATCTCATGGGTCGGTTTCGAGTGAACGATCTGATGATCCGGATCCGACGGATCCGGATCCTGACTGATTGTCCGATCCTGATCCGAGTTTGCCAGTTCAGGCTCCTTTTCATTGAGCATTTAGCCCATTTACATTTAAGGTTAAGATTGTTATGTGTGAACTTGATCCTGCCATTATGATACACTGGTTATTTTGCTCGTTAGTTGATGCAGTTTCTTCCTAGCCTCGATGGTCTTTACATTTTGGCATGTTTTGCAATGGCTGGTACCGTTGTTCCTTTCCCATGTTGAGTGCTTCCTTCAGGGTCTCTTGTAAGGCAGGCCTAGTGGTGACAAAATCTCTAAGCATTTGCTTTTCTATCTGTAAAGGATTTTATTTCTCCTTCACTATGAAACTTAGTTTGGCTGGATATGAAATTCTGCTGAAAATTCTTTTCTTTAAGAATGTTGAATATTGGCCCCCACTCTCTTCTGGCTTGTAGAGTTTCTGCCGAGATCTGCCAGAGTCTGATGGGCTTCCCTTTGTGGGTAACCCGACCTTTCTCTGGCTGCCCTTAAGATTTTTTCCTTCATTTCAACTTTGTGAATCTGGCAATTATGTGTCTTGAGTTGCTCTTCTCAAGGAGTATATCTTTGTATGCTTCCTCTCATTTCCTGGATTTGAATGTTGGGTCGCCCTACTAGGTTAGAAGTTCTCCTGATGATATCCTGAAGAGTGCTTTCCAACTTCTGGTTCCATTTTCCCCCCTCACTTCAGGCACCCCAATCACGTAGATTTGGTCTTTTTACATAATCCTGCCACTTTGCAGGCTTTTGTCTATTTTTTCTTCTTTTTCTTTGGTTTCTCTTTCTCGCTTTCCATTTCATTCATTTGATCCTCAATCGCTGATACTCTTTCTTCCAGTTGATCGAAATGGTTACTGAAGTTTGTGCATTTGTCACGTATTTCAGTCATGGCTATCTCTTTCATTTCTTGCTTGTGGGACCTTCTTACTAATTACTCTAGCCATCAATTTTTCCACTTTTTTTTCAAGATTTCCAGTTTCTTTCAGGCTGGGTAATGTAATTCTCCTCCTTTAGTTCTGAGAAATTTGATGGACTGTGCCTTCTTTCTCATCTCACAAAGTCATTCTCCCACCAGCTTTTGATCCGTTGTTATGACAAGCGCCCTTTGCCGGGGAGATGTGCTCTTATTTTTTGAATTTCCAGCTTTTCTGCCCTGCTTTTTCCCCCATCTTTGTGGTTTTATCTGCCTGGTCTTGATGATGGTGATGTACTGATGCGGTTTTGGTGTAGGTGTCCTTCCTGTTTGATAGTTTTCCTTCAACAGTCAGGACCCCAGCTGTAGGTCTGTTGGCATTGCTTTGAGTCCACTCCAGACCCTGTTTGCTCTGTATCAGCAGCAGAGGCTGCAGAAGATAGAATATTTCTGAACAGCGAGTGTACCTGTCTGATTCTTGTTGAAGCTTCCTCTCAGGGGTGTACTCACCCTGTGAGGTGTGGGGTGTCAGACTGCCCTAGTGGGGGATGTGTCTCCAGCAGCTACTCAGGGTCAGGGACCCACTTGAGCAGGCAGTCTGTCCCTTCTCAGATCTCAACCTCCGTGTTGGGAGATTCACTGCCTTTCAAAGCTGTCAGGACAGAGTCAAGGCCTGCAGAGGTTTCTGCTTTGTTGTTGTTGTTGTTGTTGTTGTGTAGCTGTGCCCTGTCCCCAGAGGTGGAGCTCCAGAGACAGGCAGGTTTCCTGAGCCGCTGTGAGCCCACCCAGTTCGAGCTTCCCAGCAGCTGAGCCACCTACTTGCCTCAGCAATGGTGGGCTTCTCCCAGCCTGGCTGCTGCCCTGTCGTAGATCGCTGACTGCTGTGCTAGTACGAGGGAGGCCCGCGGGTGGACCCTCCCGGCCAGTGGGATATGATCTCCGTGTGCCTTGCTTGCTTAAAGCGCAGGCTGGGTGGAGCCTGATTTTCCAGGTGTTGTGTGGCCCAGTTCCCTGGCTAGGAAAGTGGGATTCCTTCCCCCTGCGCCTCCCAGGTGAGGCTGCATGCCCTCACTTCCTGCTTCAGCTCTGCTGGTCAAGCTGCAGCAGCTGACCAGCACTGATTGTCCGGGCACTCCCCAGTGAGATGAACCCAGCACCTCAGTTGAAATGCAGAAATCACCGTCTTCTCTGTGTCGCCTGAGTTGAGACTGAGCTGTCTTATTTGGCCATCTTGTTCGGGCCTCTTTATTTTTATTATATTTTATTTTTAAAAATTATTCCTCATTATAAAAATATGAAAAACAGATAGTTATTCACTATTATTAGAGAAAAGGTTTAGAATGGTGCGATTTAAAGTAGAATGAACATTGGGAACTTGAAATTCACTTTTAAGCTTTTAATTCTGAAGCATTAAGAATCTTTCTTCATCTTTTTAAAAGAGCATAAATATTAGAAATAAAATAAGACAGCCGTAAATATATTAATACAAGTTCTATAAGAGAAATAAAGGAAACAAAATCCCCTTATGTTACAAGTGAAGGTTCCTAGAAAGTCAGACCTCAAGAATGGACTGCAAGACCTTGGCTATCTTGCTCAGGGGAGTGCCAGAAGTTAAATCTTAAATGTAGTTGATGGTTGTGGAATCAAAAACCATCTGCTGACATGAGAAAGGAATCCCAAGCTAAGAAATGAAAGTCAGCTGGACCCTGAACCAGTGAACCCTTGGGGCCCAGAGAAGATGCAAGAGCTATACTTAGCAGGGAAGTTAAGGTACTAGAATGTGGACACATTTCCACAGGATAAAACAGCTCTTGCTGAGTAGAGGTTTGCAATCAAAATCTGGAAAGCAAACGGGAGATTATCTTCTAGGAAGAAAAGATAGCAGACACAATAGACTGAGCAGTTAGCTTACTAAGTTTCTAGAAGACCATGAAATTAATAAAAAAAAAAAAAATGCGTTTCAATTAAGTAAAATAACTAAAGACAGAACAGAAACCATATGAAAGTATAAAATATTATGTGAAAGTATAGGAGGATTTGAAAATTCACCAAAAGGGAATTCCATAGGTGAAAAAAGAAAATGTAGTATTGAAAATAATGACTTAAAGATCGGCTAAATAGAAGATTGAATACAATTAGGAAGATAATCTGTACAATGGAAAATATTTCTGAGGAAATTATCTAGACAGAGAGAGGGAGGAAGAAACAGAGAGATTAACAAAGAAAGAGAAGGAGATAGAGAATAAAAAGCAGAAAAATATGAAAGGAAAATTTGAAAGTTGAAAATAGAAGGAGAAGGCTCGACATTTATCTATTCGAATTTCCGGATGGAGAAAACAGAGTGAAAGGAAAAAAGGCTAAGAATCTTTAAGAATTGATGATGAAAGAAAGAAAGAAAGAAAGAAAGAAAGAAAGAAAGAAAGAAAGAAAGAAAGAAAGAAAGAAAGAAAGAAAAGAGACTAGCCTCGAGCAAGAACCAGAGGCCTGAAAAGGTATCTATCTAATGATTGAGGAAACATGATCCAAGATGGCACTTTTAACCATAATGTCTGGGGATGGAGCTAAAAGCCATCTCAAGAAACGAATAGGAAAAGATGTTAACAAATACCAGGTGGGACTAAAGTTGACAGGTGGTTACCTCTGCATTATCCCTTTTACCTACTCCTCCATTATGTCCTAGACATACAGTTTGAATGGAATTGACTCTATATCTGAAAAAGAGAATCTGATTGATCTAATAACTTACTTTTTCCATAGCATTTGGTTCAGGACTGGGCATGTGAACGAAGTTGGGCCAATCAAATGGATGCTTTGATTGATGCTCGTGAAAAATTCTCTCCTTCTCCAAGCTGACATATGAATATTGGTCTCAGTTGTTGTTCCAGTCATGTAGTAACAATGAGGAAATTCATCTTTATTATAAAGTTGACAGTGCAGAAGGATAGCACTGAGAAATTTTTTTTACACTGGAGCCAGGTCCTTAATTAGAACATTTATGAATCTGACTAAACTCTAGAATTTTGTGAGCAGGCATCTTCCCTCAACTGTTTAAGCTATTCTGAGTTATTTATGTTCTTGTCATAACAATTAAAAGCATTGTGATCCACAAACCAGCAGAACCATGATAGAATACCAAGAACCACAAATTTTTTCCACTGTTTAAACTCAAAATGACTAAGAAGCCACTAGCAATTATAATTTTTTTTGAAGTTCATTAGATTCATTCTTACCATGTAGAAATAGAGGTAAAGTGTATATTAACTTTAGTGTAAATTTTAATTTTTTTCTATCACAAATCTAAGAACAGAAAATGTAATACCTGCTATAAGTATAATGTTTTAAGGGCATTATATTATCTTCATTATTTTAATCAATTTTAGTAAATGTTTCTTCAGATAAAATTTAAAAGTGCATTATAATTTTGGTAATTATGTAGTATTCAATTGTATGAATGTGCATAAGTATTTAACTGAGCTGCATGCTCTGTGATTCTCAAGACTAATGGTTTCTATGAAAAGAAATTGTGAGTTCCCAGACATAACTAAAAATAATTCACTGTACAAAAGAAATACACTCTCAGTTCATTTTTGCAGCTATAACAAAATATCTGAGAGCATGTAACTTATAAAGAACAGGAATTTATTTCTCACAGTTCTGGAGACTTCGAGGTCTGAGATAAAGGCACTAGGAAGTTCATTGTCTGAGGAGGGGCATGGCCTGTTTCCAAGATGGCACCTTCAATGTTGCATCCTCCAGAGAAGAGGAGTGTTACGTCCTCACATTGCAGACGACAAAAGGGCAAACATAAAAAATAATAATTAAAAAAAAAGAAAAAGGCGTAACTCCCTCCAACAAGCCCTTTAATAAAGGTAATTAAACCCATATATAAGGGAAGAAATCCTCATGATCCAATCACCTTTTAAAAACCTCATCTAGGCCAGGCGCGGTGGCCCACTCCTGTAATCTGAGCAGCTTGGGAGGCTGAAGCGGTGGGATGCCTTGAGGTCAGGAGTTTGAGACCATCCTGGCCAACATGGTGAAACCCCGTCTCTACTAAAAATACGAAAATTAGCTAGACATGGTGGCGTGCACCTGTAATCTCAGCCACTCGGGAGGCAGAGGTGACGAGAATCACTTGAACCCGAGAGGCGGAGGTTGCAGTGAACAGAGATTGCACGACTGCACTTCAGCCTGGGCAACAGAGTGAGACTCCATCTCAAAAAGTAAAAAAGTATAAAATAATAAAAACCTCACCTGTTAATACTATCACATTTGCCACACCTAAATTTTGGTGGGGATACATTCAAACCATAGCAAATACTAATAGTGTCTTATGGCCAATGTAGTTAATTAATAACACCGATAAAATTTCCCAAATCATAATGCTCAATCAGTTAAATAATTTGAGTCCCCTTATGTCACATTCATAAAAGAAGTGGAATTTAATTCCATGTGAAAGAATATATTTGTGAATAACATATTTTTAAAGCAAAATATCCATTCTAGTACTGATATTATAGCAATGCAGAATATTGAAACTTCGAGTTACCAGAATACATAATTATAAATTGACAATTCAACATTTGCCAAAATCTTACTTAAGACATTTGAATGAGTTAGATTTTAGGGTACACTATACCTAGTAACTTAGGGTGCGTTATACATATAGAAATTATTTTTTTCTTTTTATTTATAGAAGCTATTTTGTTACCTCTTAAGAAAGCAGAGTCTCTAAGTTATGTAGTAATGACTTCACTAAAGTAAAATTTAATGTCAGACTGCCATTTTTTTACAATGTAGCAATAATATAAATGGTTACTATAAGAATAGCTTCATCTTTTGAAAACAGCTAAACATTTTGTTCACTATGTTGGTCAGTCTCTTATTTAAAGATTCACATGAAGGACCTAGAGGGACATAACAGCAATAAGATCATTGCTTGTGACAATTTTGGGTGCTTATTTTTTTAAGTGTTGGTATATTAATTATATTTTAATTTTACTGTTTTACTTTTTAAATGGTCACATTATTTTTTGATGTTAAATAATAATATAATAGCTTCTCTATTGAAAAGCTGATGCAGATTGTGTGTGCATACAGTTGTCATCATTTTTTTTTTCTATTTAGAAAAGAATTAAATTGTTTCACAACAAGCCATGGAAGCACACAGTGCATCATTAGACAAAGTCAAACCTTTTTAAAAAAAATATAACACCTCATTGCTAGCATCCTCAGTATTAAAATATCTGCATATTCTTCTTGCTGTCACAAATTTGCATATATGGGGTGTAACTAGAATGTAGAAATTCAAAATATGGAATTCAAATATTTCAAAACAGAGATAAAATACAATTCATGAATGATATCTACGGGTTTTCCCTCTCTTGTGTATTGTCAGCATGCCAGTGTCTCTCGTCAGTCTATGACTCAACCACGAGATAGAAAGTGGTGGATGCAGACAGATTACATCTTTGACAGTTTCTGTCCAGTGCTATATTCTTTTAATGGAGCTTCAAGAGGCAGCAGGCACACACGATGCATGCATGCCATGCATGATTGATAGAAAGTGTAGGTTTGCTACTCTAATGCTCGACAATGAGAAGCAAAAGCCACTCTCTCATTACAAATTAGACCACTGACAGCCGAGGCAGGCACAGCCTGCCTGCAGACCTTCAAGTCCAGAACAGATTTAATTCTCATCCATCATCAGAAACATAGATTCATTGGAAAACCTTAATGCATCTCATTTTGTTAACAAATGATAAATTTGGTAGAATTCGTTTTTATTTTTCTTTCTTATATATAACAGGCAGTTGTCAGTTTAGCTCAACAAATACTTGTGAAGGCCTCTTACTTGTTAGACATTGTTTCAAGCACCAACGGAATACATAAATAAATCCCTGCATTCCTAGAACTTACAGGCAAGAGGTGGATAGGGGGTGGAGATAAAACAAATGCAAAAATTATTAATATACAGAACAGAATATAATTGAGAATTAAAAGGATGCGGGTTCCTGTGTCATTGAGTCACATAGGGAAATTTTTATGAAGGTTAGCTTCATGTACAGAGCAATAGCTTTACATTTAAAACGAAGTAACTGTTTTTACTTTCATATGCATGTGTTCTTTGCAAAAACATCATTCATGGGAGATAACTGACATCATTTTGCAAATAGAAAATTTCATGGAATAAAGCAAGAGATAAAGCTGGAAAACTGTGCAACCTGGATGAAAGCTTGTGACTACAAATACTTTTTTGTTTAAAAAATATCATTGCATGATCTAGGGTGGATTTTGTTGCTGATAGAGGCTAGAATATGGATGTGAGACTGATGGGGGTTGATTATTGAAAAACGGAAGTGGGTATAATAGCAAAGGAGAACATTTAAAAAGAAAAGAAAACTAAGAAAAGAAGCTTGGAAGAAAAAGCTGTATTTAAAGAAAAGGAGCATAAGGAGAGAAAAATAAAAACTCCCCAAACTAGTGAAAGAATTTGGGGAAGGAAATAGACAAGTTCCATGATTACTCAAGAAGAAAGACAATCACAAGAAAAACTGGTGAATCGGAAGTGAAAACTGCTGTATCCTCAAAACCACTTCAGTGCCTAACACCAAGCATATTCTCAATAAGTATTATTTCAATGAAAATCTGACTCTGGTCTACATACACTGTCTTCCTTACACTCAGTTTTCTTGTTTGGACTTAAAACTTTTAATGTGTCTTCTGGTTTGAAATATCTTCAAGATAAAGAGTAATGAAAGAGTTATGAGAAACACATAATTCTGTCCTTAGTTTCACCCTCGTAACTCAGCTTAACACTATATACTCTTTACATACAAAACTCCAGTTCATGATCTTAAACTTGTCAGCAGCTTTAGCTAGACTCTTACTGTAGTCCTGACCCTACTCCCACTCTTGGCATACTTTGACTCTACTTTCCCTTACTCTACCTTATCCAAACTAAGCAGTGATATTATTTTCTGATAATATCTTCTATCTGATATCTGATAATCTGATATTATCTGATAACATCTGATAAAATGCTTCAATCAATTACATTTTAAAGTTGTTACGGTACCGGTTTGCGTCTATCCCAACACAGAAAGACCACTAGGGAAAATGAGCTCACTGCTGTTTAGAACAGAAAATCTTTCATGCCTCCAGTATGTGACAGGTAAAAGAATTGAGACAGAAAAATGTGTAATGACCTGATTAATTAGCACTGTTTGAGTCCAAATCAGCATGAAAATTTGTGTGAGTCCCCATTATCAGCACACAAAACCAACTTAACCTTTTACACTTAGTAAAGTTCTTCAATCTCAATGGTTCTTTATGCCGCAAACCTCTTCACAATTCCTATTCAGGCTCTACCCAAAGTAGGGCTCCACCTCTAGTGCCCGCTTACCCTTTCTCTTATTATTTTCTCATATAATTTAAACTGTCACATGGAGGGGAATTGCCAGTACAATTTCTCATCACGCACATATAATTCCATCACAGTGAGATAGTCTATTCCCTAGGATTACAAATGAATTATGGTTCTTTTCCTTCTAGCCATGTGTTTAAAAGATTATGAAATCTTTCCAGTGGTCTTTTCTTTATATTTTGTTCACATCTCCATAAAGTCTCAATGACTTAGATATGCTTTTTCCAATTAATTAACAACTTGTTTCTTCTAATTAAATTGATTCCTCTTTTCTTCTTCTACATCAGAGATGTTTTTCTCTGAGCTCTGCCCCTGATTTATATAACTCAAGCGAAATTGTTTTTATTATTTTGTGAGTATAAGTTCATTTTACCCTACAAATCTGTTGGATGTTCACAAATATTTTCAATCTCTAAATATCCATATAAATATAGTTTTGTAAATATTCATTTAGGTCTTATGAAGCAGAAACAGTAACCAGTGGAAAAATTTTGAATCCTCAGTTATTTCAAACTATAAAAAATATATACAAAAATCAAACTGAAATTTAAATTACAGCCTCAACCGCAAGAGTGACAAAGGTATTTTCAACAAAGGGAATGTACCATGTGTTTAAAAACAGATAAGAATATTTTACAGAATTAGTAATCCATATATTCAACTTACATATGGGGAAGAAAACTATGTGAACTACACAAATTAATGTTATTTAATAACAAAACTAAAGTGGAAAAGTATTTTAAACCAAATGTTTGGAATTCCTTTTCTTTATACATAAATAAAGCTATGTTCAATTTTTGACCTTCATTTTTTATTGAAAAGCAGGTTTTATAGGCAGTCCCCCATCAGTACTTGAAAAGAAAGACTTAGGCTAAAATTCACCAGATTTGTTTACCCTACCATACCTTTTACTTTAGTTCCCTTTTCAGCTGAAATCACCAAAAGCAGATTATCTTTTTCTATAACTAAAAGGTACAGTGAGACAATTTAGAATGAATACACTATAGTATATTATAAGTACTCTGAAAAGTAAAGATATCAAAAACATTTGAAAATTTGAGACAATACATATATTCTCATTTTGGGGCTATCTTTACCCATAAGTCTGGAGGGACTATTTTGTGTATTAGCTCAGTCATATTATAGTTTAATTCTGTCAAATTATTTGTTGTTAAATTTTGGACACATTGATTGAATGAACACCAAATATTTTCCAATTTAGCTTATGCTTCAAAACAAGGACTTCCTATAATACTTACAAAGAATGGGCAGTATTGCCTTAAAAGTAAAGTGGACATAGTAGACAACTAGGTAAAGGTACAACCAAAAGACACTAGAAGGAGATACCGTCAGAGAGTATGGCAGAAATCCATAAAATTAACAAACCAGATGCATTCTCAGAGGCAAACACAAGACAAGCAATTACTGAATGCTGAGCTATTGAATATTGTAGAAGTGTCATGCAGTTGTCGCGGTGTGGTAGAAATATGGAAATCAGAGGCTGAGGGTCAACAAGCAGTTTAATAAATGGATGCTAAGAGTTGGTCAATGACCTCAAGAGGAGAAGTTTGATTTTAGAAAATAAGTTTTTGTGGTATGTAGCATCCATGTAGTAAAGAAAAGTAACCAATCAAGTTCAAACATGTAAAATCATATTTGTAACCTTTGCCCCAAAATATATGATTCCATTTACAATGAATGTGGGTTATCCAACAACTTTCTGATCTGTTATTTGACTCAGTGAGGGGACCTACTTCCTAAGAAAGATGAAACTTCATAAATTATAGCTTCAAAAATTGTAATTTTATGGCCTACTCTCAATGAATAATCAGCTCTCTAGTTAGAATTATTTTCTCATCAGGTTTTCATAAGGCACTCCTCCCCCTTTTTTGATATGATCATCCCAGGATTAAATCATACCCACCATTCAAAAATTACTCTTTTTCCCTGGGAACCCACCAAGAGTCAGTTTATCACCATAATCACTTCATAACATTGCATATTTTGAGGATGTTTGAAAGAATTGTGACCATAAGTACCACATTTTAACATTTACTATGCTAATATTTTTATGAAACAAATTCCAAATAAAGAACCCAGCATTTAACAATTCCCTTTCTCCAACTCTAAAATACATTTCTTGCATGGTCCCTATTCCCCATGCATTTTAAAACCTAGGCTGTCTTTCCTTCCCTATGCATTGGTTCTCAAAAATACATTCCTGGAATTTGCTGTAGGGTGACTAACCAGTCAAGTGTGCCTGGAAATGAGTGGGTTCTCAGGATGCAGGACTTTCAGTACTAAAATGGATACAGTTTCAGACACACCAGAAGTTGATGACCAATTTTTCAAAGACTATTTTAAATGTCATTTTAATGATGAGTCTTTCTTTGACTCATCAAACAATGTCAACACTATCTTCCAATATCCTCTTACAGCACAAGGCAAACTTTTCTTCTGCCACATGTGTCTCCTTGCTATTGCCTAAAAATCCTAAGGAATTTCCTTTAGAGACCTCACTCTTCACTCATTCTGGCCATTTTTGTACATAAATAATTTTTTCTTGTGTTTTTTGTTTTGTTTTGTTTTGTTTTGTTTTAATTTTTCGATAATGGAAAGAGGGAGCTGAAAAGTACTACAAACATACTTTTATTTCTGATTCAGGATGATTGACCAGGCATACATATTTACCTTTTTGCATTTCTAAAGATTCACTTAACAATAGCAGAAGAGATATAAATGAAGAAATGCCCATATCCAACAACACTGGATAACTGGAGCAGCTTTCAATAGAATTAGTGGAACAGAAATATTGAGAAATATCTTCAAGATAAAGAGTAGGTTTGTATAACAACATGGCAACCTCATAATTGTGAAAGAGGAGACCACTAGAAAGTAGGAGAAGAGCCTGTGGTTATAGAAAATAGGTTCTGGGAACAGAATGGACCCCACAAACCCATGTGTAGAGTAGTTGAGAGTACTAAAGAATAGTGGGACTTATCCTCAAATCAGGTAAAAGAAGTATTTGCTCTCAAGCTAAAGAGAGAAGGAATGTTGTCTTCTAACTCAAACAGATATTCTGCATGTGGGATTAAAAAAAAGAAAATATAAAACTAAAGAGCTATGAATGCTAGAAATATATATCAACAACCACACACTAACAGTTCAAAAAAGAAAGAGAAGAAAAGACTAAAAGAAGAAACTATTTGGAAAAAAAAAAAAAGACCCAGTTTATCCCAGAATTAAAAAGTATAAAATTTTTTTATTTAAAGAGTTCATTGAGTTAACAAAAAGGAGATAGAACACAAAATATAAATGCACAGGATAACATAGGATAGATAAATGATGATGGATAGATATAGACATATGCTTAGACAGACTGATAATTATGAGATTTGAGAACATTAAAGATGAAATAAGTTGAAAAAATCTTGAAGTCCCTTGAAAGGAAGAGCATAGTACTAAATGGAATAAGAATCAGAAGAGTATCAATGTTCTTTTTAAAGCAACTCAGGATCCAAGAAAATGATATTATTTTTGAAATCTTGAAGGAAAATAATTTTTTAGACATTCAAGGTCCAAAAGTTTTACCACACAAGGAACCTTAAATAAGTATTCCTAGAGGAAATATCCAGAAAAAAGGTAAAATAAATCCTGGAGGATTCTATAGGTATATGGGAAGAAATGCTGTAAAACTGACTTATAAAGAAAGCTGTTATCTAAATGAACAAGGAACAAAAGAAAACAAACAAAAGAACATAACTATAAGCAACTCAGAATAAAAATTCTAGTTTCTGTTGTAGCCTAATTGATACATAAGATATTTCAAACACCTATCTCAGTTATTGATGTCTCAAATAGGAAAATGTATAAAGATATTTCACACGTTCTAGTGGACATATACAAAACCCTGCAGCTAAAAATTATGGAATATACAAGTTTTTAATTACACGGAATTTTCCTCTTCATTAACTACAGTCTAAGCACAAAGCAGTCAGAACAAACTTCAAAAAATGATTATCATGCATTCTGTGTTTCAGACTTCAGGGCAATTAAGTTAGAAGTCAGCAGCATAGATAACATAGAAATATACACTAGAAAAGTTACATGTTCTAAACATATAATGAATCAAGAATGGAATCAAAACTCATTTTAGGAATTATTTACACACAAATGATCTTGAAAATATACCGTATCAACACTTGTGTATTGAAGCAAAGCCACACTCACATGGAAATTTAGAACCTTAAATTCATTCATTCAAAAAGAAGAAAAACTGAAAGTGAGCTAAGAGTCAAACAAAGGTATCTAATAGAAATTAGAAGTTTCCATAAAGTAAGCACAAATCAAGAAGCAGAAAAGAAATAAAATGCTAATATCAAAAATTAATAAATTATAAGCTATGAGGCAATGGAGAGGATAAAAAATATCAAATCTGCTTCTTTAGTATCCAATAGAATAAACAGAACAAAACTAACATTTTTTAAAAGTAAGAGCCAAAATACTTATTATTTTCAGGTGGCGTATTTCTTTGCATTAAAAACTCAAGTGACTCAACTAAAAAATTATATTTAATGTGAGTTTAATGAAGTGGTCCTTTGCAAAATAATATAGCAAAATTATAAGTTTTATCAGTATACCAAAAACAACCTGCTTTTTTAATCTTACAAAATATCTAGAAATAAGTTCACAATGTTTAATTTGATGCAATTCTAATCAGTAAAATTCTGTACAATTAAATCCTATAAAAGATGAGTAATAAGTGGCTTTTTTTGTCTGGCTTCTTTCACTTAGCATAATATACACTTTGTATGATTTCTAGTGTGAAATGTGTTAAGGTGTATTTTATGGACTAGAATATGGCCTATTTTCATGAATATTAAGCTTGTGAGCTTAAGAAAAAATATTTGATTATTGTTTGATAACATATTCTATAAATGTCAATCAGATTGAGTTGATAGATAGTACTATTCAAGTCATCGATATGCAGATTTTCTTCCTGCTTAATCTATCAATTATTGATAGAGAGGCATTGAGGTCTCTAACTGAAATAAGAAATTTGAATGTTTCTGCTTTCAGTTCTATCAGTTTTACCAATCTGTATTATAATACTATGTCTTTAGGTGCATAAACATTTAGGAGATAATTAGGTTCAAAGGAAGAAATTAGAGCCTTGTGCTCTGGATCTCAATCTCTCTCTCTCTCTCTCTCTCTCTCTCTCTCTCTCTTTCTCTCCAACTCCCCCTACCCTCTCTCTCTCTTTTCCCTTTCCCTCCCTTTCTCCGTCATGTGTGGACACAGTGAGAAGGTGGCTATCTGCAAACAAAGAAAAGAGCTTTCACCAGCAATCGAATGTGCTGGCTCCTAGACTTGTGATAATTAAATGTCTGTTATTTAAGCCACTCAGTCTAGGATATTTGGTATAGTAACCTGGGCAGACTAATACAGTTGACTCTTATCTTTATTAATTGGTGTATATGGACTGTTCATATTTAAAATGATGATTGATATAGTTGAATTAATATCTACCATGTTTGAAAGTGGTTTCTATTCATTGCATTTGTTCTTCATTTCTTTCCTCAGACTTCATTTTCTACCTTCTCTAATTTTAATAGATCATTTATATGATTTTATCTCCTTAGCATATCAATTAGACCTTCATATTAATTTTTTAGTGTTTATCCTAGAGTTTATGATATACCTTTTTAACTATAATTCCACCTTCAAAAAACACTAATCACTAAATGTAGAGCAAGTACCTTGTAATGGAGCATTCCCAATTCCTCTTTTCTATCCTATGTGGTATCCCTGTCGTTCATTTCATTGATGCACATGTTATAATTACACAAAACACTATAAGTATTATTTCTTTAAGCAAGCAGTTATCTTAAATCAATTTAAGAACAAGAAAATTAAAAGATTTACTTTACTTTTGTTTATTTATTCTCTGATGCTCTTCCTGCCTTTACATAGATCCAAGTTTCTAATCTGTGTTATTTTTCTTATATCTGAAGACTTTTTTTTTTTTTTTAACAGTTCTTGCAGGACAAGTAGGCGGGCAATAAATTTCCTCATGCCTTTTTTTTTTTTTTTCCTTTTGTTTGCCTCCTTGTCATTGGCTGCATAATTGTGTTGGATATAGAATTCTAGAGTTGAAAGTGTTATTCTTTCAATACTTTAAATATCCTACTCGACTATTTCCAGAACATTAACTACATATTCTTGCACATGGTCTAATTTTTCCTTAAAGTATCAGTTATAGTTACTTTAAATTTCCTCACTGATAATTCCATCTGCATAATATCTAAGTCATTTTCTGATGGCGGTTTTGTCTCTTCAGAGTGAGATTTTCCTTGGCTTTTAACACGTTTTGTAATTTTTGTTAAAAGCTGGGCAGATTGTATTAGGTAATTAGGTAACAGAAACTGAGATAAATAGGCCTTTAGTGTGAGGCTTTGTGCTAGCATTGCTAGAAGTTAGACTTTGTTTAACTTTTTGATGTTGCTGTTGTTGTTATAGGTACCAGAAGCTTCAAATTCCTCTAATGCTGTCATCTTTTTCTCTAATATTGTTTTTGGGATTCCCTAAGAACAGCTCCTTACAGCCAGGCTGTAGCTTGCAGATCTTTCAGCTATAATCCAGTTATAATACTGGAGCCCTGGTGGTGTGGTGGTGTGAAATTGTCTATATTCCTCCAACTAAATTGCAGTCTTTCAGTGGGCTTATGTCTCAGCAATGGAACAATCACAAATGTTTCTCTATTGGTATGATATTGTACTCCCTCCCCCACACTCCCTTCCTTGGCTGAAGAATTTCAATCTATTTCCATGAAGCACTGTCTCTTATTAACTATTTTTCCCCCTAAAGTGAGGTAGGAAAACCAGAAATCTCTCCCTGAAATGTGGAGGATTTTCTTTCCTGAGCTATGATAAGATGTCTGGACTGAGTTTTGTCAAAGTCCTTTAATCTGGAGAGTAGGCCTTTGTTATAAAGGGCATTCTAGCTACTAGAAAAAGGACTTTTTTCCCTGCTAGAGTCATGTAGTGCTCTTTCTCAGATCCTCACATAAATAACTTGGTAGTGGAGAAAAGCCCATGAAAGTTTCCAGACCATCCTAAGACTTTAGCTCCTAAGAGAGTCTCAGTCTCATACTAATCCACACTCAGCCTCCTTAAGTACTCCAAGCAGTTAATGGCCCCGGTAATTTCTAATCTACATATGCAGATCTTAGCTGTTCTCTCTTTCTTTCTCTGGATGTACCTGTCTCTCTACATTTCAGAGGACCATGACCTGTGACCTCAGTTCTCAGAGGGTCTAAGAATAGTTCTTATTTTCAGTTTGTTTACCTTTTACTTGTTGTAAGATGGAGTGACAATTTCCAAGCTTTTTCCCTGCCAGAGCTAAGGCCCAGTTGTGAGCTTTTAAGAATTTTGTTTATTTTTTTAGGAAATTCTCTTACTTTGTAAATAAGTTTTAAAAATCATACATGAAGAATGAAATTGGTGCTTAAGGAGGTAAGTATCAGATATCTGGAAAATGTATGGACACACATACGTGTTTGTTCTCTAACAATGCAAAAGTGAAAAAGAATGTGTTTAAAAATATAGAGATTTCAAGAATATAGCAGATTATGTTTTCCAAAATTATTAATTGCTTTCAGTCTTGGAAGAATCAATTCAATTACAGAATGCTCCTCTTATTCCTATTATTAATCAACCCAGTCTGATACATATGATAGTTCATATGTAAGTCTATCTACTCCATGAGATAGTGTGAAAGTGTATCTTGGTATTTCCTAGAGTTGCAAACACAGAGCTTTGCATATAATAGGCACTTAACGAATGTTTTAAAAATTGAAGCCAAAGACAAAACTTCATCATTTTGCTTTCCAAATAAGTAATATAATTTTACAAAGCATAAAATAACTTGTAATTTTTAATCCCAAATTTCCTGTTCTTAGTAGGTAGGATAAGCTCTATAAATGATTTATGGGCTCATTAGACTGATTATCAGAAATACCTAAAAATTTGACCCCAATTTTGGTTCCACAATACCGAGGTTTAATACTTGAAAAAAATGAGTTTAATGGACTTACAGTTGCATGTGACTGGGGAAGCCTCACAATCATGGCGGAAGGTGAAAGGTACTTCTTAAATGGCCATGGCAAGAGAGAATGAGAGAGAAGCAAAAGTGAAAACCCCTTATAAAACCATCAGATCTCATGAGACTTATTCACTACCATGAGAACAGTATGGGGGAACCAATTATCTCCCACCAAGTCCCTCCCACAACAAGTGGGAATTATGGGAGTATAATTCAAGATGAGATTTGGGCGGGGACACAGAGCCAAACCATATCAGTAGTTATACTGTCCTTTCAGGTTCAGAGAAAGGGATTATGGAATCTACCTCTTGATGGAGGAGTGACAAGGTCACAAAGTAAAAACAGCATGGCTGATGGGAGATAATTTATGCCATTTTTGGAAAACCCAATTTGAGAAAACTGTCCTCTGGCCACAAAAAGTCACATTATTGTCAAGTATAAAATGTACATATTCCCCTTCCTCTACAAATTCCCTGAGCCTCATCCTTTATAATGTCACTTAGAAGTCCAAGACATGTCACCTAAATCATATTTAGGTGTAAAAGAAGCTCTATAGATGAGGCTACTCAAGCATAACACTTTGAGTAACTTTCCTCTCAATTGGAAGACATGTGAACTAAAATGACAACTTCTCCCCCAGTGCCTCCAACATGCAATGGTGAAAGAAGCATAGATTAAATGCTATAGCCAGTCGCATTCAAAAAGGAAAAAACCTGAGTTACATAAAAGTCATTATTTCATAGCAATTCAGACATGTTGGGTATAAGTTGAAAATTTCTTAATCAGTTGTTTACTGGCTGGCAGGTGTTCTCCCGTGGCCTTCACACTGTCTTTGGGGCTCTTGAGTTAGCCTTTCTTTTCCACAAAAGCACCTCTGTTTGTAGCTAAGTAATTACCTTAACCTGCTTTTTGCCTATGTAAGTTTGGGGCATCCAAAACACCTGTTTTCTTTTTTTATTTTTTTTTCTATTTCTTTTAGTTTATGACGATACAATCCATTTATAAACTTTGTGAGTTTTCTGTGAATCAATTTATAATTTAGTCCTTCAAATAAAACTAATGTCTACAAATCACTTAAATATAAGACCTTATCTACCATAGTCTCCCTTAAACCTTCTGGAAGGTTATATCTTTAAGATACTTAGAAGCCTTATTATCTAACAGAGCGCTTACCACGAGCAAGATATTTATTGAAGGAATGTATGGATGAGTTAATTAATATAGTTGTCAAGTTTGTGTATTAAAAATTGGGGTGGGGACTTAGAAAATAATTTTCAAGAAAGAGAGAACATCTTTTTCTATATAAAAACATGAGTTGTCAACCAGAAGTTCAGAAACTGTTAGATTATGAAATTTATAGTAAGAGGAATATTCACCTCATTTTCCTACAAACTATATTTATTTGTAGACATTTATGAGTAAAAAAAAATACGTCCTCTATAAAAACAAACAAACAAAAATTTAAACTATCTTATGTCTACAACCAAGCATAACTCTAGAATGTCCCGGGCTGACAGAAGGTAGTCTCACATGATTTAAGGGTATTTCCTCTTAACCTTTGTTATGACTTACTGGCATGTCAAACTAAGAGCTAAATAAATTCTTATTTTTCCTCATCATCCATTCTTTTTTAGCTTTTGGGCAAAGCTATGTGTGTCCAATAATCTTACAGATTGCCTTAGTTTGCTCAGGCTGCCATAACAGAATACCAGGTGTCTCAGAAATTTATTTCCCACAGTTCTGGAGACTCAGAAGTCCAAGATCAAGATGCTGGCAAGAACATTTTCATTCTAAGGTCTCTTCTTTTGGCTTGTAGATGTTGCTCACATCACATCTATGTGCACCCACAGGGAAACTGATCAAGTTTTCTGATGTCTCTTCTTATAAGTGCACTAGTCTTATCATGAAGGCCCCACCTTCTTGACTTCATCTAGCCCTGAGTACTTCCCAATGACCACTTCTCCAAATACCATCACATTGGGGATTAGAGTTTCCACATGTGAGTTTGGGAGGACACAAATATTCAGTCTATAATGTTCTGTCACTGGGTGCCCCAAATTCATATTTTTCTAACATGCAAAATGCATTTATTCCATTCCAAAAGACCCTAAATTCTCACTTTATTCCAGCATCAATTCTAATGTCCAAAGTCTCATCCACCTATCGTCTAAATCAGATATTGGTGAGACTCAAGTTGTGATTCATTCTGAGACAAAATTTCCCTCCAGCTTTGACCCTGTAAAACCAGATGAGGTGTGTGTTTCTAAAATACCACAGTGGGGTACAAATAGATAGACACTCCCATTCCAAATGGAAGAAATAGAAAAGAAGGAAGGGATGATGGGTTTCAAGCAAATTCAAAGCATAGCAAGGCAAATTCTATTAGGTCTTAAGGCGCAAGAATCATACACTTTGGCTTGTTGCACTACCTTCTGGGTCCACTGAGGTGGCGGTACCATTTTCTGAACACTCTGGGGCAGCAGGTCCACTCCAATGGCTTTATAAGATGTGGGTCCCACCCCTGTGGCTCTAGGCAGCCCTGCCACCAAGGCATTGCTTGGTCAGAGGCTCTTTGGTTTTTTGAAACTGAGGTAAAACCCTACCATTTGAAACCAAGGAGGCAGTCCTGATGACCTCTGGATCACCTTGAGGATTATCCTTCCCTTTTCTTGAAAGCTGGTGCATATTTGCAGCCAAATATTGTCTGATCCTATAAGATCTAAGAAGTGTGACAGTGTTCCATCATTTCATCTCATTTTTTAAAACATGCCACTTGTTTCATAATCAAAAAGAGTGTGTGTTAAAAGGTTTAGATTTTCTGCTAATCTGAGATCCACCGGATCAGAATAGATGACAATGTTTCATTATCCAAGAAATAAGCATTTTCACCTAATTTCCAGTTGAGTCTTTCTTATACTAAATTTTGTGAACCACAACTTAGATTTTAGAAATAAATGTAACCAAATGATTTTTATTATAATTTTAAAAATATATATATGTATCTCTAAAAACATGCATTCATTTTAAATTCTGTATGAACTAAAGACATCTTCATTGCTAAATGCAGCAGCTTCATAATGTGCCTGATTTTGTTTTGGTTCTCAATGGTCTCTTTTCTCTCATTTTGTGTTATTGGTTACCTAAGTTACTTTTTTATTTTTTGAGACAGAGTCTCGCTCTGTTGCCCAGGCTGGAGTGCAGTGACACAATCTCAGCTCACTGCAACCTCTGCCTCCTGGGGTCAAGTAATTCTCTTACCCTAGCCTTCTGAGTAGTTGGGACTATAGGCACGCACCACAATGTCTGGCTAATTTTTTGCATTTTTTGTGAGGACAGCATTTTGTCATGTTGCCCAGGCTGGTCTTGAACTCCTTGTTTTTTATATCAAAAGTATACTTGCTTTTTAACATATTTTGTGAGCTATTTTCCCTATAATGCACATATTTTTACAAATGCAATTATGTTACTTGAGTATATACAGGAACTTCAGAAAGTAAATAGTAACAGGAAGAAAACAGTGAAAGTGTTTCAACCTATCATTGAAAATTACATTAATGTGTTTTATTATAACATATCCAGATGACATGTTATATAATACTGTACCTTACTCACCAATATTTTATCAACATCACTTAATTTTATAAGCCATGCTCTTTAAAATGTGTCATTGGCTTTAAAAATGTATAAAATTCTCTTCTTTATTAATGGCCTTTAGATATTGTTAGATTTAACAAATTATGTTTTCTAATATCACCACTTACACTTTTTAAATTAAAAAATAAAATACCACTAAAACTTTCAAATTCAGTTTTTTTTCTTCTACTAAAATAGAGCAGACACTTTTAGGTTTCTGACTCAATAGCCATCCTATCTCCTTCCTCTTACCTAACAAAATTCATAGAGCCACCATTCTCTGTAATGGTGATGGGTCAGGGGAAATGGATCCCATCTTGGGGATTCTATGTTGTCTCAGTTAATCATAAAAATTCCACTGTCTTTGCTAGTAATTGGTCTAGAAATAAGCATGTGACCCAAAATCAACTAATTAGGCATTCAGGCTAATCTTCACTAGGTCATCCAGGAAAGCGACACAGGAAGATCTGGCCTCTTCTTTAGGACATTGGTGTGGTTGGATGAAATATCTTGAAGTGTTATGACAGTTTATACCTGAGTCTCAAAGTCATAGCATGGAGTAAGGCATATCCAAGAGAATCTGGAACCGCCCCCTCTACCTCTATACTCAGCATAAGACACGATAAGCCAGGTTTCTTTAGTTATGACTTTAACAAACTCATACCCTGGATGAAGAAATGGCTTGAGACTACTTTAAGCATATAAATTGTGGATCCAAGGTAGATAAAAGCGTGGACTACAAAAAAAATTGGTTAAAAAATGAATCCTTAAATATATTTGTGTTTAAATAATTATTGATGAATAATATTTTTTAAAAGTCACTGTAAAACAAAATTCTGTGTGACCAAAATACATAGTATGGAAAATGGGATAGAAAGAAAAATTAATGTATATGTAATTTTTTATATCTTTTGTCTTTATTAAAGTCTTATGAACATCATCTGAATATACCCTGTGGAGTCTTGGGAATGCTTTTAATTGTCTGATCCTATGGAATTGCTGCAGGTGGCCACACATTTTCAAATCTAGATCAAATAGGTGATTTCACAAAAAAGTAAAATTTACCAAAATTACTAAAGAAGAGAGAATATATCTAAACCATCGACTTCCTTAAAAACAATCAGATGACAATTGTGCAAGATTTAAATACGTTCAGATGAGATTCCATCACTTTCAGAGATCAGGAACTTCACCTAAAACAAATTCTTCCTTGCATCTAGCTTAATTCTTATCTAAATACTGCAGGTCACAATCATTATGTTTCACAGCAAAATAAAAAGAGGCTAAAATTATATTGGAGACAATGTTTAACTTTTAAAAACAGTTAATTGTGCAGCAAGCAAACAAAAATAGAAACCCAGGAGGTTAGTGATTTTTTAAAGCAAACTATGCATAAAAAAAAATAATACTGGGTTTTAAATACAAAAGAAATGTCTGGTTCCTTGGGTAGAAATCACTCCCGGACAGATTCTTTTTGTACTGCTTACAGCTTACCGATATGGAGAATGCCTTAGTAGACTTGGAGGACTAAAAATTTTGGTAATTTTTTAAAGATATAATCATACTCATGTCTCAGAGTAAATAAAAGCACCTTGAAAAACATTGTTTTTCATCAGTAATCTTATAATCCAGATATTTCACTCCACAGACTGTGCTGATATTAAATGTTGCAATGGGTATGAGATCAAATAAGGATCTTTGCTAAAACAGCTAAAAATAAGGTAAGATAATGGAAAGGCAAAATTAATAGTGGATAGGCTTAGTCACCTTTCAAAATCTTGACACAGCAGAAATATATTTGCATTATTTCCATACCTCACTTCTCTGCCGCTCCTCCCTGCCATTTTCTGGTACTTAACATAACCTTCATCTTTTAAATACTGGTTTCAAAGCCATCCCTGCACTTACAAATAGCATGAAATAATATACTGGATTATAAAAGAAAGAAAAAAAATCAATAAGAGGAGGGCAAAACAAAGAGAGCAATCAACAAAACAGGAATCCTTTGAAGCATTGTTGAAAGGTGCAACCCATGGAGAAACAAACATTTCAGAAAACCATGATTTAAATGCCTAGAAATCTTTTATAAGGATGGGAGAGACTCCAGGGCTTCCAATCTCAGAGTGTATAAAATGGATCTAAGAAAAGAGTTACTGAGATATCTATCATGGCAATTAATATAGGAATGATATTTGAAGTAGCTAGGCCAGGTGGCATTTGTCCCTTTCTACATGTGCTAGCAGCAGGCTGCAGTACCCTGTGCATATAGGTTAAACAAGAGACAGTGAGGATAAAGAGGCAGGGTCACATCTGTGGTAACTATTGACCACAGAAAGATAGGAAGTCTACACACACACTTTTGTAAGCTGGTGGCCTGCCACTGACAACTGACAGAAACACATTGCTGAAAATAGTACAGCTAGATCTACTAGGAATCAGAAATCAAACTCGACAGATAGTCAAGTATTCTGCAACCATTAACATGAAGTGGAAGGACCAAGCTCAACAAAGCATTTTTAATCCCCAGAGAAAAATAAATACTATGGTGAAATTTCAAAATAAGAAAGATAAAAGGAACCCCCAAAACAATTTCAGAAAATAAATTTTAAAAATCAGATGAGCATCAAATTTTTTTATTATCAACACTGGATGCTAGAATGCAGTAGAGCAGCATCTTCAAAACGCTAACCAAAAACAGTGATCCTAGAGTAAAAAGACTATACCCATGTCAGCATACAAGTGAGAGGGAAAAATAAGAACACTTTAGAATATGCAAGGATTTAGAAAGTTTAACAAACTCACACTCTGGATGAAGAAATTACTTGCTATGTATAAGCATATGAATTATAGATCCAAGGTAGATAAAAAGCATGGAATATAAGAAATATTGGTTAAAAATGAATCTTCCAATATATTTATATTTAAATAATTATTAATGAACAATATGAAAAAGTAGTCACTGGGAAATAAAATTTCACGTGACCAAAATTAGTAGTATGGCAAATGGGATGGAAAGAAAAGTTAATGTATATGAAAATTTTTCATATCCTTTGTCTTTACTAAAGTCTTATCTGAATATACTTTGTACAGTCTTGAGAGTACTTTTAATTGTTTGATTAAATTATCTGGAATTGCTGCAGGTGCCCACACATTTTCAAATCTAGATCACACAGGTGATTTAACAGAAAAGCAAAATTTACCAAAATTACAAAAAAAAAAAAAAAAAAAAAAAAAGGGAATCAAACACAGCATACCTGGAGGAAAATGAAGATATATATTAGACATTAATCTCTAATATAGGAATTAGGCTAAGTGCATTATATCAGTGATATGTAACAGACATATTATTTTGTTATATTAACCACTTCAGAAAATAAGCAGTAAAAAGATAAAAAGCATTCCAACACAATCTCTAAACCTTACTTTATCACAATTCCTAAAGAAGACAAGCATAGCACAAAAAATAAATATTCAAATTGCTCTTCGTTCTAAATGCAAATATAAAAGTTTTAAAATATTAGAGGTCATGATCAATCAATGAAAAAGAGTGTCAAGACTAGTTTAGCATAAAAAAAAGTAATTCATTACATTGAGATTAAAAGGAAAAACCCTTTGTTTTATTTTTTTTCTTTTGTTTTTCCTTAGTCTCGCGGGTAGCTGGGACTACAGATGGGCACCACGATGCCCTGATAGTTTTTCTGTTTTGTTTTGTTTTGTGGTGTTTGTTTGTTTGTAGAGATGGATTTTGCCGTGATGGCCAGGCTGGTCTCAAACTCCTGGACTCAAGCAATCTGCTCACCTCTGCCTCCCAAACTGCTGGAATTATAGGTGTGAGCACCATGTTATCTTAATAAATGTAGAATATTGGCTTACTAGAAACATTGTAATTAAACAGGAAAAAAGACAATATCATTATTAAGAAGAGAAAAAAATGCTGTTATATATGATAAGCGCTGTTATAGTCAACATTTTCTATTTACATTTAATATGGTAAATAAAATTTTAAAAGTATAAAATATAAGAAGTATGCATATCGGGAAAGATAAGAATATCACTATTTTAAATGCTACTAAATGTTTCCTTAAAATCCCCAGAAATAAACTGAATACAGTTTAAGACAAAAGAGAGATTGGATATAGTTGTGAAAGGGTAAACCATTTAGAATGTAGCATTGTGAAAGTGGCTATCCACTTACAGAAAAATATATCGTTAACAAAGTTAAATATGTGACAAACCTAAACACATATTTGCAAAATGTTTAGCATTAAATAAAAAAGCACCTAAAGCCAATTTTTAAAATAGGGAAAAAGAGGTAGCAGAAGAAAATAATTAAGGGCTACGACTAGGTAGTTCATACAGAATTTAAAACAGCCAACAAATATGTAAAAAGAGTGATAATTGTAACTTCATTTGTTATCTCAAAGTTTCCAGAGAAACTCATTAAACTGAGACAAAACAAGGGGTATTAGATATCACTCATTCTGAGTAGAATTGCTATGAAGAGATTTGCAAAGGTGCCAGCCAAAAATGTGTTTTGCTAACGGTAACCGAGCACCAATCACCAGTCTGGATGAGAGGTGAAGTTTGAAGCTTCCTTAGGGAAAATTTCTCAGGAGAGAGTTGCTAGCGTGGCCTGGGTCGCCTTCTGAGCGAGGCTCAGAGCCTTCCTCATATCACACCAGGGTTTCTAGTTGGATATATGTGGACCATGGGGAAGATAATCAGACTGGTATTGTCTTAAAAGGGAATCTGTATGTTTGCAGTTAGGATGCATTATCCTGTACATTGCTCTCAGCAAAAATAACTATAAAAAAAAATAAAATACAAAACCTACTGATTGAAGGCATCAGAGAAATATAAAGGCAGCATAAATGTGAGGGGAGAAGACACTAGACAGTAGAAAATTTTTGCAGCACTTTTAGGGATATTGCAAAGCAAAAAAAAAAAAAAAAAGCCAACAAAAACAACAAATAAAAAATAAAGCTCAGAGATACCAACAAGTTGTGATTCGTGAGTCCATAATCCAGGAGTGAAGAGAAATGCAGTGAAGGAAACTCAACAGTCTGATGCCCTATTCTCATCACAGCACCACTGATTCTTAGGCAGCTCAGCCTAAGAGGCAGAGATGTTGGCCAAACCAAAGCTACTAAGAGGCTGTAAAGGCAAGCAAATTTATCTATAGATTGATCTATAGGAGAAACAAAAATGGAATACAGATCCACCAAACTGGACAGATTCTTGTGAAATCTTAGGTTTTCAGTTGAGATAACTTAAAGACTACTCTCTAAGAGTAAAAGCAATTTAGAAATAGAAAAATTTATAGACTAAAAACTAATTACAAATGAACTTCATCCTGCTTCTCTTGAGATCTGATCTGATTCTACTTTAGCTACCTAGGAGAAAATAAGTAAAATCTTTTTTGAGGGAATATAGCATAATTTAGATTCCTTATAGTCATTAATTTTTAATGCCCGACAGTCATTCAAAAAATAGTATATAAGTGTATTTAAAGGCAGTCTGAGACAGTATCAGATAAAGGAAAAGGTCTTCAGGTGATTCATATAGTTCAATTATTAGATATGGACTTTCAGAATCATTAATATGTTCAAGAAAAGATATGGCAATATAGAGAATTTCTGAAGAAAAATGAAAACTATAAGACAGAATTAAAATTACATCTTAAGTGAAAAAAGAGTGAAATTACAAATACAACAACGAGATTCATTAACCTCTATAAAGAGTTATTAATGCTCTGGAAGAACCATAGAAAACAGCCAGACTAAAGCATTAAAATCATATGATACAACACAAAAAGATCAAACATGGAATAAGGACAAACGAGAGAGAACAGCTCAGGAGTAACACTGAAAAATATCACAGCTAAAAATTTGCATTATTGGTGAAAGATATGAAGCCACAGATTCAGGAAGCCTCATGTACTCTAAGAAGAATACAAAGAAAATTGTACTACGTACATTATTGCAAAACTATACAAATCCAAAGAAAAAATAGGATGAAAAAAATTTTACCTTAAGAGAAGCAATATTCAACTGTGAATTGACTTCTTCAAAGAAATGATAGAAGCTAGAAAACAAAAATCACTTGCTAAAGGCTGAATGGGAGGCAAATAAAAACAATTTCAGACAGGAAATCAAACTAAAAAGAAGAAGAAAGGATGAAAAAAAATTATTGAGACTAAAGAAATGTGATGCTTGGAAGAGCATGGAAATTCAGGAAGAATGCCATAACTATATAATAAACATGATAACTAAGTGGGTAACTAAAAGGAAATATTGATTCTATAAAATAATAATATACCAAGAGATTTAAAATACGAGTAAAAAATACGAAAACCACATTGAGAGTGGGGAAGACAGTGGAATGAAAAATTGAGTATACAAGCTGTGCCGTCTTCATCTGGGAAATGTGCAGCTGGGAAAGGGGAAGAGTTTTAAATTGAACAGTGAGCACTAGTGTTGATCTTACAAAGAGTTTCTGAAACTACTGAGATGAGAATGTCCTGAAGACTGAAATAACCAAGAAAATCCATGGAGTCGGCCCCTCATTTCATCCAGGGGCAGAAAAGGACAAATCCAAGGGGATGATGTTGAGTGGTTTGGCCGAGAACCAAACAACTTTAGGGGTTGGTTCCTGCATTACATCATCTTAACTGAAGTTCATTCCATTAAGTTTTTATATGAGAAAAAAATGAGGTAGCATAGGAAGTAATCAGGAAAATGTAAATTAATGTATTGACATCATTTTTTACAGGTTAGATTGGCAAAATTTAAGAGACTGATAAAAATCCATTTTTGTAAAAATGAAGGGAAGTTAGAACTTGTCCACAATGTTGATAAGAATGTCAAGAAATAGTTTTGGAAGGTAATCATATATATATACATACGTACATATAGATACAAGACTATAAACAGAGATATGCAACATTTCAAAATAAGTTTTTCTAACTTAAAAATAAAAAACAAGTTTAGAATAATATAAGAATATAAGCTCCATGAAATCAAAAGCAATCTAAAGAAGGGTTTGGAACATGACAGTCATTCTATAAATATTTGTTGAATGAATAAGTTTCTATTTATGTACAAAATGGAGGAAAATAAAGATATATTTAAATATTTAATTTTGTATAATTATGTATTGTGTGAATTTTTGAAAGAAAAAATTTAATCACTCAGCACTTAAAGTAAAATAAAATAAATTGTAAGTTAAAAGTACATGCTTTATATATACTAGTTCTAACATTCTGCAGGGTGAACAAATCTACCAACCTACTAATCTGCTAACATCTCTGGACATCTTTTAAATGAAGATAATAAAATACAACTAATGAGATTTTTGTGAAAATAACAAGTGAATACCAATTAGCCAGCTGCTTGACACATTATACAGAGTCATTAAATGGTGGCAGGATATTATTTATCACTCTCCTAACCTCCAATGTAACCCAATGTCCTTTGCTGACCTTTTTTTAATCCAAGTTTCTCCAAGATGGAACCTCATCCAGGACTGACATAATGAGCTATGCCATCACTTTAGAATATCTCCCTATTCAGTGAACCTATTTATTAATGACTTTTTTTAAGGAGAAGGAAAAAAAGACTTAGCTGTTTATCTCAAGCCATACAACAAAATATATTTAAAGATCAAAGGTTAAATATTCAAATAACAAAAACAGAGAAAAATATGGGCAATATTAATATGAACTTCGGATGCATAAAGATTTTTTAAGCTTAACCAAAATTGAATAAATAACAAGGAAAACAAGTAATAGAATTGACTATACAAAAATAGAAACCTATTAAAGACATTAGGCCTAAAAAGCTTTCAACAAAGATGCCAAACACAAATTTAATGCACTAATTTTTAAATGGCCCTGCGTATCTATCATAAAACATAAAGAAGCCCTCGAAGACGTTTGGACAAAAGACAAAGCACATAATTTACCCTCTCCTCAAATTCAGTCTTATACTTAGTTTATAAAAAGTATTATTGATACTTTTTAATATTAAAGTAATTTTATGTATTGTTATTTTCCCATTCATCCCTGAAGCTAAGCTGTCACGAAACAACCCCCACCAGGTGTCACAGCATCCCCTGAGTTGTGTGCAGTTGTTATACCCTTCCCCATGGGACTAAGCAGTGAGGGAGTCACTCCACCTACCCACCACAGAACCTGCTCCCTTGGCCAGAGCTGAAACTGGCACTTCCATCTGGGAAAACAGTGCCTTTTCAGAGGCTCATTCCACTCCTAACAGTCACCACTACAGCACTCTAGACCTGGAGACCAGCACTAAAGCAGCACATACCCTTCTAGGGAAACAGTGCTGAGGGGGAGCTGTGCCATCCACCTCTCCCAGTCAGTTGCTGCACCCTGCCCCTCGGGCCCTGAGCTGAAGCTGCACACTCTCTACTACAGAAATGGTGCTTTGGTGGAGTTGCCACACACTGCCTCTCAAGAAAACAGTGCCTTGGCAGATTTACTCCAAAAATCCCTCTCAGTCACTGCTGTCCCCTGCCCCATGGTACTCACATTGAAGCTGCACAGTCCCTCCCAAAGAAATAGTGCTTTGGTGCAACTACTCCATAAACCCCTCTCTGTCACTGCTGCATCCTGTCCCCCTGTGCCAGAGCCGAAGCAATGCAGGACACCCCGGGGAAATAGTGCCTTGGCCGTCCAGAGCAGTCATGCCCATCTGTGCCCCAGCTAAAGCAGAATCTTGCTTCCTGAGAAAATGGTACTTTTGCTGCTGCTCAGAGCAGCCACATATCTTTGAGGCTAAGTTGGAGCAGTTCACTAACTCCCAGTAAATGGCATCTTGGCTGCACAGAGGTGTCACACACTCTAATACCTAAGCTGAAGCAGCACCCTGCAACCCAGGAAAACCACACCTGGGCCATCCAGAAAAGTCATGCCCCCCACACCTGAGAGGAAGTGGGACAGCAACCCTTAGGAATCAGTGCCTTGGCTGAGTGAGCAGCTATTCATCCCAGGGCTGAGCTGACCTACTACCACGAATCACGGGGAAACAGGAGAGTGGTATGAGGCATTCTCCCCCACAGGCCAAACAACTCTGATACCTTATTTCTCTGGACCTGGACAAGTAACTTAGATTCGGAGTTGCTGATACACCCCTTTCCCTGGGTAGTGGAGTCACTGTTGTGCTGCTTCCTGACCCCAAGGGCTCAAACAACAGCTATGTTCTGCAATTCTGAGGTCTTTGCTGCTGCTGAGCTTGGCCTCACAGAGTCTAAGATACTGCTAAGCCCTGCCATTTCAAAGTCTAAAATCACTCCTACATGGAGTCTCATTCCCTGGGACTCCAGTGCCACTGAGCCCTGTTACTCAGGTTCTTGAATTACAGTCATACACTGCCTCCCAGGCCCAAACCTTCAGAGCACCTTTTCTTCTCCAGAATTGGGCCAGTGCTATACTCTGACCCCAGGGGTAGAATCACCACTGCAATGCAGCCTCTCGGGCCCAAACTGCTAGGGCATACCCCAGAGTCACAGATCTTGACTCTGTGGGCAACACAAATCCAACCTAGCCACAGAAAGCAAACCTGAACCTTAATTCCCAGTGTTACAATAGTATCACAAGACTTTGAGGCTAGGACCTTGACCCCACAGCTGCTCTGAACACCTACACCTGGAATTCAGCACTGCTGCAGCTGCTTGTAGGCCATGTCAGACCTGATAGCAAGAGCCAGCCCTTTGGTTAAGTCTCCCCATTGTGTGGAAAACAAGAATAGGAGGACCCCAAGATATCCCTTTTCTACCAGGAAAATCAACAACCTACATCACGGCCATTGTTGCCACAAATGTCTACATTCCAGGTCACTAGGGGTGCCCACAATTATTTGCTGACATTAACAGCTTAATGGATTTAAAATATAGCCCAACTGTACGCTGCCTACAAAAAAACTCGCTTCATCTGTAAAGACACATATAGACTTAAAATGAAGGGATGTGAAAAGATTCCACACAATGGAAACCAGAGTGAGTAGAAGTTGTTATACTTATATTAGGTAAAATAGACTTTAACTGAAAAATAGTAAAAAGAGACAAAGAAGGTAATTATATATGAATAAATAGATCAATTCAGCAAGAGAATATAACAACCTATAAGCATCCAACATCAGAGCACCCAGATGCATAAATGCTATTAGATCTAAAAGGAGCAAGAAACTCCAATACAATAATAGTTGGGGATTTCTACACCCCACTGTCAGCATTGTAGAGATCATCTAGACAGAAAATCAACAAAGAAACTGGATTTAAACTGCACATTAGACCAAATGGAACTAGCAGACATTTATAGACTACTTCATTCAACAGCTGCAGAATACACATCCTTTCATCAGCATATGGAAAATTTTTCAAGATAGACCACAATAGGCCACAAAGTTTGTTTCAAGAAATTTAAAAGAATTAAAATTATATCAACTATCTTTTCTTACCACAAATAGAATAAAGCTAAAAATCAATAGCAAGAGGAATTTTTAACACTGCACAAATATATGGAAATTATACAACATGTTTCTGAACAACTAATGAATTCACAAACAGATTAAGAAGAAAATTAATATATTTCTGTCAGCAGTAAACACTGACATCAAAAAAGTAGAAAGATTTCAAGTAAACAACCTAGCAATGCATCTCAAAGAACTAGAAAAAAAATAATAAGCCAAACCCCAAAATACTAGAAAGAAAAAAATAAATAATAAATAACAGAGAATACACAAATAAATTTTAGAATAAAAAACACAAATGATCAACAAAACAAAAAGCTGGTTTTTTGAAAAGATAGACAAAATTGAGACACGATTAGCTAAACTAACAAAAAATGAGAGGTAAAAGATTCAAAAAACTAAAATAATAAATGAAAACGAAGACATTACAATAGATATCACAGAAATACAAAGAATCACTGGAGACTGTTATGAACAACTACTGTTGACCTTTGTACAATGTGAGCATTAGAGAGAACTAACACCCTGCATAGTTGAAAATCTACATATAAATTTTAACTCCCCGCAAAATTAACTATGGTTTATTTTTATGGTTATTTTTATGGTTATTTTTAACTATGGTTTATTAAAAGGCTTACTGATAGTATAAACAGGCTATTAGCACAAACTTTGTGTATTATATGTATTATATACAGTATTCTTACAATAAAGTAATCTAGGAGAAAATTCTGTTAAGAAACTCATGAGGAAGAGAAAATACATCTACTATTTTTTTAGTGGAAGTGGGTCATCATAAAGGCCTCCATCTTTGCCATCTTCACACTGAATAGGCTGGGGGGGAGGGGTTTGTCTTGCTGTTTCTGGGGTGGCAGAGGTAGAAGAAAATCTGTATTTAAGTGGACCTGCACAGATCAAATCCATATTGTTCAAGAGTAAACTGTATATGCCAACAAATTATAAAACCTAGCAAAAATGGAAAAATTCTTGAACATGTACAACCTACCAAGATTTAACTCAAGAAGAAAAAACCCGAACAGAACAATTTTAGGAAATGAGACAGAATGTGTAATGAAAAGTTTCCCAACAAAGAAAAACCCAAGACCAGATGCCTTCACCTCTGTATTCTATCAAACCTTTAAAATATTAATAAAAATTCCTTCCAAACTTCCCAAAATATTGAAGAGAAATAAATTCCTCCAAACTCATTCTACAAAATCATCATCCTCCTGATACCAAAATCAGACAAGGACACAATAAAAAAAGAAAACTCTGGGGCAATATCTCTAATAAATATACATGTAAAAATCCTCAGCAAAATACTAGCCATCCAAATCCAGGAGCACATTAAAAAGGTCATTGATTATGATCAAGTGGAATTTATTGAAGAAATTTGAAGAGATTCAACATATGTAAATCAATAAATATGATAGATCACATCAACAGAATGAAGTACAAAAACCATATGATCATCTCATTAGACACAGAAAAAGCATTTTATAAAATTTAACATGACTTTATTATAAAAATTATTGGTAAACAAGGTATAGAATGTATCTCAATACAATGCACACAATGGAATATTATTTAGCAATATAAAAGAATGAAATTCTGTCACTCACAGCAATGTGGATGAGATTGGAAGGCATTATGTTAAGTGAAATAAACCAGGAAAAGAAAGATAAATACCACATATTCTCACTCATATGTGGAAATTATGAAAATTGATCTCACAGAAGTGAAGAGTAGAATAATGGTTACTAGAGACTGAGAAGAATAAGAATAAAGGAGAGGATAACTAGAGATTGGTCAATGGATACAAAAGTGCAGCTAGATATGAGGAATAAGTTGTGGTGTTCTATAGCACTCTAGGGTGACTATAATAAACAACAATCTATTTCATATTTTCGAATAGCTAAAAGAGTGAATTTTGAACGTTTTCAACACAAAGAAATGGAAACTGTTGAGATGATGGATATGCTAATCACCCTGATTTGATCATTATACATTGTATACATGTATGAAGATATACTGTACTCCATAAATATGTATAATTATTATGTTTCAATTTAAAATAATAATGTTTTTAAATGTGGCAAAATATTATCATAAATAGCCATAATGTATGAATATATTTTAGGGATTTATTTTAAAAAATAATCTTAGATCATTTAAAGATTTAAAAAAAAAGTCTTATGAGGCATCATTTGCAATAGTGAAAACAGTCAATAGAGTATAAATTTTAATTACTAGTCCAGTGGTACAATAATATTAATAACCCACTGTGTGGTGAAATATTTATGACCTAATGGTAACAAAATAAGAAGTCTGTAATATTAAATGCATACTCTAACTCAAATGTCTATAATAAATGCAAATATATTTTATATATATATAATAAAAAAATTAGAAAGAAATTAGTCACAATACTTATAACGTTTACTGCCAAGTTAGGATTAAGATTGATTCAGCAAAATGGGGAGGCTGTATTCCATAGAGGGAGTGCAAAGACTCTGGAAGCAGATTCATGAGCTTTCTATCCAGTCCTGTTACTTTAGAGAAGTTATTTAATATTTCTGAATATTAATTTTTTTCAAATTTTTTTAAAGTACACACATACATTTGGTGGAGTTTCAGAGCACATATCAATTAAAATATGTAAAAGAATGCAGTGTAATTTTTGTCACAGGAAAGGAGCCAAATAAACATTAGATCTTTTATATTCTTTATAAATTATTGTATTTTCCAAGTTTTCTACCATTGAGTTTGTAATTTTATTTTTGAATTAGGAATTTTTCTGAATGCTGATTATTCTATTTCTATCTGCTGTCCTATTGTGCCTAACCTAAGACAAGCAAATCTTCTGCATCCTGACTCCACTAATATCAGTGAACAGCCCAGGGAGGAGAGAAAAAATCATATAAGCCAATTATATGATTGCTTTTATGTTTGCTACATCTGTTAGCTCTCTGGATATATATATTTTTAAATTTTACTTGTAAATATCTGCACTGTATGTTTGGAAGAAGGAATGTTTTAAACTCTATTTTATTTCCCAGCATATACCATAAAGCCAGAACCAAGATATTCATAAAAATCCATGAAATTAAATGGGTCTGCAGATATAAAATGGCAAGCATTCATAGCAGATAATGGGAAATATTTCAAAGGTGAGGCTATTTCTGGTACAGTACATTTTAAACCAAGCAGGAAGCCACTTAGTCAACTGTATCAGTCAGGATCCAGTCAAAAGACAGAAACCATACAGTAATTTAATCATGGGAAGTTTAATATAAAAATTACTAACTTTGAAAGGAGATTGGCATAACAAAGGACTTCCTAAAAATGAGAAATAGTCTTAAAAATACAAGAAGAGTAGATATAAAGAGAATATCAATGAAGGAGCATCCCACCTTCTCACCCCTCAATACCACAGGGCTTGAGATAAAGATGGTAAAGTTTGCTAAGGTGCAGCACTTTCAGAACTTGCTAGAAACTCACCTTCTGAAATTCCAGGGAAAGCGCTCTACAGGGAAAGGTTGCACCTCAGAACTTGCTGCAAAAGTGTTCAAAGGTGTGATAAGGCAGCTGCTTCCTCCCTGATATTGATGGTCAGAGTGAGCAGCAGCACTCAGGTTCTGGAGAAGCCACCTGTATAACGAGATCCTGATGCTGTTGAATCTACCCATAATTCAAGAGTCCAGTGATGGATGTGTGATGCATACATTAAGGAGCCTGCCACAAGAAGCACATTGGAACTTCTTTCTGCTCCAGTCTCCCTCCAGTGCCCTCTACTGATATGCTCTCTAATGGCAACTGGCAAAATAAAAATATTTGTGGGGCTTACCTCCATTATCACAGAGTAAGTAATGAAGGTGGATTTGGAACTGAGAGATAAATTGGTATCTGGCAATTTTCACATTTTTGGTTACTCAGCTTCCATATTCACCTTTATACACACATTTGTACTTTATAATAACAAACTATCTTTATACTTTCCCCTAAAAAGATAAAGCTATTCTTTTTACAAGTGAAGTTATCATCTGTTCCCCAAAATGAGAAAAAGCAGAGTCCCAACAGTCATTACATCTATCACTGGCTTCAATGAATACTACTCAAATCGCACCACAGTTCCATGGTATATTCTATTACCTAAATGCCAAAGGTTAAACTTAACTTCTAACAAGTTGCATACAAAACAATATGAAAGAAGTTAGAGAAAAAGAAAATTGTTGGCACATGCCAATAAACACAGGCATATAACCAGCAAAAAGAAAAAATACAGAGTTACCACATTTCTCATCTCTGTAACCGGTCACAAGAACATAACTAATACATATGACTTCATTCTTCTACTATTCATTTCATACTTCCCCTGCCCTCAGTCAGAATGTCAGCTGGTCAGGATACTTTACCTGTTGGAGTAATGCAAATCTTTTTTCTTGAAAGGTCTGAGTTAGCAATCATGCTATGATTTGTTGTTGTTTCAATAGTTTTTCAGTAACTATTGAGCATGGAAGTACTAAGAAATACACTAGAGGATTTGCTGGGTTTCAGATTTAGTCCTGCTTATCCTCATTATGCAGTAACAAATCAAATTTCCTTTGGTAATTGGGAGAAATCACTCCATTAAGTAGAATAACCTTTTTTTCCTGCCTATTAGTTCAATGGAATAAAGAGACCAAGCTAACCAGGTAGCAGTTTCATCTTCCAATTCAATGGAACCAATATTGTGTCCCATAGTTGGAGCATGTTCACCTTGGAGACTAAGAGTTACAAATCAGCAGAGTCCAAAGCTGCTAAAATAGAAAGCAAAAATTTTGCAAGTATATTATTGAGTATAATAGTAAGAAAAGACACTCTCGTTTTCATCCTTTGATTCCTAGATTCATGTCTTGCATATGGCAGAAATAGCATCATATAATGACCTTTGTTTCAAGATATATACTTTATTTTGTATGTCAGAACCTCATCCTTTCAAGGTATTGTCTCTGAATTGGCTCTGGAACTGAGTCTTCAGCAAGCCATTTCGTATTTCTATTTATTCTGTAACTTCTGGTTGATGGGGTATTTAGAATGATTAGTTGATTCCATGGGCATGAGCCATTGCTGTACTTGCTTTGCATTGAAATGAGTTCTTTGACCAAAAGAAATGCTATATAAAGTAGCATGAGATCAGGTAAGTGGTTCTTTGGGATTATGGATTGTAGTGCTCTCAAAAGCTCTGATCCCCTCCGTGATGGTTTCCTAATGTGATCAACCCACCACAAGATGACTAGATGGTCCCCCTGAAGAATTGTGCCATATTGAGAACTGAGTATTTCTCCTTGTTGCCGACAGGTTAGGAACTCAGCAGCTACATTAGCCAGGTCATACCTGTAAGAGAAATTCCATGTTGTTAAGCCATGTGTAGTCTATTCCTACCACTTTGATGACTTTGCTCATGAGCCCATTGACCAAGAAATGGGGAAAGTGGTAAAAAGAGATTGACATCCACAGAATGTGTCATTCTGTCCACCTAATTATTAACATCTTCCACAGCAGTGGATAAACTTTGATCAGCATTCACATGGGTCACAAATATCTTCACAATCTGTGCCCATACTGAGAAACACCCATCTTTTCCCCAGACTTCCCTGTTGCCAATCATACAATTTTGTTTCTGTCATGTGCTTAACCATCCATACAAGCCATTAGCAATTACTTAGAAAGTAATGAAAATTATTCCTCTCACTGAGAAGAATTTCCTTTGCTCTTATCCTTCAGGGAGCACCCCTAAAAGGATCTGTAGTATTGCAGCTATCCACTTTTGAGCGGTACAAGCATATGCAAATTGCTCATAACTTTCAGACCCACTTAAGTTCAGTTTCTTATGGGCCATTTTACTGTTATAATATATATTGCTGAGCATGCCCAAACTTATAGCCAGGTGTGTCAGACTGTAACAGGCTCATGAGGGAAAGTTCAGGCCACATGATCACTTGATATCCCTTTGTTAGAAGTTCAGTCTCCACCAACTCCCAAAGCAAGTCAATACTCTTATTCAAAATAGCTGCAGGAGACAGCATCAATTTCCTCCAAAATCCTAGAGCTCTAGAGTGTGATTCTTTTCTTGGTGCTTCCCAGGGACTCCATGAAGGATCTCCACTTGCCACAAATATTTTAAATAATTGGTTTATACTGGACCTGCTAGATCAGGAAGGACAAGGGGTAGTGTATCCTTTACTACAGCTTGAAATTGCTGCAGAGGTTTAGGGTCACTTCTAGCTGAATGAGAAAACACAAAATCTGAAATCTCTAGATCAAAGTTCAGCCATATCAATTAATTTGGCCTAATCTAGTGGTATAATCCATGACTTCTTAAAAATCTAATACCATTAGACTATATTTCTACACATTTTCCACAGATTTCTCCCAAAATATTTTAGTAACATTTTGTGATTTTGTGGGAATAAACTATTTGTCTAAGGTCATAGTGACCTGTCTCCTTAGAATACACTGATATTTTATTCTAGTTATGAAATAGCAGCTATAAAGGACAGTTGTAGGTCTTAAGAAGAAGGAGCTTCCTTCTTCAAGGCATCTTACCCAAGTAAAGTTATCTCTCACAGGGTTTCAAAATTAAGTAAAACTGTTTTTTCAAGTACCAGAGTGAAAAATAATTCCACTGGAAAGAGTATTGAAAAGTGATTTAGGGGTCAAGAGTCCCTATTTCATCTGGATCCAACTAGATGTCCCCACTCCAACCAGATCTCCCATCCAAGATCCAAATCCTTCCCCATCAGTGTCCTGACTTTCATATGAAAAAACTTGACAAGACAGTGAATTCAATTGTTATTATAATTCATCAACATGCTAACATATAGTTAAAGTGTGTGTTTGATTTCCAGAAATGACTGTGACTACAAAAAAATTTTAAATTCATTTTAGCACCTTCATGGAAATGCTCTAGTGTTTGAAACTGTTACATCAGCTTAAAGTTAAGGGACTTAACTTTGTTATTTCATTTCTGTAAACTGAAGGACACTAAAAAGGATCCATGTTACACCATAATCCTTACAGATATTATTACTGCCATATGGTCATAACTGGTACCTTAGAAAATAACAAAAGTATTTCAGCACCTTTATTTTCTCCTGATAAGAAAAAGCTTCCCTGGCAAACCTCAAAGAATTCCTTCAAAGTCAACTCTTGATTTAGTATAAATTTTATATTTTGATAAGGTCAAAATCAACTTAGGATGATCAGGATGATCCATGTACCTATTTCTTTTTGCTTTCATGTAGATTTAATACCACTTGGACTCATTGCTTATAATTTTATAACAATCTTTATTCCATTTTCAAATCATGGGTTTTATAGGACTTGGATACCAATTGTTATTGTTTTATTTGTACTGGAAAAGCACAGTGTCCTGCAAGATACTGTGTGTATATAGAACTTTGGGAAAATATTTTTCCCAAAGTATATATAGAAAGAAAATTATTTAAGAGTCTTCCTGATCTTGGGAATATTTCATCACTTGGTGAATGTGTAAATGCTGCTCTCTACTCCGAGACATTTAATAAGGCAGAGAAGATTGGCTTTACCCTGGACTTAATATTGTCAAAAAGAGAATATTTATTTTTCTTTCTTTGCTCTCTAAATAAAGACAAGAATAGTTCTATCTGACAGACAGAAATTGGGACACAAGACAAAGGTGAGATATTGTTGTCAGTTTGAGGATAGATACCTCTGTTTTCAGTCATCTTCTCACTGAATAGAAGATCAACAGGAAGAAAATTATTATAGCTCTATATCAGCCACCAAGGAAGTGAAATCATTAATAACAAGACAATGCAGCAAGAGACTCATTGTAAACCTGACTCCTGGAAAGTGCCACAGGAAGTGTAAAAAAGTTGAAATTAAGAGAAGTATCCTTTCTTCATCTATTTTTATGGTATTACAAAAACTAAATGTAGCTTCATCACACAACAACAACAAAAGACTCTTAAATGTTATCTTCTCTAAAATAACATGCTCCTGTGCAGACACAAATATTCATGATATGGCATCCAAGATATAGATTTTTGAGAACTTCAGAAATGTTTGAATTCTACTTCCTATATCTAAAGTAAGAGGCTGTGAGTAATCTATTCTGTTACTAACCCTGAGCCAAAAGATCTTCAAAAGCAAAAGCAACCAAAGTGCCCCTCTTTACTCAACAGCATCTAGTTGAAATAACTACATAATTCAAGATCTCACAGAAAAGATGGATCCTCATAACAAGGAAAGCAAGTCAGTTGTAAAAATTTAAACATAGTCATACTTTATTATTGTTATTTGGTAAGTAATCATAAAGTGTTATTATTTAATGAGAGTCTTTTTGCATTAAATTCATTAAAACAAAAAACAAACCAAACAAAACAAAAAACAGGAAAAAATAGCTGGGCATGGTGGCTCATACATATAATCCCAGCACTTTGGGAGGCTGAGGTGGGTGGATCACTTGAGGTCAGGAGTTCAAGACTAGTCTGCCAACATATCAAAACCCCATGTCTACTAAAAATACAAAAATTAGCCAGGCGTGGTAGCAGGTGCCTGTAATTCCAGCTACTCAGGAGGCTGAGGCAGGAGAATCACTTGAATCTGGGAAGTGGAGGCTGCAGTGAACAAAGATGATTGTACCACTGAACTCCAGCCTGGGCTACAGAGTGAGACTCATCTCCAAAAAAAAAAAGGAAAAATATTCCATTATAGCATTGTTTGTTAAATGTTGCAGATGAACTAATGAGCAGATGAGACAACTACTGTTTGGAAAATATAAAACAAAGTTAGATAAACCACACATGGAAACATAAATATAAACAAAGGTCAAGTAGAGCTTCAATTTGTTTGCTGTAATCTAATTTTGAAGCAGAATCTCACATCTAAGGGAAAAGGGGCAGAACAGAAAGCATAAGATACATGTGCATTTTGTTTGAGAAGACTTTTTTAGGAAAATAAAATATTTTGATAGAATTGGATTAAACTTAAAAATTTGATTTCATCAAGATAATAAAAAATGGAAAGAACAAATCACCTTTACAACTCAGAGCTTAAATTACATGCTGAGTATAGAAATGTGAGACATTAATAATTTTTTCAATCTCCACAGTGGCCCATCCTATTTCTGAACATCACATGGAAGTTTTCAGCATCCATGTACCTATTTCTCAATACCAGTTACATAGACTTCTTTTCCGTGGTGGCATACTTTCTCACTCCAGGAGGTTAACAATGTCAAAGGTCATTCTTACTGATATATCTATCAAAATATCCTTTACTCTACTCTCATTTTTCTTCTTGATCCCTCAATTTTTTCCCCCTCTTTTCTTGTTAATTGTATAAAAGTCATCTTTCTCAGTGTGACATCACTGAAAATGATGGAGTGGGGAAATCCAACACTGTTTCTCTCCACTCAAACAATTAAGCTAGCAAAAAGACTATCAGAATCAAAATTTTTAAGACTCTGAAACCCCACAAAAAATGTAATACAACCAAGGTAATGATCAATGAAGATAGAAGATGGTGAAATGTTCTAAGAAAGTATTTGACATTTGAACTTATCTACCTACCATCACTTGTTTCCCAGCTTAGTGGTGACAACAAGTGGCAGCCTGCATTCCTGGTGCAGCTTGTGGGTGCCAAAGGAGCAATATCTATCTTATTTTCAAAGAACTGTGATTGTCTAGTTTTACCTGTCTGGTAGCTCTCTAAGAAATCATCTCAGGAACTTGCCTTTGTTTCTCCCACCTCAGAGTTTTCTCAGAGCTGAATGTTACTCCTGGGCAGTGTTTGTTGAAAGACTCAGAAAGTAAATAAACTAGCCACAGACACCTGAAGCAAGGGATAGCAGTTAGGACAAGCAATAGACATATCAAAATGTATGGGAAGAAAAAGCCTGGGAAAGGAGATACAATGGGAATAATATCTTCCAAAAAATTTTGCATATATTGAGGAAACTGGAAGACCATACACATTCCCAGGACAAGACATATACCCAGAAAAGATCCCAGAAGACACTAATCATTCACCTGTGGCTGACAATAAGGCCTCATGTAAGCAGGAAGTGAAACCTAAGGCAGAGTGCTAAATAGCTTGAATAAACACTAAAGGAGTGTCCAACACAGAGACAAACTTCAAGGACCAGGAGAGATGGTGGTGGTAGTTATTATTGTTGTTGTTTTGACTACAAGCATTTAAGGATGTTAAATTTAAGCCCAACAGTAATCAAAAAGAAAATATCTATAGAAAACACACAAAAGGAGATGAAGGAAAATCAGAATAGTTTACTACAAAAAAAAATTAGTTAAACACAAAAGAAGGCAGTAATGGAACGGGCCAAAAAGCTGTAAGACAAAAAACAAATGGCAAAGTCCTTCCTTATAAGTAATTTGCAGATGGCAAAAGACCTTCCTTATGAGTAATTACTTTAAATGTAAATGGATTATACTCTCCATTGAAAAGGCATAGGTTGGCAGAACAGATTAAAAATAAATGATTCATTGTGTTGACCATGAGATTCACTTTAGATATAAAGATAAAGAGAGGTTGATTGAAAGTGAAATAATGTAAAAGATAGTCCATATAAGTAGCAAACAAGAGTACTGGAACAGCTATGCTAATATCTGACAAAATAGATGGTAAGTTAAAAACTCCTACAGAGGATAAAAATATTGATACTGCTAAAAGGTCAAATGATAAAGATAATATAACAATTACAACCATGTTAAGATTTTTGGCCAAAGGGCCAATCCAAGCAGAAGACATAACAAGTGTAAACATACATGTACCTAACAACAGAACTCAAAAATACACTAAGAAAATTATGACAATTGAAGGAGGAAATAAACAACTCTATGATAAGCATTGGAAACCCTCATACACCATTTTCAGTAATGCACAGAATAACTCGTCGGAAGATCAACAAGAAAACAGAATACTTGAACAACATGATTACCCAATTACGAACAGACATGCTAACAGACATATTCACTGACTAACATACACAACCCTCCACCCAACAGTAAGAGAGTATATATTCTTTTCAAATTCATATGAAACATTTTCGAGGATATGTAGACTCATATATTTGTCTACAAAAGAAGTCTCAATAAACTTTAGAAAATTAAAATCATACCAATTATCTTCTCCAACCATAATGTTATGAAGCTAGAAATCAATAACAAAAAAACTAGAAAGTTCACAAATCTGTGGAAATTAAAAGAGGTACTTTTAAACAACCAAAATGTCAAAGAAAAACTCACAAAGGAAAACAAAAGTACTAGAGATTAATGAAAATGAAAACACGATATACCAAAGGTTTTTGAATGTAGTGAAGGAGTGCTCGGAGAAAAATTTTTAGTTGCAATGCTTTCATTAAAAAGAAAAATAAGGCTGGGCGCAGTGGCTCACGCCTGGAATCCCAGCACTTTGGCAGGTTGAGATGGGCGGATCACGAGATCAGGAGATTGAGACCATCCTGGCTAACACAGTGAAACCCCGTCTCTACTAAAAATAAAAAAAAAAAAAAAACCTTAGCCAGGTGTGGTGGCAGGCGCCTGTAGTCCCAGTTACACGGGAGGCTGAGGCAGGAGAATGGCATGAACCCGGCGAGGTGGAGCTTGCAGTGAGCAGAGATCGTGCCACTGCACTCCAGCCTGGATGACAGAGTGAGACTCCGTCTCAAAAAAAAAAAAAAAAAAAAAAAATACTGGAGAAGGCTGGATAACATGGCTGACTAGACACAGCCAGGTGAAAAGCTGCCACTGAGGGACCAAGACGACTGGTGTACTCCTAACAAATCTTCAGAGGGAAGGCACTAAGAGTGGAAAGAGGAAAGACACAGAAGATAAGTTGAAGGAGAAGGAAGCTGGGAACTCTGCATGGGGTTACCACAGACTGGAACTTGTTCCTGGACTCCAGTGGCTCTGGAAGAACAGGTGAGTTGAACTGGCAAGGAGCAACCTGCTGCCACTATGGGCCTCTGGAATCCCAACAGGAAGAGACCTCTCGACCACCACAGACAGTCAAGTTGGCAGGAAGGGCTTCTTAGAGAAAGGGTAGAAGCAGCGCATCAGCTGATGTGAAGCCCAGAAGGTTTGATGTGGGAGCCTCTATACTGGATCATGGCCAGGGATGCCCATCCACCTAGGCTCGACTTGCTCCCATAGGAGACTTTGGCCCTAGGGGAACTGTCAGACTTGAACTCTGCAAGGTGGTCTTGCCCATCAGATGGGGCTGGTCTGACCTGAGCACCTCTTGCTCTGCTGGACTCTCCCAGCGCCCCTGTCTGGCCACATCTGTGTGCAGGGCAGCCTCAGGTGCCCGCATCATATCTCCTGTATTTATGGACTGTGCCTGACTGGCAGAGAGTTCCAATGGGGCAGCCCCCATGGCCATGCAACAGCTTTCTCACTCACTGCCCACTGCTGCAGCTTCTCCCAGGCGCATGGCCACCCCCAACATCGCTTTACTAGTGCATATGTGTATGAGTGGGTTTTTCCTTCCCTGCCCTGCCAGCGAGCATGTGTGCATCCCCCCTGCCCCCTGCCACTGCTGCAGCATGAGTGCACTCTGCCTCCTGCCCCTATACCACCATTGCAGTTGGAGCCTTGGCAGACTCAGAGCCAGCCAGCCCCCACTCCCACCAACACCCTTTCCCTGGAACAACACTGCTGCAGGAGTGAAACTAGGCATAGAGAACAGCAGATCTTCCCCTGCACTGAGCAGCCAACCCTGCTTGCAGCGCACCCAGAGCTCACGTAGACCTACACCCACCAGCCTCTCATCTTTGCCCCCATGCTAACACCACCACCAGCATGACTGCATGCACAGTCACCAGTAGGACCCCAAAACCCCCCAATCCCACCACATGGTGTGCTGCCTCTGCCACTGTTGTGAATGTCTACATAATGACAGGAACCCCAGCATGCGCTAGCACCCTACCACAACTAATAAGTGTGCACCCTGCCATGCTACCACTGCCACTGCTGCTGGCACATGATAAGGAGGCCAGATTCCATTGCCACCATGCTATGAAACATTTTGGCGGGCACCTCCCTTTGAAGTGTGGTGACCAGCAGTCTGGAACCACCTTGACAACCTCAGTGCAGTGGATTCCTAATCTTCAGGAGCCTGAAAACAAAGTCAGGGCTGATGCAAGTTTCCTAGAGTTAAAGCATGAAGTGCAGGAGTTTGGAGCTGAGCATAGGCCCACTAAAACCTTCCAGAAAAAAGCCAGCAGACTGAAACTCACCTTACACCACAATCAAACCTTCAAGGTCAACAAATATAATGAAAAAGAAATCCAAAAGTCAGCAACTTCAAAGATTGAAAGAACATAATACCACAAAGATGAGAAAGAACCAGCGCAAGAATGCTTACTACTCAAAAAGCCAGAATGTCTTGGTTTTTTTCTCCAAATAACTGCCCTACCTCTCCAGTAAGGGTTGGAAACCAGGCTGAGATGACTAAAATGACAGAAATAGAATTAAGCATATCAATAAGAACAAAGATTATTGAGATTCAGAGTATGTCAAAACCCAGTCCAAGGAAGTTAAGAATCAGAATAAAAGGACAGAGAAGCTGACAGACAAAATAGCCAGTAGAGAAAAGAACAGAACTAATCAGATAGAGCCAAAAAAGGCATCATAAAAATTTTACAATGCAATCAGAAGTTTTGTTTGGTTGTTTGTTTGTTTGAGACAGGGCCTCACTCTGTTGCTTAGGATGGAGTACAGTGGTGCAATCCTGGTTCACTGCAACCTCCACTTCAGTGGTTCAAGTGATTCTCATGCCTCAGGCTTCCAAGTAGCTGGGACCAGAAGCATGTGCCACCATGCCTGCCTAATGTTTTGTATTATTAGTAGAGGCTGGGTTTCACCATGTCGGCCAGGCTCACTTCAAGCTCCTGGCATCAAGTGATCTCCTTGCCTCAGCCTCCTAAATTGCTGGGATTACAGGTGTGAGCCCCTGCACCTAGCCTTAATCACAAGCACTAATAGTAGAATAGACCAAGTAGAGGAAAGAATCTCAGAGCTTAGAGACTGGCTTTCTGAAATAAGACAGGCAGACAAGAATAGAGAACAAAGAATGAAAATGAACAAACAAAACCTCCAAGAAGTATGGAATTATGTAAAGAGACCAAATCAATGACTCATTGCCCCTGAAAGAGATGGGGACAATATATGCAAATTGGAAAATATATTTCAAAATGTAATCCATGAGAACTTTCCCAACCTAACTAAAGAAGCCAACATTCAAATTCAGAAAATGTAGAGAACCCAGTAAAATATTTTGCAAGAAGATGATCCCCAAGACACATAATCATCAGATTCTTCAAGTTCAAAATGAAAGAAGAAAATGTTAAAGGCAGCTAGAAAGAAAGGTTAGATCACCTACAAAGGGAAGCTCATCAGACTAACAGCAGACCTTGCAGCATAAACTCTACAAGCCAGAAGAGATTGGGGGCCTATATCCAACATTTGTAAAGAAAAGAAATTCTAACCCAGAATTTTATATCCAGCCAAACTACACTTCATACTCGAAGAAGAAACAAGACTCTTTTCAGATAAGCAAATGCTGAGGAAATTTGTTACCACCAAACTTACCTTATAGGAGCTACTGAAGGAAGCAGTAAATATGGAAAGGAAAGACTGTTGCCACACACTACCAAAACACTAAGGTACACAGACCATTGACACTATGAAGCAATCATACAAACAAGTCTGCATAATAACCACTAGCATCATGGTAACCAGATCAAATCCACACCTTTCAATACTAACCTTGAATGTAAATTGGCTAAATGCTTCAATTAAAGGCATAGAGTGGCAAGCTGGATAAAGACCCACGATCCATTGTTATGCTGTCTTTTAGAGACCTGTCTTACAAGCAATCACACCCATAGGCTCAAAATAAAAATAAAAAAAAAATGGAAAAAATCTACCAAGCAAGTGTAAATCAGAGAAAAACAATGGTTGCAATTCTAATTTCAGGAAAAAAAAAAAAAAAAAAACAGACTTTAAACAAACAAAGATCAAAAAAGACAAATAAGCGCATTACATAATGGTAAAGGGTTCAATTCAATAAGAAGACCTAATTATTATAAATACATATGCACCCAATACAGGAGCACAGAGTTTCATAAAGCAAGTTTTTAGAGACTTTCAAAGAGACTTGGATTTCTACACAAGAATAGTGGGAGAGTTCAACATCTCACAGATAGTATTAGGTCAATGAAGCAGAAAATTAACAAGATATTCAGGATGTGAACTCAGCACTGGATCAAATAAACCTGATAAACATCTACAGAACTCTTCACTTCTAAACAACAGAATAAACATTATTTTCATTGCCATGTGGCATATGGCATACTCTAAAAATCAACCACATAATAGGACACAAAACACTCCGCTGCAAAGCAGAAGAACTAAAATTAGAACAACCACTCTCTTTGACCATAGCTCAATAAAATTAGAGACCAAGACTAAGAAAATTGCTCAAAATTATACAATTACATGAAAGTTGAATATCCTGCTCCTGAATGGCTTTTGGGTAAATAATGAAATTAAGGTAGAAATCAAGAAGTTCTTTGAAACGAATGAGAACAAAGATACAACATACCAGAACCTCTGGGACACAGTTAAGGCAGTGTTAAGAGGGAAACTTACAGCACTAAATGCCTATGTCAAAAAGAAAAATCTTAGTTTAACAACCTAACATCACAACTAAAAGAACTAAAGAACCGAGAGCAAGCCAACCCCAAACCTAGCAGAACAAAAGTAATAATCAAAATCTGAGTTGAACTGAAGGAGACTGAGACATGAAAAAAACATTCAAAAGTTCAACAAGTCCAGGAGTTGTTTTTTTTAAAAAAAAAAATCATAAAATAGATAGACCACTAGCTTATCTAATAAAGAAGAAAATGGAGATAATCCAAATAAACACAATTAGAAATGACAAAGGGGATATTACCACTGACCCCACAGAAATACAAATAATTGTTAGAGAATATTATGAGCACTTCTGTGCACATAAAATAGAAAATCTAGAAGAACTGGATAATTCCTAGACACTTATACCTTCCCAGGAATGAACCAGGAAGAAATCGAATCCCTGAACGGACCAGTAATGAGAAGGAGGAACTCCTCACTAATTTACTCTATGAAGCCAGCATAATCCTGATACCAAAACCTAGCAGAGACACAACAAAAAAAGAAAACTTCAGGCCAGTATCCTTAATGAATATTGATGCAAAAATCCTCAACAAATGAAAGGTAAATTGAATCTAGCAGCACATCAAAAAGCTTATCAGCCAGGCACAGTGCCTAATGTCTGTAATCCCAGCATTTTAGGAGGTTAAGGTAGGTGGATAGAATTTGAGACCAGCCTGGAAAACATGGCAAAACACCTATACAAAAAATAAAAAAATTAGCCAGTTATGATTTTGCATGACTGTAGTCCCAGCTTCCTGGGAGACTGAGGATGGAGGATTGCTTGAGCCCTGGAGGTTGGGGCTACAGTGAGCCAAGGTTATGCTATTGCACTCCACCCTGGGCAAAAGTGTGAGACCTTGTCTCAAAAAAATAAAAATAAAAAATAAAATAAAAATAAAACCTAATCCACCATAATTAAGTAGGCTTTATTCCTGGAATTATAAGTTTGGTTCAACATAGGAAAATAAATGTGATTCATCCCATAAACAGAACTAAAGACAAAAACCACATGATTATCTCAGTAGATGCAGAAAAGTCTCTTGAATAAAATTCAACACCCCATTTATGCTAAAAACTGTAAAATAAACTAGGTATTGAAGGAATATGTCTCCAAATGATAAAAGCCATCTATGACAAACCCAGAGTCAACAACATACTGACAAAAGCTGGAAGCATTCCCCTTGAAAACCAGCACAAGTCAAGGATGTCCTCTCTTGTCACTTCTATTCAAGACAGTACTGGAATTGCTGGCCAGAACAATCAGTCAAGAGAAAGAAATAAAGAACATCCAAATAGGCAGAGAGGAAGTCAAAATATCCCTGTTGGCAGATTGCATGATCCTATATCTAGAAAAATCCATAGCATAGTCTTGGACCAAAAGCTCCTTAAGGTGATAAACAACGTCAGCAGAATCTCAGGATACAAAATCAATGTACAAGAATCAGTAGCATTTCTATTCACCAACAGCAGGCAAGCTGAGAGTCAAATCAGGGACATTATCACATTCCCAGTTGCCACATAAGAAATAAAACACCTAGGTATACAGCGAACCAGGAAAATAAAAGAGCTCTACAAGAAGAACTACAAAACACTACTAAAAGAAATCATAAATGGTACAAACAAATGGAAAATCATGCCATACTTATGGATAGGAAGAATCAATATCATTAAAAGCGATTTACAGATTCAATGCTATTCCTATCAAACGACCAATTACATTATTCATAGAACTATAAAAAACCTAGTTGAATAGGTTTCCTAAAGAAATTAAAAATAGAGCTACCATATGACCTAGAAATCCCTATTCTGGTTATATACCTAAAAGAGATGAAATCACTACCCAGTAAAGATATCTGCTCTCCCACAATCATTGCAGTATTATTTGCCATAGTCAAGGTATGGAAACAACTGAAGTGATTATCAGTGGATGAATGGATAATGAAAATGTGCAAATATTATTCAGCCTTTAAAGAGGATATTCTGCCATTTGCCACAACCTAGATAGATCTGGAGGACATTATGCTAAGTGAAATAAGCCAGACACAGAAAGAAAAATATTGCATAACCTTACTTATTACATATAATAAAAACAAAGAGCTCAAACACAGAGAAATGAGAATAAAATTGTGGTTATCATGGGGAATGGGAAGAGAGGAAGTAGGAAGATGTTGGTCATGCATACAAGTAGCGAATAGGTAGGATGAACAAGTCTAGAAATCTAACGTGAAACGTGCAGATTAAAGTTAATAAAATTGTATTCAGGCCGGGCGCGGTGGCTCACGCCTGTAATCCCAGCACTTTGGGAGGCCGAGGCGGGTGGATCACGAGGTCAGGAGATCGAGACCATCCTGGCTAACACGGTGAAACCCCGTCTCTACTAAAAATGCAAAAAATTAGCCGGGCGAGGCGGCGGGCGCCTGTAGTCCCAGCTACTCGGGAGGCTGAGGCAGGAGAATGGCCTGAACCCGGGAGGCGGAGCTTGCAGTGAGCCGAGATGGCGCCACTGCACTCCAGCCTGGGCGACTAAGCGAGACTCTGTCTCAAAAAAAAAAAAAAAAAAAAAAATTGTATTCTGCACCCATCAACCTGTCATCTACATTAGGTATTTCTCCTAATGCTATCCCTTCCTTAACCCCCTACCCACTAATAGGCCCTGGTATGTGATGTTCCCCTCCCTGTGTCCACGTGTTCTCATTGTTCAACTCCCACTTATAAGTGAGAACGTGCAGTTTTTGGTTTTCTGTCCTTGTGATAGTTTGCTGAGAATGATGGTTTCCGGCTTCATCCATGTCCCTGCAAAGGACATGAACTCATCCTTTTGTATGCCTGTATAGTATTCCATGGTGTATATGTACCACATTTTCTTTATCCAGTCTATCATTGATGGGCAATTGGGTTGGTTCCAAGTCTTTGCTATTGTGAACAGTGCCACAATAAACATATATATGCATGTGTCTTTATAGTAGAATGATTTATGACCATTGGGTATATACCCAGTAATGGGATTGCTGGGTCAAATGGTATTTCTGCTTCTAGATTCTTGAGGAATCGCCACCCTGTCTTCCACAATGGTTGGACTAATTTACACTTCCACCAACAGTGTAAAAGTGTTCCTATTTCTCCACATCCTCTCCAGCATCTGTTCCTTCCTGACTTTTTAATGATTGCCATTCTAACTGGCGTCAGATGGTATCTCATTGTGGTTTTGATTTGCATTTCTCTAATCATCAGTGATAATGAGCTTTCTTTCATATGTTTATTGGCTGTTCTTTTCAGAAGTGTCTCTTCATAACCCTCACTTTTTGATGGTACAGCAAACCACCATGGCACATGTATACCTATGTAACAAACCTGCATGTTCTGCACATGTATTCCAGAACTTGAAGTACAATAAAAAAAGAAAGAAAAAAATGTATTCCATTTGGGATTTTTGTTAAATAACTAGATTTTTAGCTACCCTTGTCACAAAAAGTAACTATGTGAGATAATAGCTATGTCAATCTGATTCATTATAGAAACCATTGTACTAGTCATATGTATCTATATGGATCTGTGTGACTATATGTATCCCACAACATCATGTTGTAAACCTCAAATATATGCAATAGAATTGTTTAACTTCTGAGGAAGAGTTGATTGAACTCATGAATCTGGCTGGCCTCTCTTTTGTTTTTGATTTAAACTAATTTGAGCTGTGTCTCCATCACTAGCAAATGAAAGAGTCCTGGTGCTCAGAACATCACCAAGGTAACCCAAGTTTGTGAGTCTTCCTAAGGCCAGGAATAACTCCCCTGAGGGAGATATATGGACAGAGAAAAATACAGTTGTGTAGGAATAAATTACTCCAACTAATTGTTCTAACCCTTTTACCTCCTTTGAGAATCAAGCCTCTAAAAAAACCTATCCCTTAATTAGTGAGCTAGAATTTAATCCATCTCTTTATGGGTGGAATGTCTCATCTGGATTCTAACATTTTGGAGGTAGAACAAAGAGATGTAGCCAAAGCAAAAAGAAGGAGGCAACTTGGGATTTTTCAAAGGCTACGTGAAACTACTGTGTATGTTGCAAGAAGCAACTATTTTGCCTCAATGCAATGCTCAGTGAATTTAACTTCATCTACTATGGCTTCACCATTTAAAAATATGTAAACACAATTTTGTAAATATATTGGCATCTTTTACACCTCGAGTAAGATAGACAATTAGAGATTTTATAGTATTTTTTAGGAGTCTCATTTATAATATGTAAGGTATTTTTTAGAATGATTTCATTATATTTGACTGATGAAAAATGGAAACCTTCTGTTTCTCTGTTGAATTGCACATTACTTGCAAATTATTTCTTGTTTATATGTCTAATAGTTTCAAGAGGGTTATCGTATATACACACAATCCCATAATAAGTATACATAAATAATACAGATATGTGTATGTGTGCATGTTTGTGCACGCATATACATTCATTTATCTTTCATGTTAAATAATAGGTGCTTACTAAATATCTTTGTCAAGAATAGAGGTAGAGCTTCATAAATTGTGAATATGTTAATGCTAAATGTACAGTCTAGTTCAATGGATTTTGATAAGAAAATTGCTATATTCAAAATCATGTGATCCAACCACTTTTAAAAAACATGAAAATTTAAAAGGTGCACATTCTTTTCCCCAAGGAGCGTAGAATCTAGGTATTAAAAAGTAAAATACAGAAAGATAGACAAGTAAATATGACACCGGGTTAATAAGAGCAGCAGGAAAATAACAAATTGCTATAATCATTCAGGCCAATTCAGATTAGGGGATACCATGGAAGCTTCAGTAAAGATGATAGCTCAATATCTGAGCTAAATATTGAAGGTGGTTAGTGCTTTACCAGGTGGAAATCACAATCCAGGTAAAGAAAAAAGAATAGCCAAAGGACTCAAGGCAGTAAAGTGTGGTTACTAGAGAGGAAAAGCAATTACTGTAGAGGAGAATTAAGGTTAGCAATGGGAGATAGAGCTAGAATTTTGAGGTCTTTGGAAATTTTGTCAAGACAAACTCCAAGTTGTTGTAAAATAACAGCTCTAGAAAAGGGGAAATCAACATTTGAAAATGCTTCAATATTTCATGTGTTTTGTATTTGAGCTATAATGACTTTGGGGTATGTGTTCATAGTCACCAGGGATATGAAAGTTTGGAGAGTCAAAGCAAAAGTCATTTTCTGCCTTAGGGATGTTTAGGTCTATGTTCAGCTCAGTTAATTTAAGTGCTTAACTTTTACTGGTTCACTTAGTAGAAGTTGCTGTTAGGAAGAAAAAAAACACTAAATCTCAATTATTATATGACCTTTTGGGAATTTAAAAGACAGTCTTGTCACTGGGTTCAAAAGCATCCCTTGCACTTTCAGGAAACTTTTTCTTCATAGAAGGAAAGGCTTCCCTCTCTTTATTCACAGTTGTGTGTTCTCTAATAAATGTGCCTTTTCCTTTCGGGCTGACCTGCTTTTACTTCAGTGCATGTTGTTTTCAAAGAGCCATTTGATGTACAAGAAATCTTTTGCTTAAAAATAAAAAGGGAATCTGGAAGAGTAAGATAGAAAGAAAAGAATGGAGGAAAAGAAAAAGTTACTTTCTGGTGTTTGTTTTTGTATTTGCGGGTGGGTAGATAGATTAATATGGAACAGAATTTGCACTAGAATAATCTACCTTCCAGCAAATTGCAAACCTTATATATTCATTATTTCATTCTTCCTTAATTCTGTGCCTCACTTTGACCAAATGAGAAGGACATAAACAGACAAATTCCATAGAAACTGTTTTTTGAAATGAAACAAGAGAGGAAGAGAAATTACTTCTTTAATGTTCGTTTATAGAATTCAAACCCTTTCATCTGACCTTTGAAAATCCTCAGGTGTAGGTCTTTGCCTCACCCAAGCATATTTCTTTTATTTTGCTCTCTAAATCTCAGCCACCTTGATTTCTGGGATCTCTGCTCCAGCAGAGTTGATGTATTTATTGTTGTATATGTGCAACTTGCTTTGGTTTTATCATGGCTATTGTAGGAATCAATCTCATCATCAAAACTGCTCTCTACTCTTCTCTTTGTCCATGTGATTTATATACTCAAGATCGGTCTTAACTAGGAGATTTTCCTTATTTTACTTTGTCTAAATAAATCTTTATTTTTTTCTCAAACAGAATTAATAAATTTTGGATTTCACTTTCTTTACATTATAAAGTATATTAAGTATATGCTGTTTATATTCTGTGTTCATTTTATTTCTTCAATTAGATAATACATTCTTCAAGGGCACAAACAATGTTATACTCCTCTCCAATCTCTTTTTTTAGGCCCTATTAGTTCTTAACATGTTCGTTTGAATTTGTGTCCTTCCATGTTACAAAAAAGGAAAAAAAAGACCGATATGTGTGTGCATGAACACACACACATCCACATATGCACACATGTACACACACCACATGAAAGAATATCAAAAAGTTCATAGAAAAATAGAATTAAAAGATAAAAGTTAAAAAATATATGGTTCACTTATTAACACAAGCTTCAGCAAGTTTGAAACACTTTTGTAACTGATAATAACAGCCTTTAGTCCATCCCTAAAGAACTGAGGGTACTGGAAATTAATCCATGTTAATACAATTATTTTACATTATTAAGTGATGCAAAATAGGTTCCCTTTAAATATATTTTTTTTAAATTAGGAAACAGAAAGCACCAAATCAGTACTTTAAGGTGGATGCCTAATAATTTCCCTTTGAAACTCTCAAAAAATTGCATTTGTTTGAGGAGAGGAGTGAGAAGGAGCATTGCTGTGATGGAGAAGGATTCTCTAGGGAAGTTTTCCCAGATGTTTTTCTGCTGAGGCTTTGGCTGATTTTCTCAAAACATTCTCATAAAAAGCAGATGGTTTTGTTTTTTGATGTTCTCTTTCTCCAGAAAGTCAACAAGCAAAATTCCTTGAGCATCCCAAAAAACTGTTGCCATGCCCTTTGCTCTTCACCAGTCTGCTTTTGCTTTTACTGGACCACTTTCTCCTCTTGGTAGCCACTGCTTTGATTGTGCTTTGTCTTCAGGATCATACCAGTAAAACCATGTTTTATCTCCTGTTACAATTCTTCAAGGAAGTGCTTCAGGATCTCCATCTTACTTGTTTAAAATTTACATTGAAAGTTCTACTCTTCTCTGCAGCTGATCTGGATGCAAATGTTTTGGCACCCAGAAAGTGAAAAGTTTGCTCAATTTTAATTTTTTAGTCAGAATTGTGTAAACTGAACCAGTTGAGATGTTTATTAAGTTTTCATTGTTTCTCCTATATAGCCATCAGTCTTTTTCAACTAGGACACAAACAATATGTATTTTTTCCTCAAAAATTGATGTCAATGATCTGCTACTATGGGCTTCATCTTCAACACCATCTTGTCCCTGCTTAAAACAAGTTATCTGTCAGGGTGCGGTGGCTCATGCCTGTAATCCCAGCACTTTGGGAGGCCAAGGTGGGTGGATCACCCGAGGTCAGGAATTCGAGACCAGCTTAGCCAACACTGTAAAACCCTGTCTCTACTAAAAATACAAAAAAAAAAAAAAAAAAAAAAAAAGCTGGGCATGTGGGTGCCTGTAATCCCAGCTACTTGGGAAGCTGAGGCAGAAGAATTGCTTGAACCTGGTGGGCGGACTTTGCAGTGAGCCGAGATCACACCATTGCACTCCAGCCTGGGCAACAAGAGTGAAACTCTATCTCAAACAAACAAACAAAACCCATGAAAACAAACAAACCAAAAAAACCAAGTTATCCACTTACAAACTGCTGATTTCTTTGAGGGCATTGTCCCCATAAACTTTTCATAAAGTATCAATGATTTTATCATTCTGCCACCCAAGTGTCGACATAAATTCAATGTTTGTGTTCTTGCTTAAATTTTAACAGAATTCATGTTGCTCTGATAAGGACTCTTTTCAAACTGAGCTCTTATGTTAATTCATGCCTCAAAGTAAATCCTGTACAGACACGTTACATGTTATACCAAGGTACAACGGGTTTATTTTGGTGCAAAAAATGTTGAAATCCATGAGTAGTTTTCTTTTTTTTTCTTTTTTTTTTTTTTGAGACGGAGTCTCGCTCTGTCGCCCAAGCTGGAGTGCAGTGGCGCGATCCTGGCTCACTGCAAGCTCCGCCTCCTGGGTTCACGCCATTCTCCTGCCTCAGCCTCCCGAGTAGCTGGAACTACAGGCGCCCGCCACCGCGCCCAGCTCATTTTTTGTATTTTTAGTAGAGACGGGGTTTCACCATGGTCTCGATCTCCTGACCTTGTGATCCGCCCGCCTCGGCCTCCCAAAGTGCTGGGATTACAGGCTTGAGCCACCGCGCCCGGCCGCATGAGTAGTTTTCTCATAATATGCACTTTCCATGAGTGTTTTGAACTCTCCATATATATTAAGGCTTACACTTAACCAGATATAATTTACATATACAAATAAACACAGATCACTGAGCTTATACTAAACCTTTATTTTATACATGCTTTTAAATTATTTTCTTAGCACATTAACTTTATACTTTGTTCTATTACAAAAATTCTAGCCAGGATTCACTTATATAGATATGCATATTTCCCACCAAGGATAGCAAATAAATCACTCCTTCCACCAATCTGCTTATTGCTGATCAAACACTGCACTTTTTGCCAATAGACTTAGGAGAAGCTTCAAAATCATTCTCAATACAGCAAAGTATATTACAGGCAGTCACTAGCAGTAAATTGAAATTCACTTGAGAATATAATTTATTTCTAATTTTTGTAAAACTCTAGGTTTGCTGAGGACAACATGTGTTTTATTTACTATATCATCATGAATTGCACTTGGCTACATATGAGAGAAACCTATATGAGAGACTTAAGCAATGAGAAGCTTACTTTTCAGACAACAAAATCTGGAATCCAGACATAATGTAACTATCTGAGGAAGTAAGTGAGGACCCAGGCTCTTTTGATCTATCTGCTTAGCTATCCTTGCTTTCTATTCTTATCACATAATATGGGTGTTACTGCTCTCTTCATTGCATCCCATTTCTAGGAAGGAAGAATGGGGAAAGGACAAAAGACAAAGAAAGGCATGTGCCAAACAAATATGAACTTTCTAAACAGAAAACTGATAATTTCACAGGAAGATTCCTTCTGAAGATATTCTCTTATATCCTATCAGCCAAAATTATGTCATGCAGCCAAATCTGGTTGCTAGATACAGCCCTAAACAAGTTCTGTTTTCTACTAGTGGGAGAAAAAATAAGGAAAAGTCTATAATTAGTGGGTAACCAATAGGTGATTCTACAATGCTGACCTTTTAATACACAGCACAGCACCTGTTGCAGAGTACGCGCTCAATAAGAATAGAATGAATTAATTAATGAGTGAGTTATTGAAAAGTTATAACAATTACATTACATTTAACACTGAGCCTTTAACTGCCTCCACTGATGGTATCTCATACACCAACAAAATATATCAAATAATATGTATGTAGACACTCTGCTATATAACAGCATGTTAGGCACTTAAAGTAGTTTCATCATGAGGTACACCCTTCTAGACTTTCCTAGACAACATCCCTTTCTCTTTCATTGACAACTATACTGGAATTAATGGTGATTGTGGCACCTAATATGACAATCTCTTATACTGGTTAAGGCTTTTTAAAAATATAATCAAAAGAAATGGATTGTAAGATTAGAAGCATTCAAGGGACCTCAGGATTTACCTAGGAATCAGGAATTATAAGTCTCCTAAGAGAAACAAGATGGTCACAAATTAGTCAGGGAGAATAAATGAAGATCCAGTTATCAAGAATCTTTTTCTCTTCAATGACAGAAAAGGGACATCTGATTTTCCAAGGGAGAGTATATTGGAGTTTCTGTTCATGTCTGTCAGACTGTGTTCATGGTGAGAAGAAACTTCCTTGAGGGTAAATCTGGCTGCAACTAAGAAATATTGTTTCAGGCTAGTGAGGAAGACCAACTTATGCCAGTTAATGATTTTTCTGGTTCTACCATTGAATGTCCCACATACCAGGAAACACAGTCTCAGGAAAAGCAGGATGGTTGGTCCTCTTAACACCAGCCTCTATGCAGGCGCGCACGCACTCACATGCGCGCATGCACTTGCACACAAACATACCAGACCCTCCTTGCTTTCCCACCTTCTCTTGGTGCTCATTCTCTCTTCACATTAAATTTCTTCATAAGGCTGTATTCTCTTCTTTTCTATTCACAATGAATCCTAACAATTATAAAATCAAAAGCCTGAATCACTAGCAGTCCTACACCTCAGGAAGAAAAAGAGAGGGAGGGCTTTCTTTCCTCAAGAGTAAAAGTAAGAAAGGCTTATCTTCAATTGAAGAGAGAAAAATTGTTTTCATATTGAAGCAGGTTGAAAGTTTCTAGCCTATCATATTCAATGAAGGAAGGATCCCCAGATCCTTCCTTCTGTATGTGGCATGTATGTCACACATGCACACACATGCAATCAAACTTTATCATTAAGAGAATTCCTATTAAAAAGCTTGAAGATGGCCATATTTAAAATTATGTTGCCAATTAGAAAATGAATCATCTTTTCTGAATTGTGTATAGAATATAATAGAGACTCCTTGAGGAGCAAATGAAACCCGCTGAGTTCTATATTCATTACTTGACTGACATGAGAAAATGATAGACTAAAGACACAATGGCAACAGTTTGGTAACTTGGAGGCCTCCCATGTGTAGGAACACAGGAAGTGCCTTTATCTTATTTCCCAAGTGATTATCTTAATATTAAAAAATGAAAGAAGAGTTAAGACATGAACAGACTCTTCAGTGGTTCTCATGACAGGATCAGATGGAGCATGGCTTCTGATGTAAAATTATGGACAATATTGAGGAGTCATGTAAGATAAAACTTGAAAAATGAGAGTCCTGGATTCAACATCAGACAGAGGTTGATGTCCTCTTATAAGTTGTCTAACTCTCAGTCAAGGGTTTTAAATCAAAAAGCCAACAGGAACCAAGTGGGTAATTTAAACCACTTAAATATACTAGGATGAGGGCCAACTGGAGACTCCAAGCCTAATTTAAAAGAAAGAATCCCTACACAGCCCCTGTTGATTGTTGCCTAGGTTTAGTGTGTCAGATTTTCTGATATTTCCAGTATAACAATTAAAAAGCCACATACACCAAATTTGTATGTCAAATCCTTTAATTTGTTAATTTACTATTTAATTCAACACTTTCAAAAATATTGGTGCAAAAGTCCACCTACAGGCTGGATCTGACCCACAAATCCCACCTTTGCTATTTCTGCTCCTAAAGCTTTGTTTTTTGTAACTTTGATTAAATAGAATTGGAGGAGAAAGGAACCTGATGTAACATCTAGAAGCACAATCTCCAAGGGCCTCAGAGGCTCATGGAAAGTGACAGTAAAGCTAGAAAGATACACTTCACAAGCAACTTCCTTTAGATACTCTCAGATGATTCCAACTACCTACGTCTCGTGGTTACAAATAATATTTATTTTTTAAACAATGGTTATAGAACTGAGAGGATTTTAAGTAATGATTAAATTCAACACAATACTAAATTTTACTGTTAAAACAGTAAGAGCTAAAGTTAGTGCCACACCCTGGATTATATTTCATATCTCTTGTCTATCATTCCAGTACTGTTTCTAGCTAATTTCACAAAATTGAGACCATCCATGGCCTTTCAATACCAAAGTCCTCTTTGACAGATAAAGCAAGACATTATATATCAAGAACCTATAAACTGCCCAGTGCTATGCAAATGTAATTTACTGTAATATAATGAAGAGAAAGAATGTGGCTTGGTAGCTGGAACATCCTGATGGAAAAGCTTATACTAAACTTTCAGGAGAAAAAGTCATTAACGAAACCTGCAAAATCATATGACAAGTTGACCTAAAAGAATCCACCCTGTAAGTCTCTGGAAATATTAACAATGATGACAGTCAGAGAAAAAGGAAAAAAAGAGAGAAATTTGAAAGCAGAAATAACAAAAGGACATCTCCATGGAACAAAACAATTAAAAATCATTATCATTTGAAGGCAGACATACAGAAATTAAATTACTCAGACTTAAATATGAGACAAGACTCTAACAGGTTCATTTAATTTCTATTACAGCACTTTCAATTTCAACGACAAAATAAGACATTCCAACTCATTGCTAAGAGTCAGCTGGCAGGAGGGGAAACAATGGAGAAATGGGGAGTTCTCTTAAAGAAGCCCAGGGAAGTTGAAACGCATTGCAAATGAACTATTTCTTTAAAACACACATTCTTAATTTGATGAAATTACAAAGTTTTATTTTTTCTATTTTTTTTCTGTTATACAGCTGCACATTCTCTAAAACACAGGTGCAACAAACAAAATAAATACTTCATATTTTTCTTTTGGTGAATTTCAAACATACAAGTAAATAGTTTTCCTCACAATTTATACATAAATAATTAGCACACCTATTTTCTTTTTCAAACTGGAACACGCATCTGGATTTAATTAGAAAAGCAAGAAAACAGCATCTGGAGAGGATCAGGCCAGTCTGTTCGTTAAACGATTATAAACATTAAGAGAGAAAATTCTCTTTATGCTCACACTCCACCTCAGAAACAAGACCTTCTAAAGGAAGTTATAAAATGTTCCACTTTGGCTAATATGACATTAATATCATTCAGTGATGAGTATTATAATCCATCAAACCTCTATTATGGGTTTTTCACAATTTTCCTTTAATGCTCAGAAATTTCTTTCTCAGGAATTCAAGACTGAAATCCAATAGAGCCAAATGCCTTTGGCCTATGGACTGAAAACATATCTCTCCCTCTTTTCAAGCCTGATCTTGTCCCCTGAGTCTCTCAGCCCATCTCTCTGTCTCTTGAATTTCTCTTCACTAATTATCTTCTTTTCTTCCTCTCACTGTTCTCATCTTAATTTTTTTAATTTCATCATATTTTTGTCAATTTTAAAAAAACACAATATATAATTGTTATCAAATACTTGCCATTTGAAATAATCTCATTTCCTCCTCCTTTGCCCTACCACCCTCTTTTTCTTCTCTTTCATGGACACACTTCCAGAAAGATTGGTTAACACTCAATGTCTTTGCTTTCTTACCTTCTGTCTTTAGCCTACCGTATCTGACCTCTACTGTCATCAAGAAACAGAGCATCTCCCCTAATATCACTAATGATCTATGTATTTGTCAAATTCAACAGGTTGTTTTCTCCATTTCTTAATCTCTTGGTGCCGTTTGGCATGGTTTTTTATTTTATAATCTTGAGACAACACAACTTTATTCTGATTTTCCGTCCATGTGTCTTTCTATATTCTCTTTCTCACACAGCCCTTAAATGTTGATATTTCTTACTATTTCATCATTAGTTCTCTGCTCTTTTAACTTTACATATATTTCTGGGTCACAGCTATATTTTTATAGGTTGTTAACTCTATGAATTTTTTTCTAACTCGTATCTCAACTTCTAACTAGGTATCTTCAATTGGAGACGTCTGAATATATCTAAAACTTTCTTATCCACTGAATGCTCATCTTCCTTTCTCTCTATTCCCTCTTTTTTAATATGTAAAAGAATGGAGAAAGTATCACCACACATTTTTCTCAACACAGCAATATGGTCATTACTATAGATTCTTCATCTTCCTCACATTCACATTTATCCACTGATATCAATATTTTCTACCTATCCTTGTTTCTGTCCCTTCTCCAGTTAATTATCTTCATGATGCCAATCATATATATTGAAACAAGTCACTTCTTATCTTTAGATCCTTCAGTGGATCACCTTATATTTGCAGAAACAAGTCTAAACTCCTTGCCATTACATTAAAGACCCTTCCCAATTTGCAAGGTAAATACTACCACGTTCTCCCACAGGTACCTTAAAATTAGAAACAAACGAGTTATTTGAAGGGTCCTGACAATAGCATGATCTCCTACGCCTCTGAGTTTAAATGTTCTTTCTTGCTGGTGGACTGTTTTTAACCCTTTTCTTATCTGTGTCTTCTCCAGTACTCAGTTCAAGGCCCCTCATGGGAATATATTTTGAGGCCCGTTCACGCCCCTCCTCCTGCAATTTGGTCCTCTCTTGTCACCTTCTAGCATTAGAGTTTCTCATAATAATTCTCATAGCAGTTATTGAAAGTCCTTTTATGAATTCTCACTTCTGAAATCCTCAAAGCTGATCGAGTTACTATTCTTGTTCAACACCTGGTTATCTATTTCTTTCTTTAAATGTATGAGCTACTTCATTTCCTTGCAATGAATTTAACTTTGCATAAGATAGGTGAGAAGCTGAAGCTGTGTAGTATGATTGCACGAATGCACTAATGTTGTTAGTTATTCAACCTCTTTAAGGTTTAATTATGAAGTAATTAGACCAGCTCCTGGGACACAGTCACTGCCCAGTAGATGAAATCCCTGCCCTTCTTCAGGCAGAGCACTTAGTATACTAATCACATTGCATCTCATTATAGATTCCATTGCCTGCTTCCTTCCCTGTACTCTGAGCTCCTAGTTTCTAATGATACTTGTTAAATAGCACATACTTAGTAAATGTTTGATGAGGAAAAAAATACTTGGTGTTCATGTGTTTTTGCCTCTCCTGAATCCGTATCCCTCTCTTTCTTGAAAATTTTCTAAATTATCTTTGGACAATCATCTCTCTCTGATTCTTAGTGAACGTGGCTTGATGACATACCTCATGCCCCAGAGATGAGTCATGAATGGGTTAAGCTTACCAAGTATCTTATTTCCCTGGTTGCAGTGATTGACTCATAGAGCAACACATAACTGAAATAAAGCTAATCAGATGCAAGGAGACATTTATCACAAAATCCTGGGATAATTTGCTTCCACAATGCTATAACTCCTCCCTGGCTATAAGTAGTATAAAATGTAAAATTTGGAATTCAAAATTTATTTTGTTAACATCAACCAAGGTATCCAAAACTGTTAGGAGTACTTGAGGCCAGAGAAAGAGATGAAGAGAAATGGGGCTATTTCTGAAATCTTTAGTGCTCTAAGATCAAGTCTCCCTTAAATTATACCAATGTATTAACTTTTCAATTATACGAGCTGATGGATTTTTTTGTCATTTAAACCACATTGAATTTTCTTCCTCTTATTTGCAACATAAAGAGTCATAACAGATATGTTATTTCACTGACTTTACTAGCTCTGGGTTTTCTTGCAAAAAAAAAAAAAAACATTTTCACTAGTCGTGTCTCTAGCTTCAGCAAATCATTAAACTCTGAGTCTGAGCTTCTTTGTTAATTTCTTCACTGGCCTATATTTGACTTACACACATAACACTTTAGTAAAAACTCACTCTATTATATTGATATTTAGAGGCATGTTGCTTCTTTCATATGGTCTTATTTTAATGTACTTTTTTCTTCTTTTTATAGCATCATTATTTCTAAAGATGAAAGGTTTCTTGGAGATTATCTTATTCAATTAACTCATTTAGTATACAAGAAAACCGAAGCCCAAAAGGTTAAGCAATTCTTCCAAAGCCATACAAAATACATTAATTAAAAGAAATTCTATGACCATATTTATGCTAATTAGTCCATTGTTTGGCTTGATTAAACTGGTCATTTCTCACAAACAACGAATTTATTTTCTCTATATGCATACAAAGATCATGAGATATTTTCTATCCAGGTGTGATGGTTAATACTGACTGTCAACTTGACTGGATTGAAGGATACAAAGTATTGATCTTTGGTGTGTCTGTGAGGGTGTTGCCAAAAGAAATTCACATTTGAGTCAGTGGGCAGAAGAAGGCAGACCCACCCTTAATCTGGTGGATACAATCTAATCAGCTGCCAGTGAATATAAAGCAGGCAGAAAAACGTGAAAAGGGAGAGACTGGCCTAGCCTCCAGGCCCACACCTTTCTCCTGTGCTGGATGCTTCCTTCCCTGGGACATCAGACTCCAAAGTCCTTCAGTTTTGGAACCTGGACTGGCTCTCCTTGCTCCTCAGCTTGCAGACAGCCTATTGTGGGACCTTGTGATTGTGTAAGTTAATACTTAAAACACACACACACACACACACACACACACACAGACACATATATATATTTCTATTAGTTCTGTCCCTCTAGAGAAACTTGACTAATACACTAGGAATCTCCTGTGCACCATTTTAAGAAAACTAAAGCGGCCGGGCGCGGTGGCTCAAGCCTGTAATCCCAGCACTTTGGGAGGCCGAGGCGGGTGGATCACGAGGTCAGGAGATCGAGACCATCCTGGCTAACATGGTGAAACCCCGTCTCTACTAAAAATACAAAAAACTAGCCGGGCATGGTGGCGGGCGCCTGTAGTCCCAGCTACTCGGAGGCTGAGGCGGGAGAATGGCGTGAACCCGGGAGGTGGAGCTTGCAATGAGCCGAGATCGCGCCACTGCACTCCAGCCTCCGCGACAGAGCGAGACTCCGTCTCAAAAAAAAAAAAAGAAAACTAAAGCAACATTTAAGTAACAAATAAGTAATAAAGTAACACTATTTGTTACGAGATAGGTATGAACAAACACCATAAAATTTGGAAGAGTTGAGAATTCCTTCTAAGTTTTTATTCAGTCACTCATTTATTAATCTAACAAACGTGTTTATTGAAGATTGATTGAAGAAGCCTATGTTTCAGAATCCCAGTTGTTAAATAATTTCTATGGATCGGGTTAAAATCTAACCGTATCTTTAAAAACAGGTTGAATTTTTATGTAAGTGAGCAAGACTCAAAGGCATTCTTAGGAAACAGAATCTATGTTAGCAAAGACTCAAGAGGGGAAAAAATAATCATGCAGAGAAAATGTATAGTACAAAAGGAAGCTGAGCCAAGTGATGAAAACCTAGAAATAGTGAGCGGGGCATTCAAGCTTTCAGTTGATGTTGCCAGCGCATGTGGACAGGGGTCTTAGGTGTTATTGTGACCCTAGGTAAAGAGGATCATGTGCCACTCAGCGTTATTGTGTCTTAGGCGTTATTGTGACCCTAGGTAAAGAGGATCATGTGCCACTCAGCCAGGTCCTTCTCATGTAACATCTCATAAATACAGCTGTACTGTGAAATAAGCATATATTCAATGTATGAATTAAGAAATCAAAACTCAGTGGGATAAAAGAAGCATCCAAGAAAGTTCAAGCCATTCTAAAAGCTCAAACTCTTACTAAACTCAGATATGGCAAAGGAAACCTAGATACTGACCAATCCTTTTCAACAAAAGAGTTAGGCATGGAGGACAGAGCCTCCCATCATTGAAGAGGAAGATGAGACTTTCCTGTGACCTGAAGTGTAATTGAATTGATGATATTGATGAGTTGATTCTTTCATGCAGATTAGACTGTATGTACGAGATATTATGCCACTGAGACCAATTTTGGCCCATTCAATAGTGGTGTCTATATTTCTTCTGTCATTCACTCAGAGTGCTGGCTAATATTTTTTCAGGAAATATTGAACATTCTATCAAGGGTGCCATCAATTTGAGCCTTAATCATCATTATGTAAGACTCTGCTTGTCATTTTAGAAACCGTTTCATATTTATTGCCTTTTCATGAAGATGATGCTAGAATGACTCCTTGATAACTGATCTGCAAAGAACATTGGCCAAGAAGAACCTGGTCACTGCAGACTTGAGAAAGGCAAGCATTCTGTGCCTAAATTCAATGAAAATTACAAGATGAGATTTTCCACTATTTAAAGAGGTAAACATGTCAGGAAATCTATGTATACAAAAATATATATTTACAATGATAGTCGCCAGTGCTATAATATACTGACTTTACATCCCTGTTGTGTTTAAAACCTGTTGAGAAATGTACTGTGAGAAACAAAAACTGTATACATAAACCTTTGACGAATATGATTGCACTCACACAACAGAAATTAACACTGAACTCCTTTATATAACCCCATAAATGTGGCTATCATTATTCTGCTAAATTAATTGTGGCCTTCCCACATTCTCAACTATTCCTTCCTCACTATACAATTCAGTCTTATTTATAATGTTAAAAAATAATATCAACCTTAGCATTCTAAAAGACAAAACCCTTTTAAATCAAGGAAAGACCTAAAGTCTGCATGAACATTTTTGAAAATGTTTTGCTTCAAAGTTTGAATTCAACTCTTGTCTCCCAACAAGACAAATGCTTCTTAATACTTAAAGATAAATAATAAAAATATTTTATACTTCCTTACCATATAACAGAGCCTGCTTGAGCAGAAGGCTCTGTAATTGCTTTGCCAATTAAAAACATACAAATACAAAACTGCTGAAAGAGTATTATCTAAGTCCAGTAATTTGCTGTTCTACTTAGCAGACAGACTGCTTAAGGGCATATCACAAGAACGTACAATTTGTTGCATAATGGTAATGACATTTTCAGTCATTATTATTGCTATAGATTAAAGTCAACCAAATGTGTTATGTTAAATGCTAACATAGTGATGGTCTGAATTTTGAAGATACATTTAAACAAGAACTGGTAAAATTATCATGAGGAAATTCGATTTTGCCCCTTATTTTAATAACACCCAATTTTAGTTCACAAGCCAGGCTTAACATTTCATAGGCACTAACCTGGGGGTTTATTTCCCATTGACAGTTAATATAAAATGTTTTCATTTCATACTTCTTGAACATCTGTATTATTGTACTATTAATATAGGCTAAGCTTTAGAGGATGTGAAAATATAACGTTTTAAGTAATTCTCCAAATAAAAATTGTAAAAATCTTCATGATTTTTTTCTATGATCTTTGCCAATGATTGCCATCTATACCAATAATCTCTAGGATTATCTAATTGAGAAGACCATTCACATAATAAAATATTTTGGATTTGATTGCATTTATTGTAATATAATTCATAAAATACAAGGAAAATAATTAACATCTGTCTATCAAAGGGTAGAATAATAATTAAGATCTATTATGACTTTACCATAAGTCAGACACTGTACTGAGGACTTTATGTTAATCACCTCTCTTAAACCTCAACACAACCATATGAGGTACTATTATTGTCCTCATTTTATAGGGGAGGTAATATGTCAATATCACACAGATATTATGTAGAGAAATGTGATCCAGCCAACATTAATCCACTTATGTCAAAGGTAACATGCACATGTTCATTCAGCCAACAAATATTAATTGAACACGTTTTGTGTTCTGCACAGAAACTTGGCTGTCACAGTACCAGATACTAAAGGGAACTGTCATAAATAAGACAAATAGTTTCTATTCTCACAGAATTTAAGATCTATGGGGAGACGGATTGATAATTAGGCAATTTCAATACAGACCATGCTTTCATTTGCAATGTCTGGCTCTTACGTTTAAAGGTTCTGTGGCAAAAATCAGAGCTCCCTTTTTAGTATGCTTTGATATATTTAGAGAGGCTCTATAATTGCATATCTTCTTTGTTCTGCATAAGTTTGGACATCCGAACTCAGAAATCTCAAAACAATAAGGGGAGCCAAGAAAGAAAAATCCAGAATCTTAGAGTCTGGGAATTCTTATGGCTCTTTCCTCTTTTGCTTCTCCAAAAGATTTGTTTCCCATTTGAATAATTTCTTTATTTCTTTATCAATTTGGGGGTCATAATCTGATGCTGTCATATGTTTCATGAACAAAAGGGACTACACAGAATTAGTATTGATTTGCTTTATGACAGTATATGCAGAAGAGTTTTTTTGCTTGCTTGCTTGCATTTATTCTAAGTTCTAGTCAATGATGAGTTGACGTCAAAGTTCAGGAATAAAAATACTCCTCAATATCTACAGTAAAACGTTTAGGAAGTCAGAATTTTGAGTATTTATGAACTCTCTTTATGTAGAATGCCAGAGTCCCTTCATTCTGGCTGTCTATCAGTTTGTGTCCTTTATAAGCATCAGGGCATGTGCAACAAACATTCTCTCATAGTTCTCTATCTCATCAACCATCTGTGCTTTCCATTCACTCAGACACATATTCAGCAACCGCCAGCTACATCACCAGGACAATATGTTACAGCTGACCATTGAACAACAAGAGTTGTCCAACTCACGTGGTCCACTTATAGGTGAATTTTCTTCTGTCTCTGCCGCTTCTGAGACAGCAAGACCAACCCATTATCTTCCTTTCCTTCCTAGGTCCACTTAACATGAAGACAATGAAGACCTTTATAAGGATTGACTGCACTCATTGAATGGTAAATGTATTTTCTCTTCCATACAATTTTCTTATTTTCTTTTTTAATTTTTAATTTCGTTTTGGGGATACATGTGAAGGCTTGATACATGCATAAGCATGAGTCAACATGTCATTAGGGTATATATTATTACATTACCCAGGTATTAAGCCCGGTACCCAATCTTTTCTCCTCTTCTTGCTCCTTCCAGCCTCCACCCTCAAGTAGACCCCAGTGTCTGTTATTTCCATTTTTGTGTTCATGAGTTCTTATCATTTAGCTCCCAATATTAAGTGAGAACATGGAATATTTGGTTTTCTGTTTCTGCATTAGTTTGCTAAGGATGATAGCTTCCAATTTCATCCATGTTCCTGCAAAAGACACAATCTTATTATGTTTTATGGCTGCATAATATTCCATGGTGTATATGTACCACATTTTCTTTATCCAATCTGTCATTGCTAGGGATTACGTCGATTCCATGTCTTTACTTTTGTGAACAGTGCTGCAGTGAACATTTGTGTGCATGTGTCTTTACAATAAAATGTTTTATGTTCCTTTGGGTATACACCTAGTAATGGGATTTCTGGGTTGAATGGTAGTTCTCATTTTAGCTCTTTGAGGAATCACTGTACTGTCTTCCACAGTAGTTGAACTTATTTACACTCCCTCTAACAGTGTATAAGGGTTCCTTTTCTCCACATCCTCACCAGAATCTGTTATTTTTCCTCAAAAGTGTCTCATTTTTATACCAGATCCTGGATATCCCCCAAAGAGGGAATCAACCCATTTCCCAATGGGAGTCTTATTTCTCAGTGGGGGTGGGGGTGTGTGTGGGGGGGTTGGGAACATTTCCATACCTTCTAGATGACCAAGAGCATGCTTCTCATCTCACACTGTAATCCCCAGGTGTTGAGAGATGGACCTGGTGGGAGGTGATTGGATCATGGTGGCAGTTTCCCCCATGCTGTTCCCTTGATAGTGAAGGAGTTCTCATGAGGTCTGATGGTTTTATAAAGGGCTCTTCCCCCTTTACTCTCTGCTCTCTCTCTCTTCTGCAGCCTTATGAAGACAGTGCAAAGAGCCGCGTATTCCCCCATAACTGCCATTAGCTGTCCCCAGAAGTATGCTTCCTGCCTTGTTGTTACACACCAAACCTCTCTCATAATTCAGAGTAATTTCTGATATCCCCAAAAGTTTGAAAAGTGAGATAATTCAATGTAAAGCAGAATAGAGCCTTAGATTTTCACAGAGATCTGTCTACTTTCAAGTCCTCGGGTTTCTTGAGGAAAACAAAAGGTTTTGTTTTGTTTTGTTCCTAAAACAGGTTCTGTGGCACCTCCTTGGTTAATATTGTTGGCTCTGTGTCTCCACTCAAATCTCATCTCACACTGTAATCCCCAAGTGTCGAGGGATGGACCTGGTGGGAGGTAGTTGGATCATGGTGGCAGTTTCCCCCGAACTGTTCTCTAGTGAATGAGTTCTCATGAGGTCTGATGGTTTTATAAAGGGCTTTTCCCCATTTGCTCTCTGCTCTCTCTCTTCTGCAGCCTTATGAAGAAGGTCCTTGTTTTCCCTTCACCTTCCACTGTGATTGTAGTTTCCTGAGGCCTCTTCTGCCAGGAAGAACTATGAGTGAATTAAACTTCTTTACTTTATAAATTACCCAGTCTTGGGCAGTTCTTTATAGCAGTATGAAATAGAACTAATGCATCTTTTCTCCATATGGAGTCTCAGGCTGTTAGAGCTTGAATATCTACTTTTTATTAAACTGACTTTTAACCATAGCACTCTTTAAAAAACAATTTTTAAAATTTCTTATTTCCCTACTTTAGCCATGTGAAATAGCCAATACTTCTGGCTTTTGAACTTTACCAAAGGTAACCTTCCAGGCACTCAGAGAAAGGAAATTTCAAGATGTGGAAGAAAGAGACTCAACAAATGGTAAAAATCATACAGATTTCAACTAAAAAGTACTTATTCCCTAGGCCAAAAATTGAACCTGAACCTGGGCCACCACTGTGAAAAAACAAAGCTTTATCTACTGAGCTACAACACTGGACAGTCTCCATTGCCCTTCCCAGAAAGAGCCTAGAGCAGCCAATTTTGAGCTCACAAAGGCTTTTAACTGCTTGAGATAATTTTTAGGGCTAACTATGGCATGAATTCTAAAATTTCTGTTCCCTTAGTGGAGACCAAGAGAAAGTACCACCATGTGGTTACAAGGTCAAGCTCCCAAGGAACATTTCACAGGCAAAAGCCTCTCAACTTTTCAAGACACAGCCCAAGAGGTTGCATGGGGTAACCAAATTAACATTTTCCATTCTAGCCAGAGCAAAATACATGTGATGTGACAAAACGTAGACATTAGCCACTCTACTTAGCACCCAATATCTAACTGGCAAGGCTCAAACTTGCCCCTGGACAGGCCCTGTCATGTTTAATCCAACCTCCAATGAGGAGTTCCGACATGTGGTCTCTGGGCAAGATGGTTGCCCTGAGTAACAGAAGAGAGAAAGGAGAGAAAAGGAGAAAAGCATTGCCTGTGACAAGGTGGAGAAGGCAAGGAGTTCAGGGAGGCCTGAGAAAGACCCAGTCATTGCAGTGATACTGAATCAAAAGTTTAGGCGACCACTTGTCAGTCGGGAAGGGATCTTTTCCAGCAGTCCCATCAGCTCTCAAGTTTCCCTTCTGGGGAGAAAAAAGCTCCCCATGTCCCATTTGTCCTGTACATGCCTAATCCTGTCACCCACAGCTGTCGGCAAAGACTGCAAGGTAGATTAATCCAAAGAAAATAGCAGTTAACATCCCATAGTGCCAAATCCACCCTTAGTCAAGACAGACTTTACCGAGAGGGGCCTCTAACCCACTAAATCTTAGGAAGATTCTAACCTTCGTAAATTGGGCCTCAAAACCATATTTGGTCAAGCATCCTTGTCTTTTATTAAGAGGGACTTTTAACCCACTCTGTCTTAGGAGAGACTCTAACTCCCCTAAGTTGGGCCTTTAACTCAATCCCATCCTTTACCCGGGTACCCTACCACTTACCCAAAGCTGGCCAGTTGGTGCTGCAGTCTATTTCCTTTGGGTCAGGGTCTCCTCAGTATCATCCCTTTGTGGTTTCCCAAGAAGGTGTTACCAGAATGGAGTCCTGATCCAGACCCCAAGAGAGGGTTCTTGACCCTCACACAAGAAAGAATTCGGGGTGAGTCCATAGAGTAAAGTGAAAGCAAGTTTATTAGGAAAGTAAATAAATAAACAATGCTACTTCATACGCAGAGCAGCCCTTTTTAAATTTTTAAATTTTTAATTTTTGTAGGTACATAATTGGTATATACATTTACAAGGTACATGAGATGTTCTGATATAGGAATGCAATGCATAATAATCATACTTTATGATTTTCTTAATAACATTTTCTTTCCACTAGCTTACTTTGTTGTAAGAATACAGTGTATAACACTTAAACGAAATATGTGGTAACTCTTTGTGTTTATTGGCCAGTCATTTGGCCAACAGTAGGCTATGAGTAGTTAAGTTTTTGGAAGGTCAAAAGCTACACATAGATTTTTGACTATGTGGGGGGCCAGCATCCCCAACCCCTGTGTTGTTCCAAGGACAACTGTGTATTTTATCATGAACATCCAAAGAAAAAGAAATATTGTGAATTCTGGCTAGAAAGATAACTTGGAAGATCACTTAAAGTAGAAAGATCTGTTCATAATTCTCAGATTATCCTTCATGAATATAGGCTGTGGTGTGATTATACCTTGAATTTTCAGAAATGTTGTAATCCTTTTTTTAAACACAATTATTATTAAAAAGCAAATTATGTAAACTGACACTTGTGCAATTTTTTCAAAAGTTAATATACACCCAGAACTCAGACTTTCTAAATATCATATTTTTACCTATACTCTTAAGGTTATTTACATCTATTCTATCTGTATGCTGTAAATACTATATATTGGTGTGCTACCTATGCATCTCTTCCCAGTTCCACATTCAGTGACTTTGATGTCTTGAAATTTATCATGGTAAAAAAATACTATTTATACCACAGAAAAGGCAAATACTCATAATCACGATATATTTTTGTTGGTTTCTTTAGAGAATTTGTTGTTAAACTTTTACTATTAAATTATTTTATATAGGTTTCCTTTAACTAAACAGGTACTGATTTTGGATTCTAAAATCTAGTGCAAAGTAAGAAAAGTCATTGAAATATAGGTTTTGGTATTACTAGGTTTTTAATCACAAGAACCAGAGCAGTCACTTCATTAGTTAGGTGATTATAAATGAGGAATGGTTTCATATAATATTTCCTTCTTTGCTCAGAACCTTGCTTTGATCAACCCTCACTTTAAGAAATCAATCTAGAATGTGACATCAGCAAAGTGGTAAAATAGGCGATTTCAGCCCTTATCCCTCCAGAGAAACATTATTTTGACAATCATTCATAAATGAAAATACCTTTTTGAGAGTTCCAGAGTCCAGTTGAAAGTTTCCATCACTCTGGTGGACGACAAAGTACAAGATCAACTACACTGAAAGGGGTACAGAAAGCAGTTTCACTCTGCCAATAACACCCTCGCAGAGGCAGGTACAAATCAGTGCCAAAAGAAATTTCTTTTTTCCTGCAGGAGAAAGAGAGAGCATAGAAAAGATCTGGGTTTCCCAGAATTTGAAGGGGAACATCCTGAGAGGCCTGCTTGTATCTTACTGCATCCTGAACACTGAGAAAATTGGATGACTGGAGTATCCGAGAGCAACTAGGAACAAAAAAGAAAGAAGAAAGAAGGGAGCTCACAGAAACCAGTATGTGTGCCTCCACAGATGGCACCCTGTAAATGTCCAAAACCAGCATCCCAAGTACTTCCAAGTTAACATGTAGACTTCAGGAACTGGCTTAACTCTGTGGGAATGGGAGAAAGCACACAAGCCTGAAACTGCTCCTTCAGAAGAGATAGAAATAAATGAATCTTACACCCATTGTCCCAGCATTTTAGTGCACAGTTCCAAGGAAAAGGGGGGGGTGACACTTGACTTTTCGTGTGGCTCTGCAGGGTAGAAGAAAGGTGCATCAACCTGAAACATCCCATTCATGGAGGAAAGAGGAAAAGGAGTTTGCATGCAATGCCCTAGAACATCCCAGCACTTACCTAGGAGAAAGAATGGGCAGCTCTCAGCACCCAACATGGTTTTATGGGATAAAGAGAAGGCATACAGATTTAAGACTTTACCCCAGGATGGAATAAGAAGAGTTGAGTGGGTGTATCCACAGAAAAGATTTAAGAGATCTCTATAATCTCTAGCTGGGCTGACTGATGAAGGTCTTCTCATCCCAAAGCAAGTTTATAAAGACTGGAAGAGGGGGACTTTTTTTTTTAACTGTGTAGACATCAATGCAAGATTACAAATATTATGAATAATTAGGGAAACATGACACCACCAAAGAAACAAAATAAAGTACAATACCTGACTTAAATAAATGGAGATCTATGGATTGCCTGATAAATAATTCAAAATAATCATTGTTAGGTGGCTTGGTGAGCCACAAGAGAACACAGACATGCAACTAAAATAAATAAACTAATATTAGGGAAATGCAGATCAAAACCACAGTGAAATACCTTTCTCACACCAGTCAGAATGGTATTATGGAAAAGTCAAAAATAACAGATGTTGGCTGGGTGCAGGGGCTCACGCCTGTAATTTCAGCACTTTGGGAGGCTGAGGTGGGTGGACCACCTGAGGTCAGGAGTTCCAGACCAGCCTGGCTAACATGGAAAAACCCCATCTCTACTAAAAACACAAAAGTTAGCCAGACATGGTATCAAGCACCTGTAATCCCAGCTACTCGGGAGGCTGAGGTGGGAGAATCACTTGAACCCGGGAGGTGGAGGTTGCAGTGAGCCGAGATCGCACCACTGCACTCCAGCCTGGGCAACAGAGTGAGACTGCCTCACAAAAAATGAATGAATAAATAAATAAATAACAGATATTGATGAGGTTGTGGGGAAAAGAGAACACTTACACACTACTGATGGGAATGTAAGTTAGTTCAGCCATTGTAAAAAGTAGTTTGGCAATTTCTCAAAGAACTGAAAACAGAGTTATCATTTGACCCAGAAATCCCATTATTAGGTATATACCCAAAAGAATATAAATCATTCTACCATGAAGACACATGCACACATATGTTTTTTGCAGTACTATTCACAATAGCAAAGACATATAATCAACCTAAATGCTCATTAATTATAGACTGGATAAAGAAAATATTGTACATATACACCACGGAATACTATGCAGTCATAAAAATGAATTAGATTATGTCCTTTGCAATAACAAGCATAGAATTGGAGGCCAGTATCCTAATAAAACTAGCACAGGATTAGAAAATCAAATACCATATGTTCTTATTTATAAGTGGGAGCTAAATATTGAGTACATATGTGAAAACAAAGAAGGGAACAACAGACACCAGGACCTACTTGAGGGTGAAGGGAGGGAGGAGGATGAGAATCAAAAAAGTACCGATCACGTACTATGCTTATTACCCTGGTGATGAAAAACCTGTACACCAAACCCCTACACCATGTAATTTATCTATATAACAAACCTGCACATGTACCCCTGAACCTGAAATAAAAATTTTTTTTAAAAAAAGAAAACAATATATCAGCAATACCAGAAGTTCAACTAAAATATTGAAAACATAAAAAACAACAAAACAGAAATTTTAGAGATGATGAATACAATGACTGAACTGTAAAATAGAAACGTTTCCATAGAAAGCTTGAAGAGTAAACTCAAGTAGAAAAAATAATCAATGAATGTGAAGAGCGTTTCATTTGAAATTGTCTACTCAGAGGAGCAACAGTGAAAAGAATGAAGAAAGCCTGTGGGACTTACAGGCTACCATCAAATGAACCAGTGTACATATTATGGAATACAAACAGGTGAAGATAAGGAGGAAAGAAACAGAAAGCTTATTTAAAGAAATAATAGCTGAAAACTTACCAAATCTGGGGAGAGATATGGACATCTAGATTTATGATTTACCAAAGACACACCAAATATGTCGAATCTAAAGAGGTCTACACTGAGACGCATTACATTTAAATTGTCAAAAGTCAAAAACAAGCAGAATTTTGAAGGTAGTAAGATAAATTAACTTATTATATACTTTCAAAAGACTATCAGCTGATTTCTCAGCAAAAATCTTTCAGACGAAGAGAGAGCAGGATGATTTATTCAAGACACTGGAAAAAAAAGTGCCAACCAAGAATATTTCACTTGGTAAAACTCTCCTTTTAAAATGAAGGAGAGCTAAAGACTTTCACTAACAAACAAAAACGGAGGGAATTTATCACTGTTAGACCTGCATTACAAAAAGTGCTAAAGAAAGTTATTCAAATTGAAATAAAAGAATGCTTAAAAGCAACAAGACAGCATAAGAAAGTCGAAAACTTACAGGCAAAAGTAAATATATACATAGACACAGAATAACATAATGTTTAATCGTGTAAATCATTTTTAGCTCAAGTATAAAAGTTAAAAAAACAAACAAACATAGTATTAGTAATAGCTATAGGCTGGGTGCAATGGCTCTTGCCTGTAATCCCAGCGTTTGGGAGGCCAAGGCAGGAAGATGGCTTGAGCTCGGTTGTTTGGCACCAGCCTGGGCAGCAACATACTGAAACCTCATTTGTAATATATATATATGCTACCATCAAATGAACCAGTATACATATTATGGAATACAAACAAGTGAAGATAAGGAGGAAAGAAACAGAAAGCTTATTTAAGCAAATAATAGTTGAAAGCTTACCAAATCTGGAGAGAGACATGGACATCCAGATTTATGTTGTACAGATTATAAATAAACCAGTTGTGCATGGTGGCATACATCTGTGATCCCAGCAGTATAGTATGACCTCATCTGTACACTATATATATACACACACACACACACACACTATATATATATATGTACACTATATATATACACACACACACTATATATATATATATATATATATATATATATAAAATCAGTTGTGCATGGTTACATACACCTGTGGTCCCGGCTACTTAAGAGGCAGAGGTGGGAGGATTGCTTGATCCCAGGAGTTTGAGGCTGCAGTAAGCAATAATTGTGTCACTGCACTTCAGCCTGGGTGGTAGCATAAGACCCTGTCTCAAAAGAAGGAAGGAAGGAAGGAAGGAAGGAAGGAAGGAAGGAAGGAAGGAACGAAGGGAGGGAAGGAAGCTAACTCTGTAACTACAAAAATCTATAAAAGGTTATACGATATAAAAGATACAAATTGTAACATAAATAACATAAAGTTTTGAGGGAGGAGTAAAAGTATACCAAAGTAATTAAAAGGTGTACCAAAGTAATTAAAATTAGCATCTCTTAGAAATATCTGCCTTTCCATGTTTATTGTAGCATTATTCACAATACCTAAGATGTGGGAGCAATCTAAATATTTATTACTGAATAAATGGATAAAGAACACGTGATATATGCATACAATGGATCATCATTCTATTTTTTTAAAAAAAGGAAATTGCCCCATATGCAACAATATGGGTAAACCCAGGGAACATTATGCTAAGTGAAATAAACCAGACACAAAAAGGATAAATAATCCATGCTACCACTTATATGAGGAATCTAAATTAGTCAAACTCATAGAAGCAGAAAGTAGAAAGGTCTTTTTCCCAAGAGACAGGGGAGGGTGAAATGGAAAAGTATTAGTCAAAGAGTACAATGTTTCAGTTACAGGGAATGAATAAATCCTAGAGATTTACTGTATAACATACTGCCTACAGTAAACAATACCATATTACATACTTGAAAGTTGCTAAAAGAGTAGATCTTATGTTGGTTCCTTATTGCAAAAACAATAAATAAATACATAAATATATCAGGAGGAAATTTTGGATGGTATGTTGTGAACCTTTATGGCATAGATTGTGTCAACAGTTTCAAAGGTGTATACTTATCTCTAAATTCATTAGCTTGTGTAAATTTAATATGTACAACTTTTGTATATCAATTATACCTCAATAAAGAGGTTTTTGAAAAATCCAATCAATCCACAGATTTTTCTGCCCCTAATATCTAACCTCAAAAACTCTTAAGCCCAACACACAAGCTATAAAAATTATACATTCACTTCTCAAAACAAAATGTCATTTCAGAATTACCTGTATGGTATTTACCTTTGCTGCAGTGACTTAATATAAGAACAGATGGGCCGGGCGCGGTGGCTCAAGCCTGTAATCTCAGCACTTTGGGAGGCCGAGACGGGTGGATCACGAGGTCAGGAGATCGAGACCATCCTGGCTAACACGGTGAAACCCCGTCTCTACTAAAAAATACAAAAAACTAGCCGGGCGAGGTGGCGGGCGCCTGTAGTCCCAGCTACTCGGGAGGCTGAGGCAGGAGAATGGCGTGAACCCGGGAGGCGGAGCTTGCAGTGAGCTGAGATCCGGCCACTGCACTCCAGCCGGGGCGACAGAGCGAGACTCCGTCTCAAAAAAAAAAAAAAAAAAAAAAGAACAGATGGGATTTTTGTGTTTGGTTTGGTTTGTTTTGTTTTTAGGATATGGTTTTCTAATATCTAGTCATCAGATAAATTTTGCTATGAATATTTTATTGGTCATTTGTCCATGGGACTAAAGTTATAATCAAGATGCAACCTGAAAATGCAATTTTGTGTAGAAAGTTTAGTGCCATTTTGAATGTTGCCTCCAAGATCCCATCTTGACAACCTTGCACACTCCCATATGTGAATGCTTTTTTTTCTTTCCCTTTATGCTTCCATTTTATTCATGATTAAGAATTCTGTTGATAGGATCCTCCTGTACTATACAAATTTTAATGTCTTTTCTTTCATGAGCAATCTCTGGTTTCACCACATACTCTAGCCATGGAGCAGGACTCAGTATGTTGCTCCATTTGCCCAAATCAAATACATTTCACAAATAATTAGTGAACATTATAGATTTAAATGCAAAATTTGGGGAAAAGAAGGAAAATGAGAATGTTATGATGCTTACCACACAACAAAATAATCGTTAGATGTGTCTGTTTTCCTCAAAGTCCTAATTCATTGCCAAACCATTGTTGTGGTTTTTTTTAATTGATTCTTTTTTCTTCCCATCATCAGTTATTTTCGCTTCACTGCCTTTTATATCCCTCTTTAATTATGTAGAAATTTCAACTAAAAGGTCATTTCCTTAGGGAAAATATTTGATTATAACAGCTGCTGAGAAAACATTTTCTCCATAATTTATGCAATATGACATAGGTCCGGGTGCCTAAAGTTTGTCCTATGAGATATAACTTGGGGAAAAAGATATAAAATTTGTCCTATGAGATATAACAAGGGAAAAAACTTGATCTGTGGTCAACTTAGTTTGGAAAATAATGGCCCAATTTTTTTAAAAAAACATAATTTTTTTGTTTTACTGTATACATCTCGGAGTCTTTATTATGCTAATATGGTGAATCTCTAAAATATGGTGAATCTCTAAGATAAGAAATTCTCACATAAAATTGACTTTCAATGCCTGTGGTGTTTATATACAAACAAAAACATTTGTGATACTACTTTTGCAATGAATGAACTTTGAGACATTCTGAACTAAAATTTCTAGGCTGAATAGACAGCAAGTGAGCTCTGTGGACTCAGTGCTATCTTGGATAGTGCAGATAATGGCTTCACTAACATTCCCCTTAACTCTATTATGCCTTTTACTCCTTTCATAAGAGTGAAATTCATTTGGAACACTGTAACTTCTAGACAGGAGAAAGAATGATGTGGCCAACAAAAGGAAAGAGGAGATATGAGGGAAGAAGTAACCAGGGAACCTACATGTTGATGAGAGAACCAAGAAACATGTGAATACAAATGATAGAGATTTTCAGAACAGTCTTCAGTGAAACTATCTGTGACACTTTCAGCATGATATGTTGTAAAAACGAATGCAGAAAAATATAACTTTAGGCTTGTCCATTTTAAACACCCCTATAGCAAGCAGCTACATTATTCTTTACGGTTTCTGAGATACAATTGTTATTTTATTTTGACTATGATCCTTACAAAGAACAAAGTAGGACTCTTGCTTTCATTTAGACAAAAATAAAAGCAAGTTAAGAGTGTAAAATAGCAAGCACCGATGTATATTTTTATTTCATTTATCACATTCAATTCTTGAAATAAATATTTGTATGAGGCTGGTATTATTATTCCAATTTTGATTGAGGTAGCTGACTGACAGTTGCCCTTGGTCTCTTAGCTACAAAGGACTAAGATGGAGGATCTTCTTGGCGGTATCATGTAGCCCTCAAAATTTCTAGTTCTAAAGAAACATATAGCAAGGCTATATAAAACCAGCCATATTGTTTTAAAATTGTAGAAGACTTACTAATTCTTATTTTTGATTATGTGGTTGAAGTTCATTTTTTTGGTTCATACCTTCCATGCTCACAAAATGTCATTTAAAAAACTAATCTGTAATTATTAAAAGTTTTAAAGTTTAAGTTCACAGAGAGCACAAGGTGTGGTCTAGAGCTGGGCAAAAGAATACATAGATTTAAAAAAATGTAAGGGCCAGAAACATATATTAATTTAGCAAATGAATGGTAAAGAAGATAGATATCTCAGGAACCAGAGGCCAGAATGAAGCTCAGAAGTGAAAGATACCGGGCATGCATTGAATAAAGAATAAATAAAAGAGAAAAATGAGGATGAGAAAGAAAAATATGTATAAAATTTTTCTCCTTTTACCCTCTGTACTGCATATCATCTATTTTCTCCTCAATATTTATTCTCTACCCCTTTTCATCCTACTGTGTAGCACAGAATGCTAACCTTAATGGATAATAATATAAAGTAAGTTCTCTTGCCTTCTGGCTTCTGCTTGTATTCAACCAATAGAAGGCCCTGGAAAAGACTGAAGGATGTGACGAAAGAGAGGTGATGGTATTAGCCCCTGGCTCCCTCCTTGATGGCTGCAATTTGGCAGTTACTGAATTTCTCTACCTAAGGCTGCAATGACCATAGTTGGCCCAATTCTGGCAAGTGTGCCTCTCACTGGGTTCTGCCAGGGCAGTGAAATCTATCAAGAATACCTGTGAGCTTTTTTTAGATCCCTATTTTCCCCCTTCTTGCAGTTGTCTCTATCTTGAATGTTCTTGTATAGAACTAGATCTAGATCAAATAAAAAGTGAAGGTTAAGAAACAACCAGAGGAAGAAAAATGGTGTAGAAAAGATGGATGATGGAAATAAATGGGAGGCAGAACTGAAAGCCAAAAGCACAGTGCAGTGACTAACAAATGAGGTGGAGAACAGAAGAAGAAAAATGTCCCATTCTGTCGCCTCTTCCAACCCTGCTTTCTTGACTTAGTGAAAGGCATAATCAAAGAAAGGATGAATTTCAAAAGCCTGAGCAAGGTGCTCCCATTGAATGTCAATGTGAATGTCCATTTGTCTCTAACAGAAGACCTATCATTCATCTTGAAATTGGAGTTATCAGACTGATAAGAGCCAAGAGAGTTATTAGGCTAACTGAAGCTCAGGATGCCCAGGAGGAGAAGGGAAAGACTGATATATGTGGCAGACAGGTTAAAGAGAGGCAGTATAATTTTATGTCAAAGCTAGCCAGTGTGTCAAGCCTCCATCGCCCTCAAAGGGCATGACAATTATTCCTGTCCCTCTAAGCAAGAACACATGCTTGACCTACAAAGAGAATTCAGCTCACCTCTTCTCAATTTAACTTATTTTCCTTTTGCCTCCACAATCCCCAACTTACAATATTTTATAGACATTTTATAACCTTACTACTATTTAAGATTATCAAGAAGACTTTGTTAAAATAACCAAACTTGAAATACTTTACTTTTTAAAAAAAATAATCTGATGTCAAGGGCAGACTAGCAGTATCCTAACTAAAGAATAATTGTATTTACTTTTTTATTTTTTTTGGACAGGGTCTCACTGTCAGTCACCCACACTGGAGTGCAATGGTACAATCACAGTTGACTTCGGCCTTGACCTCCCCAGGTTCAGGTCATCTTCCTGACTCAGCCTCCCGAGTCAGGGAGTATATTTACTTTTTCTTTCTTTCCTGATAATTAACAAACTCTACTCTCTTTTTGCAAATGGTTGTCTTCTATTTTCAAACCTCAAACAATTCTAAGTGATGGCAATAAAAGAGAATTAGGCTAAAGATGGGAGTTTTCTGCTGAAGTGAAGTCTGGCATAAATATGACAAAATTCATCCAATTCCCACAAATGCAAGGGAATGAAAGATGTTTCTTCAAATAATCTAGAAAATATAAAGACACAGGATACCTAGAAAAGACTGGACATGCAAGGGGAAAAAGTCACTAGTAAAAAATTGTTATAAAATATTACAGACCTATTTTAAAAACCATCAGGGCGATTTGTTCCAAGTATTCATTTGTGTCCAATTTTCCATAAATCTGCATAATATGTTGATAAACCCCTAAGTCCAAGTATAAAATATCAAATCAAGTGCACTAATTAGTGTGGCTGACTAGAATTAAATCCAAGACCAATCTGGCTAGCTCTCAATTACCTGCTTTAGTGGAGAGAAACAGCCCTGTGGGGGATAATCCCCTAAGCATTTATTCTTGGCTCTTGAACATGTTATTATGCTGGATTTTGTTGGGTTGATTGCTTATTTGTTTTTAGCAGTGTTTTCTTCCCAGTTATTTTTACTTAAGCATAACAAAGTAATTCATCTTCCCAAAGTTAGCTGAGGTTTAACAAGGGCATCGAAGCAGGGCCATGCTTAGAATCGGGTAGCTCAGAGACCTGTGCCTCTTCCTGATGCCGTGTTCTCCATCTCATGAAGCTGAATGGCCAAATTGTCACTGCCGGGGCTCTCAGAGTCTCCCTAGGGTACATGGGACCTGACTGCAATTGAGACCAGTGATTTCTAACCATTATGAACTGTCAAATATTTTATGATGGCGAATCCTGTCCCCAACTTACTATTTAGGCAATTTATTTTTTCTTTCTACTTCTCTCTTCTTGATCTTTCTCATCCTTGAAGAATCCTGAGAGAGTATGGTATACACTAAAATTTCTACTGGGAAAGCTTGATCTAGTCCAACTGCCTTTATAATAAGTGAATTGACACCCATGAAAAGCCATCTATCCTATATCTTGTTCCATAATGAATCAATAACCTGATTTATGATGACAAATGGCTGTTTCCATATAGAATGTCAATAGTTTAATATTTTAATAAAAACATCCACAAACCAAGCCTTAACCAAAAGAATATTAGATTGTATAACCTTATAGAGGAGATAATTATAGGCCCTGTAGGAGGCCAGAATACATTTCTTAAATTTTATTTTAATGTTTTCAGTTTGTATATGGTGCTCTGTGGTAGTCTTCAAACACTGTATATGTGACTTTCCATTTCATCCAGGTGGTGATCCAGGCAAGGGAAGAAATGGAAAATTGTCTTAGACTGAAAGAGGAGATCTACATTTCTCAAGAATGGAACCCTGACTGGGTGTGGTGGCTCACACCTATAATCTCGGCAACTTGGGAGGCTGGGACAGGATGATCCTTTGAAGCTAGAAGTTCAAGATCAGACTGGGCAACATTGCAAAATTCCATCGCTAAAAACAGTTCTTTTAAGTAGTAGGCATGGGGGTGGATGCCTATAGTCCCAGGTACTCAGGAGGCTAAGATGGAAGGGTCACTTGAACCCAGGAGTTTGAGGCTGCAGGGAGTTATAATCAAGCCACTACACTCCAGCCTGACCAACAGATCAAGAACCTACCTTTAAAAAAAGAAAAGAGTGAACCCCAAGTGATATCAGGTGTTAAATAAAGGATGAAAGGGTGGAGAATCCAGGTGATAAATATCATGAATCTTCCTAGAGAACTACCTTCATTTAAAGAACTTAGAGGTGAATTAATTGGCAATTGACAAGTAATTTATTATTCACATTTTACAATACAAATTTTACAGATAAAAAC